>NC_092879.1:10224241-10539850 GCF_028372415.1 Notamacropus eugenii | reverse complement strand
TCTACCTGCTCAGATTATCCTGAGTAAACAAAAGAAGAATTCAAGCCAAACAAATCAGAGGTGGGACTAACCTCTGAAACTAGTGCTCGGTCCCCAGACTCCTCCCCTTGGTTTTTATCCTGATATGAGCAGACCATTGCTCCCTGAGTACAAGCTAACAGGTTAGAGATAGGGCCACCTCCACAGAAGTGGTGTCCATGGTACATTTTTATCTGTTCCCTCTCTCCTTACCTGCCTGTTAGTTTCTCTAGGCTTGTCATCTGGAGCAGCACTGGATGGTTTGGTTCCTGCCTCTCCTGGAAGCCCTCTCCTTCCCTTCTCCTTTCCCTTCCCATAATCTTGCTCTCTTTCCTCCTTCTTGCTCTACTTGCTTGGTACACAGGCAGTGACAGCAGCAGCTGCCTCAGCAGTGGGGTGGGCAAGGTGGTTAACTGTGGCTGCAACTCCAGCTAGTACAGACATTCTGGTGGCAAGAACTTGACCACCTGCCCTAGAGTCAGTGGCCAGACATACTGATAGAAACAGGGCATATCTACATGGGACCAGCATCTCCAGGCTTTGGCTAGTCCATCTAAGATAAACTGGTCATCTATCTTACCCACATGGCTGTGCTTACACACACACACACACACACACACACACACACACACACACACACTGAAATACCTATACCATCACATTTGCAGCTAGAAGCATCCACAGCTGTACATGTAAGCAATGCAACAACTGCTCTCTGTCTCCATTTGAAAGCCTTGTTCTGGTCTGTGATTGCAAATGTCTCTTCTGGTTGGCTTGACTGAAAGGAGGTGAGAGCAGGAGCAGGCCCTATGGGAGTCCCAAGCCCATTAGGACCAGCTAAGGGTTAGAACTGCTGGACAAGGGCTCAATTTGTTGTCAGGATGATTCTTGTTAGAAAATCTGCTCATAGAGTCAGAAGAGGTATAGGAGAAGTGCTAAGAATGTCCAATAAGCCTGTACCTCTTATTAACTAACAGTATAAGAAGTGCATAGCCTGTTGGCAGCTGATACAGCTGAGAAAGTAGCTCAATAGCTATTCTCACCATGCTGGACAGAAATCCTAGAGCTGGGGACAAGCCTTGGAAGGAGAATAAGTCAGGGAGAATTCATTCTTCTCAGACCTAAAGATAGAGTCAGGGTGCGATTAAACACTGTTTAGTAATCATTGAAATGTGAAGGAAAGTTTACCAGATCTCAAACTGTATTGCAAAGAGATAATCATCAAAACAATCTGGTACTAGCCAAGAAATAGAGTGGTAGATCAGTGGAATAGATTAGGTACATGATACACAGGAATAAATGATCATAGTAATCTAGTGTTTGATAAACTCAAACATCCAAGTTTGGTGGACAAGAACTCACAATTTAACAAAAATTACTGGGATAATTGGAACGCAATTTGGCAGAAGCTAGATATGGACCAACACCTCACACCGTATACCAAGATTGGGTCAAAATGGATACATAATTAGACATAAAGGGTGATACCTTAAGCAAATTAGGGAACCATGGATAGTTTACTTGTCAGATCTATGGAGAAGGGAACAATTTATTGCCAAATAAGAGACAGAGAGAATTATGAAATGTAAAATGGATAATTTTTATTACATTAAATTAAAACGATTTTGCACAAACCAAACCAATGCAGCCAAGATTAGAAGAAAAACAGAAAACAAGGGGAAATTATTAGAGACAGTTTCTCTGGTAAAGGTCTCATCTCTCAAATATAGAGAGAATTGAGTCAAATTTATAGCACTATGAATCATTTTCCAATTGATAAATGGTTGAAGGATATGTACAGGCAATTATCAGAAGAAATCAAAGCTTTCTATAGTCATATGAAGAAATGCTCTAAATCACTATTGCTTAGAGAAATAAAAACTAAAACTCTGAGGTACTGCTTCATACCTATAAGATTGACTAATATGACAGAAAAGGAAAATGACAAATTGGAGGGCATGTGGGGAAATTGGGACACTAATGCATTGTTGGTGAACTGATCCAATCATTCTCGAGAGCAATTCAGAACTATACTCAAAGGTCTATCAAACTATTCATACTCCAACAGTACCACTACTAGGTCTGTATCCCAAAGAGATAAAAAAGGAAAGAGACCTACTTGTACAAAAGCATTTATAGCAGCTCTTTTTTCCCCAAATTTATTATTTGTTTTCATTTTCAACAGTCACTTCCATAAGTTCCAAATTTTTATTCCCTCTCTCCTCCCTCCCTCCCTAAGATGGCATGCAATCTTATATATGTTCTTCATATTAGTCATGTTGCATAGAAGAATTAAAAATGAATGGAAGAAACCATGAGAAAAACAAAACATAACAAAGGAGAAAATATTTTGCTTCATTCTGGGGTTCCAACTCCATAGTTCTTTTTCTGGAGGTGGATGGCATTTTGCGTCATGAGTCCTTTGGAAATGTTTTAGGTCCTTACATTGCTGTGAAGGGCTAAGTTACAGCAGCTCTTTTTGTGGTGGCCAAGAATTAGAAAAGGAGGGGATACCCATCAGTTAGAGAATGGCTGAACAAGTTGAGATATAGGACTGGGATGGAATACAATTGTGCTATTTGAAACCACTGAAAGCAGGATGCTTTCAGAAAAACCTAGAAAGACTTCTGTGAACTTATGCAAAGTGGAAGTGAACAGAATCAGGAGAATATTATACACAGTAACAGCAATGTTGTAGAATGATCAACTGTGAATAAGTTAACTAGTCTCAGCAATACAAAGATCCAAGACAATTATGAAGGACCTACTATGAAAAATGCTACACACATCAAGGGAAAGAATAGATGGAATCTGAATGCAGATCAATGCACACTGTTTTGTTTTGTTTTCTATTTTATTTTTCTTGGGGATTTTTGTCTGTTTTCTTTCACAACATGACTAATATGGAAAGGTTTTACATGACTTCACATGTATGACCTGTATCACATTTTTGCCTTCTCAATGATGCAGGAGGGGAAGGAGAGTGGGAGAGAATTTCGAACTCAAAATTGTTTTTTAAATGAAGGTTAAAAATTGTTTTTACATGTAATTAGGAAAAGCCAAAATGTTTTTAAAAATTTAAATACATCAGATTATGACTTTTTAAAATTCAAATTTATTTACAAGCATCCGTTGATATCCTTTGGCCACTTATCTGTCTCTTAGTAGTCTTAAAAATTTGAATCAGTTCCATCTATATTTTGGAAATGAGACTCATCAGAGAAGCTTGTTAGAAAGATTTTTTTTTATTTTAATGCATTATGCCTGTGCAAAAGCTATTTAATTCTACATAATCAAAATTGTCCATTTTACAACCTGTGAGCCTATCTCTTGTTTGATCATGAACTCTTCCACTATCCATAGATCTTATTATTACCTAAAGGTAATTTCTTTCTTCCTTTGTTTTTGACATGCCTTTTTATGTTTAGGTCATGTATCCCTTTGAATCTTATCTTGGAGAATGGTATGAGGTGTTGATCTAAATCTAATTTTTGCCAGAACGGTGTACAATCTTTCTAGCAGTTTTTGTCAAGTAATTAATCCTTCCCCCAGGAACTGGGATCAGTGGGTTTAATCAAATACAATGCTACTTTGTTTATTTGTTTCTGTATGTTTTATGCATCTTTTATACATAATCTGTTCCACTAATCAGCTTCTTTCACTTTTTTAAAAATCAATACCAAATTGTTTTAATGATTTCTACTTTCTAAGTTTGAGATCTGGTACTGATAGACCTCTGTTCTTCCCCTTCTTTTTCATTATTACCTTAGAGAGCCCTTTTGTTCTTCTGTGTGAATTTTATTATATTTTCTAGCTTTATGGAATATTCCTTTGATAGTTTGGTACTGCACTGAATAAGTAAATTAATTTAGGTAAGATTGTCATTACTATATTGGCTCAAGGACATGACTGAATGACTGAGCAACAAAAACCGTGAGCAACTGACGATTCTCCAATTATTTAGATCTGTCTTTATGTCTGCAAAGAGTGTCTTCGAATTGAATGCATATAGTCCCCGAATGAATCTTGGTAGATATACTCCCAAATATTTTAAAGGTTCTGCAATGACTTTTAATTGAATTTATCTTTCTAAGTCTTCCTGTTTGCCTGTTGTTGTTAATACATAGGATGCTGACAAATTATGTGCATTTATTTTATATTCTGCAACTTTGCTGAAGTTGTTCATTGTTTTACATAAATTTTTAATTAACTCTCCAAGGTTCTCTAAGGATATCATTGTATCAGCTACAAAAAAAGCAATAATTTTGTTTCCTCTTTTTCTGTGCCTGGTCCATCAGTTTTCCTTTCTTGTACTATTGCTTTTGCTAGCATTTCTAGCACTATGCTAAATGATAGGAGAGATGATGGGTATCTTTATTTTACCTCTAATATTATTGGTCTCTGATAGTAAAGGTCTCCAACCTTTCTCCATTATATATAATGTTTGATCTTGGGTTTAGATAGCTATTATTTACTATATTAAGGAAAGTTCCATTTATTCCTGTAGTTTCTTTAGTTTTTAATGGTGATGAGTGTTGGATTTTGACAAAAGCCTTTTTAGCATCTAGAGATATACTCATGTTTTTATTATTTTATTATTTCTATTGTTTGTATGATTTGTTATATTCATAGCTGTATTGAACATTGCATTCCTGGTATAAACCTAGCTTGTTAATAGAGTATAATCTTTCTTATATGTTGTTTCAGTCTTATTGCTAATATTTTATATAAATTTTTTAAATTAATGTTCTTCAGAAGTATTGGTCTGTAGTTTTCTTTTTCTCTTTTGTCTCTCCCTGGTTTATGTATCAAGACAATATTTATATCATAGAAAGAGATTGAAAAGGTGTTTCTTTTCTTATTATTTCAAGCAGTTTATGTAGCATCATTCCTTAAGTATTTGGTAGAATTCACCTGCAAAATCATCTGGGCCTGAAGTTCTCCCTCCACCCCACTTTGGGAATTCATTTATGGCTTGGGAACTCACTCTTCCTGGTTTGGGGTAATTTAAATAGTCTCTTTTTTCTTTTGTTTACCTGGCTATTTTTTTTTTAAATATTTGTAAATATTTTTTGTAAATTTTGTGTAAATATTAATCTATTTACTTTAAGTTCTCCATTTTGTTAGAATGTGAATGGGTGTTAATAGTTTCTGATAATTTCCTTTATTTCTTCTTCAGTTCTTTTCCTTTATCCTTTTTGATATGAACGATTGGGGTTTTTTTTCTCTTTTTAAAGACAGGTTAAGTAACTTTATCTCTTTTATTAGTTTTTTTAAACCAGTTCCTAGTTTTATTTACCAATTTAATGGTTTTATTGCTTTGACTTTTCTTAATCTCTCTTTGAGACTAATAATTTCTACTTTGCTATTTAGTTAGATATTTCTGATTTGTTATTATTCAAGGGTTTTTAAAAATTTCATGCACAATTTATTGATTTTTTCTTCGACTCCTTTGTTGATGAAAGCATTCAGAGATATAAAATTTCCCCTTAGAATTACTTTAGCTGCATCCTGTAAGTTTTGTTATGTTGCCTCATTATTGTTATTTTATTTGAGGAAATTTTCCATTATTTCTATGATTTATTTTTGACCCATCAGTTCTTTAAATTGTTACTTATTCTCATTACTTTTGAAGGGTTCTTTATTGAATATAATTTTCTTGAATTGTGATTAGTAAATGATATATTCAGTATTTCTGTTTATCTGCCTTATTGGTAAGGTCTTTATGCCGTAGGTCACGGTCAATTTTGGTGAAGATGCTGCACACAGCTGAGACATATATGAATTCTGTTCTAGTTCAATTCAGAAATTGCCAGAGATGGATTATCTCAATTTTTTCTAAAGTTCTGTTCAAGTCCCTAACTTTTTTTTCTCTATGTCTTTTAGTTAGATTTGTCTAGGTTTGGTCCCCAACTATTATAGTCTTACTATCTATATCTCTCTTCTATTTGATTAACCATTCCTGTAAGTAGTTAAATGCTATGATATTAGGTGCACATATTAAGTGTTGCTATTAATTATTATAATAATAATAATAACTTAATCTCCTTGCTTGTCTCTTATGATCTTTACTATATTTACTGTAGTCTGATCTGAAATTATGATTACCCTTGTTTGTTGTTCAGCCATTCAGTCATATCTGACTCTTCATGACACCATGGGCCATAACATGCCAGGACCTTCTATTCTCCCCTATCTCTCAAAGTCTGTCCAAGTTCCTGGTCATTGCTTCCATGATACTATTTATCCATATCATCTTCTGCCATCTCATTTTCCTCTTGCCTTCAATCTTTCCCAACATCTGGGTCTTTTCCAATGCGTTCCATCTTCTTGTTATGTGACCAAAGTATTTAAGCTTCACCTTTAGTATTTGACCTTCCAGTAAAGAGCCTGAATTAATTTCTTTAAGGATTAATTGATTTGATCTCCTTGTCTAAGGGACTCTCAAAAGTCTCTAGCACCACAGTGCAGCTTCTATGGCACTCAACTTTTTTTAGTCCAACTCTCACAGTTATACGTTGCTACTAAAAGACCTCATAGTTTTGACTATATGGACTTTTATCAGCAAAGTGATATCTCTGTTTTTTAGTATGCTGTCCAGATTTGCCATAGCTTTCCTTCTAAGGAGCAAGTGTCTTTTAATTTCATGGCTGTAGTCACTATCTACAGTGATCTTTGAGCCCAAGAATATAAAATCTGACACTGCTTCTGTTTCTTCTCCCTCTATTTGCCAGAAAGTAAGGACCAGTTTCAAAAGCTTAAAGTTTAAGTCACCTTTTACATTATCCTTTTTAACCCTTATCAAGAGGTTTCTTAATTCTTCTTTCCTTTCTGCCATCAGAGTGGTATCATCTTCATATCTGAGATTGTTGATATTTCTCCTGGCAACCTTAATTTCAGTTTTGGATTCATCCAGCCTGACCTCTTGCATGATATATTCTGCATATAAGTTAAATAAATAAGGTGACAATATACAGCCTTGTTGTATTCCTTTTCCAATCTTAACATGTTCCATGTTTGGTTCTATTGTTTCTTGGCCTGTACACAAGTAGGATAACCTGGTACTCCCATCTCTTTGAGGACTTGCCACGTGTTGTTTTAATCCACATAGTCAAAAGCTTTAGTGTTGTCAGTGAAGGAGAAGTAGATGTTTTTCTAGAACTCACTCTAGTGAATGTCGGCAGTTTGCCTCTTCAAAAAATATCCTGCTCTTCTGATAATTCTCAGCTCACATATTGTTGAAGCCTAGTTTGCAGAATCTTCTCATCTTTTATGGTTGTTATGCATATTTTTTCATAAATCCTCTATAGAGGACACATCCACCTTATTAAAGGTTTTCCTCTGCTACTGACATACTGAAGTGGGAAATGAACAAAGGAAAGACATTGACATGGATTAAGAACATTTTCTACACAAGTTTTACAAGTATAAAGAAAGTACCACAAAGTGGAGGTCAAAAACCTCTAGAGATCATCTCAGCTAAATTCAATTAAACATTTATTAAGCACCTATAATGATCCTTTGATTGTCCTAAGAATTGGCTATACAAAGACTAAAATGAAATAGTCCCTCCCTTCAAGGAGCTTCTTTTCTCCTGGGGGGAATTGACATGTACACAAATAAACTAAGCAGCTAGGTGGTACAGTCGATAGAGTACCAAGCCTCAGTCATTCAGGAAGACTCATTTTCATGAGTTCAAATCTGGCCACAGGCACTTGGGCCCTAGGCAGATCACTTACCCCTGTTTGCCTCAGTTTCTCCATCTGTAAAATGAGCTGGAGAAAGAAATGATAAACTATTTTAGTATCTTTACCAAGAAAACCCCCAATGAGGTCATGAAGAGTTGGACACAGCTGAAAGGACTGAAGAACAGCCACAGCTAGAAGTAACTAAACACCAATTAATTTCAAAATGAAGAGAATGCTAATAACTGGAGGAAGAAGGGACAGAGATATCAAGAGAGGCCTCATGGAGGCGATGGCACTTGACTTGTGCTTTGAATAAAGGTAGGGATTCTTAGAAACAGAAGTGAAGGAGGGAGGGCATTCCAAGCATCGGGAATGACTTTTACAAAGGCATGGAGGTGAGAGCTAGAATGTCAGGCACACAGAACAGGTCACTTTGGCTGGCATCATGATATATGAAAAGAAGTAACATGAAAAAATAGTAGAAAAGCAAGTGGGACCGGGATTTTGGAAGGCTTTCAAAGCTAGATTTTATATTTTATTCTAGAGGCATCAGGGAGCCATTAAAGATTTTTAAGTAGGGGAATGATTTGGTCCTTAGCTATAGACAGATGAGGCCACTCAGGAAATATACCGTGATTGTCTGAAAGAATCAAACACACACTTCTGGACCTATGTCTGCCAGTCCAAACTCATTGGGAATCATGGATTCTGACAGCAGGCCAGTCTAGTGGTAGAGCAGCTCCAACTAACCCCCTGAGTGGGAATTGCTTGGGCAGGTGGGGGTTGGGGGGGGTGATGGGAAGAATTTCTCCCTCTTCTACAATCTCTGCCCCCAACTCAGATGTGAATATGTGAATTTAGGACATTAGAGCCAACAGAGTTCCTACCAGCAGTGTCCCCGGAGCACCAGTGGCTAATGATGGTGTCTTCATTGGGAGCTAAGAGACACAGCAAGAGCAAATTAGGCACACTGAGGAAAGATACCAGACTCAGAGCCCAGCAGACAGCTATACCTAAGGGGAACCTCATGAGGATTCTACAAAGGGAGAAAAAGACTTCCGATAACTACTAGTTAATGAACCGACCCTTTGGCTACATGTGCTCTCTAAGTTTAAGTCTACTCTCCTCAGAAACCTTGAGTGTGCCCCTGATTTGGTGAGGATTTTTCTAAAACTACCCTTACTTAGTAAATACCTTTTACTATTACAGAGGCAGCTGGTGGTACAGTGGACAGAGTGCTGGGCTTGGAGTCAGGAATACCTGAGTTTCAATCTAGCTTCAGATGCTCCCCAGTAGTATGACTGTAGGCAAATCATTTAACTTTTGTCTTTCTCAACTGCCTTCAACCGTAAAATGGGGATCATAATAGCACCTACCTCACAGGGTTGTTGTGAGGATCAAATGAGATAATAACTGTAAAACAACTCAGTGCCTAGAACATAGCAGGTGTTTCATAAGTGATTGTTCCTTTCCCCTTCCCTCTACTAAGTTAATTAATTCTGGCTGATAATAAATGGGCAATGCACTGGATTGGGGCTCATGAGTGACAGTACTAGAAAACCTACATAGAGTTTCCCTTAGATTCCCAAGGGTAGAAGTAGTTAGCAACTCTTTGGGGACCCAGCCCTCCAATATGAGTGAGAGATCTCTTTAAACCAGGGGGCCCAGTGCTAACACCTCATCATTTCCCACCAGGCTGCAATATTACATCAGGCCCCCATGCCACCTCTCCCTCCATCTCCCTACTCTTTTCAGTTTCTTTTAATGTATTGTTTTCCTCCATTAGATAGTGAGCTCCTTGAGGGCAAGAGCTGTCTTTTGCCTTTCTTTGTACCCCCAACACTTAGCACTGTGCCTGACACATAGTAAGTACTTAATAAATGCTTAGTCCTAGAGGGAGTGTTATACACTACTGCAACATCTTGGAACTCTTCCAGCTTTTCACTAGCTGATTTGAGTATTCTCTTCAGGATTTCCAGTTTTGTCATGGAACTTCCCTCTTTGAAGCCTTGAATGACTTGCTTGATTTAGGAGAGAAGGGGAAACCTTTTCAGTTCTCTTGTGATGCACATCACCAAGCCACCAAGGAGCTAGGATGTGGTTCTTGATTCTGTGGCTGGCCAGTCGATGCTTTCTCTCAGCTAAAAGTGGTTTCATTCATCAGTGGCTTGGTTTGGCCTGGCTTGTTGGAGACTCCATGTTTCAGAAAGCAGAGGAAGTGACCAAGGCAACTGCTCCTCTGAGCCTCATCCTACCCAATAAGGGGGAAATTGAGGCAGGGAACAGTGATCATTTCATCTTATAGTTTATGAAAAATAAAGAGCATCCACCATTGTCTAATATGTGTCCTAAAGTTTAGGAGGGAAATTTTCAGAGAATTTAAAAACAAGAGAGGTAGAATGTCAGGGCCTGACACCCTTAAGGTAAGGTTCTCTCAAGGGGAATGAGAAGATTTCAAAAATAATAGCCCAGTGGTGACAATGGTCAGTCGGTCCATCAGTATTTCTCAGGTGTCTACTATGTGCCAGGCACTGTGCTAAGTTCTGGGGATACAGAGAAAGATCAAAGATAGTCCCCCTCCTTGAGGAGCTGAGGCAGACAACATGTAAGCAACTCTGTACAAACAAGCTATAGGCAAGCTAAGTGGGAGATGATCAACAGAGGGATGGTGCTGGAATGAAGGGCAATTGAGAAAGGCTTCCAGTAGATGATCCATATTGGAGAAGATGCGGGAGAGTTGGAACACTAATTCACTGTTGGTGGAGCTGTGAGCTGATCCAACCATTCTGGAGAGCGATTTGGAACTATACTCAAAGGGCTACCAAAATGTCCATACCTTTTGGCCCAGCAATATCACTTCTAGGACTATATCCCAAAGAGATCATAAAAATGGGAAAAGTTCCCACATGTGCAAAAATATTTATTAAGAAAGACTTCCAGTAGCTGGTGGGATTTTAGTCAGCTCTTTAAGGTGGCCTGGGAAGCCAGGAGGGGGAGAGGAAGAGGGAGAACATTCTGGGTACTGAGACCAGTCAGAGAAAATGCCCTGAGTCAAGCGATGGAGTGCCTTGTTTTAGTGAATAGTCAGAAGGCTGGTGTACATGTGTGGGTGGGGGTGGTGTATAAGGTGTAAGTAGACTGAATGGGTGAAGGGCAGGCTGTGAAGGGCTTTGAATGATTTTATATTTGCTTCCGGAGGTAATAGGAAACCATTGGAGTTGGTTGAGTTGAACCTGTGCTTTAGGAAAATCACTTTGGCAGCTGAATGGAGGATGGGCTGGAGTAAGGGGAGATGTGGTGAGAAGACCCTCTCATAAGGTCCAGCTCAGATGGATTTTAGCATTGTCTCCAGAATCTCATTTTCCTACAAGATTACATCACCTCTGAAACTCAGTTCTTCAGTCCCCCTGGCCCTTGGCCCCTTCTGATTGGAGAGTGGAGATTGGAGATCTCTTTAAACCAGGGGGCCCAGTGCTAACACCTCATCATTTCCCACCAGGCTGCAGTATTACATCAGGCCCCCATGCCACCTCTCCCTCCATCTCCCTACTCTTTTCAGTTTCTTTTAATGTATTGTTTTCCTCCGTTAGACAGTGAGCTCCTTGAGGGCAAGAGCTGTCTTTTGCCTTTCTTTGTACCCCCAACACTTAGCACTGTGCCTGACACATAGTAAGTACTTAATAAATGTTTATCATAGTCCAGGTATGAGGTGATGAGGTCTATACCAGAATGATGGAAATGTCAAAGAAAATAAGAGGGAGTGTTCAAGAGATGTTATAGAGGTGAGATGGACAGGCCTTAGCAATACATTGGAGATGAGGGGGGTGGTGAGAGATAGTGGGGAGCTGAAAATGACACCTAGGTTGTGAACTTGGGTGACTGGTATGATGGTGGTACTCTCAACAGTAATCGGGAAAGATTAAATTTGACAGTTAAGAGAGCAGTAGTAACTTTGGAGAGAGAAGAAAGGGAGTATTGATTGTAGACAGCTACAATTGTGCAGCAGCTAAGTGGCTCAGTGGATAGATTGCTGGTCCTGGAGTCAGGAAGACCTGAGTTCAAGTCCAGCTAAGACGTGTACTAGCTGCTTGATCCTGGACAAGTCACTTGACCTCTGTCTGCCTCAGTTTCCTCAACTGGGGATAATAGCACTTACCTCACAGGTTCCTTGTAAAGACCAAATCAGATAATTTCTGTAAAGCACCTAGCACAGTACCTGTCAAATAGTAGCTGCTTAATAAATGCTTGTTCCTTTCCCCTCCCCCCATCCCCTTCTGAAGGAGTTTAGGTACAGAAGGGAGAAAAGATATGGGATGGTAGGTAGCAAAGATGGATCAAATTAAGGGCTTTGAGGATAGGGAGAGACAGACATTTTTGTAGGCAATCCACAGCCCCCCACATATGGTGTTCACTGGATTGTAGGGAGTGGATGTCCTGGGCCCCACTTCCATTTGGCCACTAACAGTTGGATTAATTTTTCCAAGAGAATATTTGCTTCAAAGGCATGCAGACTTAATCCCTGGCATGGAACTGAATCCCTCTTGTATACCATCTCAGTCTCTAGGGAGGGGAAGGAAAGGGTTCACAGCTTAGCATACCACTTCCAAGTCCAAAAGCCCCCTTAGGCTTGAATCCCAGGCACCCTGGCTTCTCTGGGCTTCTCCAAGCTGGACTGGCTGACTGCAACATCCCACCTAGGATCCTGACTCCAAGATTTCCTTGGCTTGAATTCATAGGTCCAGTAGGGATTGCCTCCAATACCTGAAACTGAGGAGGACAAAGAAAACTGAACAGAGGTCTCATCTTTCAGAGCCAGGGAAACAGATAAAGGGGGAAGGTATCTCTTCTTCAATTCAGTCCATGGTGCCAGCCTTGTGGGTGACCTTCACCTTTTGGGTTACAATAGGAAAGAACTTGTGAGAGAAACTGCCCAGTCTCCCAGTTTTAAAGATGAAGCAACTTGTTCTGGCTCCACAGGTAGTCCAAGGAGGCTACTCCCACCCATGTGGTAGGGGAATTCCACGATGCAGAGTGCTCCTATGGTCAGTGATCTGGCATGCTCCAAGGCGTTAAGGCTTCCTCAGTATTAAAAAGATGAGCTTTTGCTTTCATAGGAAGCCTGGGCTCTATAAAGGAGCCTTGCAATTTCCCAAAGGTAATCTATCCTGATCTTCTCCTCCTGTTCAACTCTGGGTCCAGCTCATTTTCCATCTGCACTTTTTGGGTCATATGTACATATTTACTGTTGGCCAAGCTCTCAAGGGTGTCTATCCAAATGCATGCTGAAATCTGGGCAGCAGACATTCTTCATCCCCTTGGTATTACCTGTGGAATACCAAGTAATAACTTCCTGAGTGATTATAGATCTTTTCCAGATGGCCCTGCAATGTTCTGGGGCTCTATACAATCAGTACGCTATACAAGAGTATCTGGGGGACTTTTCCATCCACAGGGAATCCTTCCTCAACCTGGACAGGGTGCTAGCTCTCCTCTGTCACAGTGACAAATACTCTTGGTGAACTTGCATCTCCTTATTTTATGACTCCCATAGTGTTTAGTAATCAGAGAGTCACTGAAAATATTGGACATTTACCATGAAAAAGACTGGAAAAAAGGATTGAGTGCTAGGACTTATGGAAAAACTGGTGTAATTAGAGGAGAAGGAGGACAAGGGAGGAAGAAGTAGATGGAGACGGAACCAGAGTTTCCTCCACACAGGACTTCTGAGGCTTGTGGAGGTCGATGGCCCTGGTTCTTTATTTTTGTCTAATTGCCCTTCCGATGAATGACTTTCCTTTCCCCTGATCCAGACATGTATATCACTAGCATTAGTAATGCTCCTCAGCCATGATTAGCTAGCAAATGAGTTAGCCACCTGGAGCAGAGAGAATAGGAAGGGGGAGGCTTTCCTGTGGTAACTGAGCACGAGTTGGAAGAGAGAGAGGGAAGGGACTACAGATACATATGGGAAAAAGAAAATACCTGAGGCAAAATTAACTGAGCTGGGAGCCATGGAAGACAGAGGAAAAGGGAGGAGCAGAGAATGTGCCCTACCTCCCACCCCAGGGGGAAGGAAGGAGGAGGTAAAACAAGAATGGTGGGTCAAATAGTTCCTCCATATACACCAGAGGAAGGGGAATGGATTTTAGGTGAAAGGGAGAGTGTAGGGGAGAGGACGAAGAGTCATTTATTAAGAGCTCTCTGTGTCAGTAACTGTGTCAAGGATGCAAAGAGAGGCAAAAACATGGGCTCTACCCTCAGGGATCTCACGGGGAAGACAACACACAAATAGATGTGTGCAAGTAAGCTATCTGTAGGGTAAATGGGGGGTAAGCTCAGAAGCACCACATGAGCAGTGGGTGTGGGAGAAGACAGAGAAAGACTTCTTGTAGAAAGAGGGATATGAACTAAGTCTTGAAGGAAGCCAGGGAAGCTGGGACATGGAGCTGAGGAAGGAGAACATTCCAGGCATGAGGAACAGCTGGTGAAAATGCTCATCAGAGTCAGGGGATAGAGTGTCCTGTGCCAGGAATAACAAATATGGTAGGATAGCGCTTTTGTAGAAAGGTAGGAAGGAGACAGATTTTGAAAGACAGAGGATTTTCTGTGTGATGTTGAAAATGTTACTAGAGTTTGTTGAGTACAAGTGATAGAGTCAGACCTATGCTTGAGGATAATAGCTCTGGCAACCAACGGGAGGATAGATGGGAGCAGGGAAGAAACATGAGCCAAAGAGAGGGCTATTTGTGAGTCCAGGCATAAGGTGGTGACCTTGTAACAAACCTGTATATGGAGAAAAGGGGACACACTCGAGAGATGTTGTAATGCTCTGTTTTGGACCCATGGAGGTTTAGATGTCTATGGGAGCTGCTCAAACATACAGAATACTTAGAAAGAGAGTATTTCTAACTCCAGGAGAGCCCCTGTTAACATAACATCGGTAGGTTACATAACTTAGAGGAAAACCAAAAGAAATACAAACACTATCTATTAACAAGGGTAAACATTTTAGAGGGTGATGTGGTCATCTATGTGAGAGGTCACCATTGGCCACACCTTTTAACTCAGCAAAAGGCATAGGCAAAAAAGGACCGCTCTTCATCAAAATAATCATTGCATCTTTGTGATTGCAAAAGTTGAAAACAGTTCTCCTGCCCAGCAATTTGAGGGAGGTTGAATAAAATAGATGATGGAATATTGGTGATGCCATGAAACAATGAATACAAAGCTAAGAAAGGAGGCCCATGGAAGGCCCAATATGGGACTCTGAGAAAGGAAAGATATTAGTGATGGGACAATGTCAGCACACCGACAACCAAGGTAGGCAGGTCACAAAGCAGAAGGCAAGAGAGAGGTAGCAACACCTGACCAGCTGAGCAAAAGTGATCGCTGTTTGCAGCGTATTCAAATACTGGCCTTCTACTTAACTCAATGCTAAGGGTTTAGGAAATATTACTCCTTATTTTGTATGTTTGTGTAAGCTTTTGTTTTTGTCGATCTTTATGGTTTATAATCTTTTTTAAACAAATATACCAAAATAAGATTAGGTCCCCTTCCCTTGACCTCTGTATAATTCTCAATTTGAACTTTCTCTTTTCTCTTAACTTTCATTGGAGCTCTTTGGACTGGTATGTCAAAAATTCCTGAGTTTATAGACAATTCTCAGGCACTTGAAGTGAATTCTCTCCTCCTCCAGAGCTCAGGCAGACAGACAGAGGAGAGAGAGAGAGAGAGAGAGAGAGAGAGAGAGAGAGAGAGAGAGAGAGAGAGAGAGAGAGAGAGAGAGAGAGAGAGAGAGAAAATCTATCTTCTGTGTGGTTGTCTGGTCACTGCCTGTCTGCCTTAGGCTTTGCCTCCCTCCACAAAGGACTGCTTTGACACAATTGGCCACTTCTTTGCTCCAGGGGTTGAAGACTCTGGGATATGCGTGTGTTTATGTGGGTGTATGTATGTATTTATGCACACATGCATACATAGATGTGTTGAGGGGGGATAGTGAGGTCAGATGGAGAATTCTCTTTGCTGCCTGCTGGGATCACCATTACCACTAAACCAAGAAGATCACAACGTCTTGATTCTCAGTGATAGTGTTTTCTGAGAAATTCTAGCACTCCAATGAGAACCCCAGTCTAGGGTTTGCTTTGGCCCCAGAGGCATCAATCATGTGTCTTGGCCAATTTACTCTTCTCCCATGGGTTTTGGAGAACAACTCTGGCCAGATCAATTCGGTTCTTTTATTAGTGAAGACAGAACTTATTGGCAGTGATGGGGAACCACCAAGATAAGCTGACATTTGGAGCAGTTTGTTGAAAGTGATCAAATATCTTATGCTGAATAGAACAGGGGCCTTAACTTGCTCAGATGCCCAATAAGAATGAAATCAGGCCCCTTTCATCATTAAGGGGAAGCCCAACTTTCTACTGCTTTGAGAAAGTTGCCCCCAAAGATCCTGGTCAGGAAGAAGACTCAGGGTAGGTCCACAGTAAGTCCATTGATCATTGGTCTTTGAATCAACTCCAATGATAAAAACAGTAAGCCTACTGATCATTGGTCTTTGAATCTCCTCACTTGCCTGCTCCTCTCATCAGCTCCAATAAAACACAATTGAAACGTAAAACATAGCTGTCCCCTCCCTCCTTCTGGTTCCCAAAGCTTTACTATCTCCCAAGGGAAAGCTGGAGAGGAGATTGGAGGGATTTCCACCTAAATTGCCTGAAAAAAAGCTCTTTAGGGTTGTCTGGGAAGCTGGCAGTCAGACTGGTTGCCTGGCAACCACACATTCCTATGATCAACACAGATACACCTGGATATCTCATTTTGAGGAGGTGATGCACATTTTCTCCACAATCTCTGCCAGCTCTGTTTCTGGTTTCCCATTTTCTGGAGTTTGGTTTTTTTTGTTTTGTTCTGAACCTAAGCACCAAAAGGAGAGAGACCACTTCCATGCACATTACAGAATTCTATATGAAAGCATGAATCTCCATTTTATAACATTTGCTTGATTTTTTTATAATGCGTGATAAATTCTATACATGACTTTAAAATCTGTCCTGCTTGCCTGTTTCTCTTCCTTAACTGCTTTCTGCTTTCTTCTGTGCAGCATTTTAAAAAAAATGTTTCAATAGCCCTCTATTTTTGGTATCACTATTGCCTACTGATACCTCCTACTTCTTCTAATTAACCAAGAGAAAGAAAAGGTTTTCAAGCATCTTTGTAACACATAGGCAAGCAAAAAGCATCCACCCAGTGACCATGTCCAAGGATGTGTCTCTTTCTTTCTGCACCTTGAGTTCAGCCCCTCTCTGGGGACTGGGATGTAATGTTTCATCATGGATCCTCTGGAGATCTGGGTGATCATTGCATAGCTAAGTCTTTCTTTCAAAAGTGCCTTTGAATAAGTTGTTCTCCTGGTTTCTCTCACTTCCCTCTGCTCTAGTTCACACTACTCAGGATTCTCTGAAACCCTCTTGTTTGTCATTTCTTATAGTGCTGTAATATTCCATAACGGGAGGAAGCAAACATTTATTAAGCACTGACTATATGCCAGACATCATGCTAAGCACTTTATGAATTATCTAATTTGATCCTCACAACAACCCTGGAAAGTAGGTGCTATTATTAGCCACATTTTATAGGTAGGGAAAATGAAACAGAGGTGAAATGACTTGCCCAGGATTACACAGTTAATAAGTGCCTGAGGCTGAATTTTGAACTCAGATCTTCGTGATTCCAGGTCCAGTACTCTGTCCACAGTGTCACCTAGCTGCCTCTAGGAAGCAATTGAAGACACCTCCTTATATTCTAATTCTCTTTTCTTCTCTTAGCCTCCTTTCCCTTTAAGATCAAAAAGTTTGTTTTACTTGTGATTGTTCCTTCCCTGTTACTAGCTTTCCTCTTAACTAGCCTACCCCTGCCCCTAGTTGATTTCCCTATTAAGTTTGGTGTATTTTTTCACTCATTTCCATTCAACCCTCTTTTGTCCATTTCAGATAAGAATGAGGCTCACCCTATACCCTTTCCCCCTGCCCCTTTCTCCATATTTGTAAATTCTTCACCCATATCCCAGTGATGAGAAATGGCAAGTTCTACCTCCTTTTTCTTCCTCCTTTCTACACTAGCGTGATCCTCTTTTACTGTCCCTTCTCTTCTCCCTCTTCAAATCCTCAAATCTCCCTGAAAACCCTTAAAAACATTAAGCTTGAAATGTGAATATTCTCCCCCCCAAATTAAATCATGCATCTCCTTCCAAATGCTCAAATTACCTTTGTAGGTTTCTCTGGACTCTTGTGTTTGTTTTTCAAAGTTCCTACTCATGAGACTGATCTTTCATTAAATACTTGAAACATCTCTATTCCACTAAAAGTTCATTCCCAACTTCCTCTGCTCCCATATGTAGAAATATATTTAGCCTTGCAGGGTAAGTTATTCTTGGTTGTAAGGCCATATCTTTTGTCTTTTGGAGTATTGTATTCCAAGATCTCCTCTGATTTTTAGTAGAAGCTGCCAGGTCATGTGTGAACCCGACTGTGGTTCCTTGGTGCTTGAGCTGCTTCTTTCTCTATGTGTGTATTATTTTTTATTTGACTCTGGATGTAAGCTCTGGATTTTGCTCATGACATGCCTAGGATTTTTCTTTTTGGGGTTCTTTTCAGGAGACAATCAGTGGATTCTTTTATCTTCACTTTGCCCTCCATTTCTACTAAATCTAGACAGTATTCATTTATGATTTTTTGAAATACAATATCCAGGGTTTTTTTTATTATCATGGTCTTTAGGAAGCCCAATGATTCATTAGTTGTTTCTCTTTGATCTGTATTCCAGCTCAGTTTTTTTTTTTAAATATCAGATGTCTTTCATTTTCTTCTATTTAGGGGTTCTTAACTGGGGGCCTGTAAACTTGTTTTTTTAAAAAAAATATTTTGATTACTATATTTCAACTGTATTGGTTTTATTTATAATCCCCTGTATTTTATTTTATGCATTTAAAAATATTTTGAGGAATTCATAGACTTTACTAGGCTTCCAGAGGGGTCCATGATACAGAAAAGGTTACGAATCCCTGGTCTGCTTTTTCTAATCCTTTAATTTTGTTCTAATTTTTCTGCCTCATGGAGTCACTGAGTTCTAGATTGCAAGGATTCCATTTCTTGGAGAAGATCAATCACTTTCTCTCCTAAGCTACTTTTCTTTTCATTCTTTCCTCCAAGGCTTTTATTAAATTGTTTTTCTCTCTAGCTTCATTTTTCCTAGGTATTCACGTATGGGAATGTATTTTCAGGATTTATGGAGAATCCATTTTTTCCTTTGCAGTTGTTATGGAATTAGATATTTTTCTGGTTGGGTTCTTTTCTGATTTAGTTCTTGTTTTTGGTGGGGGCTTTGTTCCAGGACTAGGCTCTGGCCTTTGCTGCACTTGTTGGTTGAATGGTCAGCTCTGCTTTTTCTCCTCCTGCATTCCCTGGGTTTTTGAGCTGACTGTCACCTCCTGGAGGCCCCCCTATGTCTTGGAGGATTAGAGCATTGGATTTTTATGATCCTCTCTTGTTGTCTCAAAACAGAATATTAAGGATCCCAGAGCCCTTGAGCCATGGCTGCCCCAGTCTGAGTAGTTTGGTCAGCACAATGTTGGTCCTAGTTGCTATTTTCTGCCACTTCCTGACACCTCCAAGGTCCCCACCCTGGAGTTTTCTGGCCAGAGTTGCCATCTGTTCTTGCTGCCTCTGGACACAGCTTTGAAGGCTGGTTGTTATGCCATCTTTGGTTATGCTAGAGGGTTTGCTTGCCTGTGTTGGTGCTGACTTTTCTGGCAGCCCCAACTTGCTTGTCTAGCTGCTGCTTGACCTCTTTTCCAATTCTAGAGTAGAAGAAGTAATTTACTATGGTTTCACACTGGGTTTTTTTCAGCCACTCTTTGGTCTAGTCCAAAATTCAGGGTTTCACCAGTAATGTAGTAGACATTGGCTATCTGCCTGTTCAGGCAGCCATTTTGGCCGGAAGTGCCCTCTTCCCACTTCTGGCCCAAAGTTCAGCATCTTTCTTGATTCTTCTTTTACCCTCACCCTCACAGCTGACCATTTTCTAGGTCCTGTCACTTCATCTCTGGTAATAGAGTCCCATTCATCCCCCATTTAGATTTCTACTGTTACCAGCCCAAGCCAGCACAGTCCTTTAATACCTCACAACTGTTGCACTAGTATTTCCATACTTCGCAACAATCTGTGATTCTGGAATCAGGAAGCCCTGAGTTTGACACACACTGACTGCGTGACCCTAGGTAAGTCATTTAACTTCTCAGGGTCCCAGGCCACTCTCTAAGTAATAGGCTGCCAGCAGGTGCCCATCTGCATCCATAGAGGGAGTTTCCTCCTTGGGAGCTCCTTAAACCAATGGAAATCATAGGGTCAATTCTTCCTCCACCCCTGATATATATGATCTCAATGACACCAGTCTCAAAACAAACAAACAAAAAGCCTTGATTCTACCACACCCTAGTGGCCAACTTTCTGTTTCTGAATGAGCCTCTCAGACAAAAGCCAGGGTGGTCCTCAGATAACAGGCCTAGTGACAAAACCCTAATGCTTGCTAGCTCACCCTTTGTAATGCTTTACAGGCCCAAAGAACTTCCTGTATTCTCTCATACTTGAGCCTTGTGAGCCTATGCACAAGTATCATTCTCCTCTTTTAGAGAGTATGATCCTGGGATCCTGGCCCCATACCTCTTTTCCCTTTCACAGGTAACTCCTCTGATCAGTGCCTCCACTTCCTCTCCTCTCCCTACCTCAGCTCTCTGTATTTGGTCTTCATTCCACTAAAACTCCTCTCCCCAAAGTTACTGGTGCTCTCTCCAATGCCAGATCCAGTGACCTTTCCTCAGTCCTTATCCCTCTTGACATCTCTGCAGGTTTGTACACTGCGGATCACTTTGTCCCCCTGGACACTCTCTCCTGTCTAGGTTTTCATGACACGGCCCTCTCCTAGTTCTCCTCCTACCTGTCCGGTCTCAGCTTCTCCAATTCTTTTGCTGAACCTTTCTCCAGGTTATAACTACTAACCATGGGTGTCTGCTCTGTCCTACTTCATTTGGGGCTCTCATCAGCTCCCATGGATATAGCTATCTCTATGTAGATAATTCTCAAATCAACTTATCTAATCCTAACCTCTCCTAACTAGCATCTCCAGCTGCCTGTCAGATACCTCAAACTGATGTCCCATGAACATATTAAACTCAACAGAGTTCATCATCTTTCTCCTCTTTGTAACTCCCTTATTACCCAGGCTTTCATTTTCAATTACTCACTTAATGTCAGTACCCTCCCTCCCCCATATTCAATCTATAGTCAAGTCCAAAATTTGTTGAGTTTACTTGTAACATTTCCTTCTTTGCTTTGCCATTGTTACTGCCCTCATGCAGGCCCTGATCACCTCCCACCAAGACTATTGAAGGAGGCTTCTGGTTAGTCTTCCAACCTCAAGTCTCTTCCCACTCAAATCTATCTTCCACTCAGCCCAGTCCTTCTTAAAGGGCAGGTTTGACTATGGCAACCCCCTATTCAATAAACTACAGTGATTTATCACCTCCAAGATCAAATAGAAAACCCCCTACTTGATTTGTAAATCTCTTCACAATCTGGTCCCTCTCTGCTCTTATTAAACCTAACAACACCATTCCCCCTGCCCCCACCATACACACACGCACGCACACACACACACACACACACTCAACTCTGATCCAGTGATAGTGGCCTCTTTGCTATTTCTCAAATACAACACTCTTATCTCCCAACTTTGGGCAACTTTTCTGCCTATTCCCCCATCCCTCCTCATCTCCACTGCTGGGCTTCACTAGCTCACTTAAAGTCCCAGCTAGAATCCCACTATCTACAGGAAGCCTTTCCCAATCCCCTTTAATGAAAGTGCCTGCACTCTATTGATTATTTCCAAACTATCTTGTTTATAGCTTATTTGTATGTGGCTGTTTGTATGTTGTCTTCTTGGTTAGATTGTGAGTTTTTCCAGGGTGGAGACCATTTTTTCATTTTCTTTGTACCTGGCACTTAATAAATGTTGACTGACTGACTGACTAGAGATAGATCTTAGACCACATCACCAACCACCTCATTGTATGGAAGAAGGAGTAATGCCAACACAATATTTACAACACCTATAGCAGCTATGAATATGCCAGCACAATTCTGAATCGTGAAATGCAACAGACTCTCCAGATGGAACACAGAACCAAAACATTTATTCAGACACTAGAAAGCCAAATCCCAACACCAGAAAGGCAAGTCCATCATAGTAACAAAGAAATTTATACACAACCACAATGCAGAAGGCAACACCAACCCCAAGCTTTCCCCCTGCTAGGGCCTTCCCACAAATGAAAACTCACAGTCAGTTGCCTGCTTGCCTGTCTCTCTCAGCTCTGACTGTTCTTGCCAATTTCCTCTCAGCTCTGCTCCAGCTCCACCCCTTCAGCAAGCTCCTCCTACCACATGTGACTTAGGCTTCCATGTGATTTAAGCAGATCACATGGGCCTATTAATGGATGGGAAAGATGGGAAAGATGCCATTACATTTATTCAGGGTCACCCAGGTAGTAAGTGCCTCCCAGTATGGCCTTTTGCTATCTCCTTGTCTCAAGGTTCTTACCCTTTAAAGCCCATGATTTAAGTTCTAACCCCAATACATGACTAGCTGTGTGACCATGTGACCACTTCCCCTCTCTGAGCCTCAGCTTCCTCCTCTGAGAAATTTTCAGTTTCCGTTCCCTGCTCTTGTTCAGTCATTTGGTCATACCTGACTCTTTATGACCCCATGGGCCATATCACACTAATGCTGTCCTTGGGGTTTTCTTGGCAAAGTTACTGGAGTGGTTTTCCATTTCCTTCCAATGGATTAAGGCAAGTAGAGGTGAAGTGACTTGCCCAGGGTCACACAGCCAAGTGTCTGAGACCAGATTTGAGCTCAGGTCTTCCTGACTGCTGGCCTAGCACTCTATCTACTCTAGTGCCACCTAGCCACCTTTCTTTCCTAATTCTCTCTTATTATTATCCTGTACCCATCTAGTCTTCCTTTGACACTGTTCATTTCATTTCACTCCTCTGATTAAAGACTCTCAGTTTCTCCCTCTGGCCCTGGGGCATCAGATTCTAACTTTTCTGTTACCTACGCCAATCCTGGGGGAAAAGAAACCTTGTAGCAACTATGCATGTAATACCCCTGGGGGGCTCACTTTCTCAACTCCCCATTATCATTGGCCCTGTTGGTTGCTGCTATTCTGGTAACCCTGTGGGTAGCTAGCCACCTAAACACTAGCTCACAAGCCCTCACTGATGTGCTTTCTCACCCCCTCCTAACAGTAAGTCAGTGGATTCCGTTGTTCAGCAAATGCACTTACTCAAACAGCATAGCAAGGCCATGACGGACACACACCGAAAAATACACTTAGCGCCCAGGATGGTGTAAGAGTGAGGACAAACTTGACACATAATAGTAGTGAGGCTTACATGTTGGCCAAGGCAGCTAAGCTCTCCAGAACTGCAGGGCCTTTCTGTCTGTGGGGAGCACCCT
Organism: Notamacropus eugenii; assembly: GCF_028372415.1. Taxonomy (NCBI): domain Eukaryota; kingdom Metazoa; phylum Chordata; class Mammalia; order Diprotodontia; family Macropodidae; genus Notamacropus; species Notamacropus eugenii. Next base: position 10,516,571 of record NC_092879.1, on the reverse strand, counting down.
CACGATGTTCATTGTAAGATGTAGAGTTAGTAATGGATGTCTCCCTCCACTCTTGAGTTTGGATGACTTTTTACTCAGCTAAAGTTGCTCCTCCTCCAGCGTACTGTCTTAGTTGGACAGATTGGGTCCAACAGGTCATTCAAAAACTGTACTGACAGGCAGATGGGGCTGGACAGTCCACTCAGAACTTGCTGCTAGTCATTGCACACAGGTATACTACCATTCAACAGGGCAAACCAATTATCTTGCTGCTCAGCCACTAGGCTGCTTATTGACCTCCTGGGCTTGCTGTGTGATGGGCAGTCTTTTTCCATCTTCAGCTGGTGGCTTGGTTGGGTGGTACTGTGCTCTCTTTACCTTAGCTCTGAAATAATTTGTCACCTCTAGGCAAGGACAGGGACTTGCCTCCCCTATTCAATAAGTCCTTCCAGGCTCAAAATCTTCTACCCTCAGTCAGCCACTGCACCTAAAGTTCTTAGTTTCAATTTAGTCCTTTCACTCTCCTTCTCAGGGAATTTTACCGTAGGTGTGCAGTTGGGGACAAGGAGGGGAAGTGAGTCTACCCAGGAGAGGCAAGTCCTTGCATCCTTGCCTCTTCATAGACTTATGCAATTCTGGTCATCCCAGCAAGTTGGGGAAGGCCTTTGCATCTGTAGGCTTCTGTCTTCTTGTTTTAGTGGTTCTGTCTTTTAGCTCCCTTTTTTAGCTTTTGTAAGTTTTACTGGGGCAACCTTGCTTTTATGTATAGTCAAGCACAAAAAATTCCCTGTAGTGGCCAGGTCCAAAAATGTGTTGGTGCATTTCTGGGTCTGTCCCCTCTCTGTTAGGAGCTGGGTGCCCTGCTTCATCAATAGTTCTTTGGAGGCCTCATTCCTCATTGCATTGATTAACTTTCTTAAGTCTGAATGTAGATTAACAAGACAGGGGCATTCAGTAATTTCCCAACAAAGTCAAAATTATTTAAGAATTTGGATTCATCAGAGACTATTGAATTGAGATTCCAACTGTGAATGCTTTTTCCTCGCAGGTAGAGGCAGACTTTATCTGATTCATTATAAAGTGAGAAGTAGCGTGGTAGTTATATGATCCAATATTTTGTTGACTTGGATGGAATAATTTATTTAATTTTGGTTTCAAAGCCCCATTGGCAAAGGGAAATGAAGAGAGAGCCATGGCAGGTATGAATAAGCTGCCTCAGCTCACCAGTACAGAATTGGGTAGGTACATGAAGTAAGAAAGAGGGATGATTGATTGCAAAAGCAGATGAGCATTGGCTTTGAGTGTGGAATGACAGATGGCTAGCCTCATGACTCTATGGATGCCCACCTAATTGCAGATTTAGGTCTCTTAGAAATCTTCTCTTCCAATTATTTCATTGTAAAGATGGGTAAGCTGAAGACCACTAGAATGGCAAATTGATATTTGAATCCAGAACATTGGATTCTAAACATTCTATCAAATTGCCTGGACCTCTTGTGGAGGACCCATTGTGAAGGATTTCCAGGAGGACATAGGCAGGAATCCCATAGAGCAAAAGGGGGTAGCTGGTGGAACCCAGGTCCAAAGGGCCAATACACCCAAGGTTCCCGTGTCTAGGTTGGTAAGTAACAGTCCTGAGGAGTTATAGTGAAGCCATGAAACTTCATTCATCCATTCATTTGCCAAGAAATTTTACCGAATTAGACAAACTCAAAGGCAACTGGCCCAGGCCCCTGGGAAAGGGGGGCGGTTTAGAGTCTGTGTTTGAAGTCTGCACCAGTCAGCTCTTGGCTAGGTAAAGCCTTGAAGAGGAGGGGTTCCAGGACAGATCATTTTGGGAAAAATCGATTCTAGCAAGAGGTTATATAACAAGATGAGGCTGGGGGTGGAAACAAAGGGAAGGGGGCCTTCAACGAACATCCTGAAGAGTATCAGCCTTGAGAAAGAGTGGAAGGGTAATATCAAGATGCCAGTCTTCAAGCTTAGGGCAGTTTTCCAGGGATGAAGAGGGTTGACTCCTAGGACATAGACCTGGGAGGACCATCCCTCATAACTCAGGAGGAAGGAGAGCTTGACCCTCATAGATAAGGAAGGATGGAAAGCTGCCTTCTTGTCCCTCCAGACAGAAGGAGGGCAGTGCCCAGGCAGTCCCTTCTTACTTCAGGAAGGTCGCAATCCAGGAGACAGGTCTGTCAGAAGGGAGGGAGGGAGGAAGGGCTTCCATCAAGAGATAAGCCTGTCAGGAGCCAGAGAGGACTAACTCCTTATCCATCCATCCATCCATCCATCCATCCATCAGGAGGGAGGTCCTCTTCCTTGTTCCTCAGGAGGAAGAAGGGAGTGAAGACCCCCACCCCAAGAGGCAGGCCTCTCAGTAGTCACTGAGGGCTGCCTACTCATCCCTCAGGATTGGGATGGAAGGCAGTGGTCAGGCAGTCCCCTCATCCCTCAGCATGGAGAGAGGCCAGTCTCTCATAGCTCAGGGGGGAGGGAGTTCCCTCTGTATCCCAGGTCTCTGCGTATGGACCCTTGTCCAGTTCTAAGTGCCAACCATGCCTTATAGGATCTGGCCTTCATGTACTGTGGTTCTTGCAGTGTTCAAGGGAAATTGGGTATTTTGTACCATCACTGTAGCCAGGGCCTTTGAGAGAGAATATTCCACATGACATTATCAACTGGAATATGTTTTTTAAATCTAAGATTTTGGTGGCATGGGCCCTCTAGTGAAAAACAGTTTGGCTTCATTGTCAGAAGACCTGAGTTTGAATCCCACTTCTTACTACTTGTGTCCCCTGGAACCAATTATTTCACCCCTCTGGGCCCTAGTTTCCTCATCTATAAAATGAAAAGAGTAGGTCAGACTGAGTAACCTCTACAATCCTTTCTAGCTTTAGATCTATGATGTTATGTGTGATCTTGGATAAATAACTTCCCCTCTCTGGCCTCTGTTTCTTCCTCTGTTAAATAAGGAAGTTGGATTCAAATGAACTTTATGGGGGAGTTTCTTTCATTCAATAATTCCCATATACTTAACATATTCAACCCCAAATCCCTTTTTAAAACCTCTGAAATCTAGTTCTTGCGCTTCCTAGACTCGTAGGATCAGAGCTGGAGGTCAGCTCTCATGACAGATGAGGAGAAACTGAGGTCCAGAAAGGTTAGCACTTGCTCAGGGTCATTCAGCTAGTAAGTGTCTGAGGTGGGATTTGAGCCCAGATCTTCCTGGCTTTGAAGTCCTGTGCCCTAACTAGATCATACAACCGCTTCGCTGTTCTCTTCCATTTGTGGTGGTCCTAAAATCCATTCATCCTTTGGTTAATTCTCGAGGAGATGAATTAGCCTATGAATCCTGAAATACTTGGCTTCTCCCTGATCTCCTCCAGGATGCCTTCTGTCTACCTCCCTGCTCTCTGATTCCTGCCAGGGAGTGGGCGAGAAAGGCAAAGGAAGAAAGCGAAAGCAAATCAGTTGTTTTGGCTAGCTGGCTGCTAAGGGTGGTTGAAATGCCCTTTAAAACCTTGAATTGTGAATGATATGTGCATAACATTCATCCCTTTTATCCATGCCATAGTGTCCTCTTTTTATTATGGATAATTGAGATCTAACTGTCAGGTTTTATTGTTTTGTAGCACGTCCACCCCCTCTGGACCTGGGGAACCTCTCTACTATCCGGGAGCATTCAGCTTTGACCAGGACTTGGACTGTGCCTTAGTAAGTCATAAAACACTCTTTCTTCTTGCTCCCTCCTCCTTCCCCTCTCCCTCCTTTTCTTTCTTTCTCTTCACCTCTCTGCCCCCCCCCCCCCCCCAACTCTAGCATGGAGTGGATATTGATTGAAGCCCAGAGAACAAGACTTTTGCCAACCATCCCCATGTAGATTACACAGCCATGCTCCCCCCCTCCCCCACATTACTGGGGATCCTTCCAGTCAGTATTGACCCATTGTGATCTCAGGTTCTACCTGCCATGGACCATACTCCATAGTACCAAAGACCACTTAGAAGCCTTTTCTGGTGAGAGGCGGATTTGACCTGAAAGTAAAATGCATGGATCCCAATGTGGTGGAACAGTCTCTCCTTTCTTTTGTTACATTTCCCATTAAGCATAAGCAGGGACAGTGCCATTTTTCATCTTTGTTTCCTTAGTGTTTGGTATACGGCATTACACACAGTAGATGCTCAGTAAGGGCTTGTTGGATTGTTTCAGTTGCCCCGGATTGCAAGTTTAAGGTCAGCATACTCTCCAGTAAGTACACGAGAATGTAGGAATCATTTCATACAGGAAGTCTTCCGTAACCCCTCTTCATCCCACTGTTTACCCTCCGTTCTCAATTTCCTGTCTATCTTTCCTATCTATCGCTCTAGTTTGCTTGGCTTGTGTGTTGTCTCCCTCATTCCATTTAAGCCCCTTGAGGCCAGGGACTACCTTTTGTCTCTTTTTGTGTTCCCAGTACCTAGCACAGTGTTTGGCACGTAGTAGGCCCTTAATAAATGTTTATTGATTAATTGAAAAGCAGAGCTGTGAATGAGTACAAAATTTGTTCTAAACTCTGAAGGGCTTACCTTGATCCTTCAACCATTTGGGTTCAATAGGCACTAGTGCTCCATCATTGATTGGGTGAGTTTCTATTCTGCCCAATATGTTAGGCAGCCCTGGCATCTTGGCAGTAATGGCTCCCTACCACCCTTTAGAACAATTGCCTCTAGGAGATAAAGGAGGCATAGGGATTTTTTTGTTCCCTTCTGTCACTAAGGAGAGCCTCTACCTGACGTGGATATCTCATCTTGCCTTCGCCCCTTGATTTAGAACTAGGGATCATCATTTAAGAGTGGGAGAGAAGGAATTTTGAAAGACAAATCAAAAGGAAAAGTCATTCACCCAGCAAACTTTAGATGCCTGTTATTTCCCCAAATAGTACAAGCTAAAAAGAGAAATAATTCCCAAAAAAGTCCGTATAAATTCCTATAATGGCCTAATGAGAACATATTTTCCCTATTCAATTTACCAAGCACTTATTAAACTCCTGCTATGTACCAAGCACTGTGGTAGGTGCTGAGGATGCCAAAAAGGAAAACAGTCCTGCCTTCGAGGACCTTACATTCTACTTAGGGCAAATACCATGTACACAGATAAATGCAAAAAAAGAGGAACTATTTTAAAAACTCCTTTGATGTGATTATAGTGTTTTAAAATTTGCCAGATGCTTTTTAGGCAGTCTTTTCTTGAGTTTCCTAACAACCCTGTAAGGGAGGTATTACAGGTTAGGATTAGCCCCATTTTATAGATGAAGAACTGAAACTTCAAGGTCACACAGCTAGTATGTGTCAGAGGCAGTCTATGTCTTCTTGATGCCAAGCATAGTCCTTTATCTACCTTGAGTTTAAATAAGGACAGATATTGTCACTTTTCCAAAAAGGTAACAAAATGGAGTCTGCCGAGTATAAGCCAGTGAGCTCGATTTTGGTTTCTGTCAAATTCTAGAAGGTGTCTTTTGTAGCTCTACCAGTCTGCGATCTTTGGGATCTAACTTCTCTTCTCTAAGTTCATTACGTGGCTTTAATTACACCTTTCTGCTTTAGTCAACTACTACTGCTGCCACGAGAAAATGTAGAAAGTCAGGCAATGAATGACGTAGTCCTCTTAGAATCAGAAGCAGAGTTAAGTGAGTCAAGCCCAAAGTGAAGGGAAATTCTTCAGGGCCGATTTCCGGAGGCACAGGAAGGCGGTCTATGTCATGCCTTGGGGTGATTAGGAACTTGGAACAGCAGGGAGAAAGTAGGAGGCCAGTCCAGGGAAGGTAAAGCTATTTTCCTTGCAAGGACAGAGGGAATTAGCCCCCTGGGTAAGGGAATGGCGAGCACATTGTCTTGGAAAGTTTGAGGAGATGGAGAAGGGAAGTTGATGACCTTGAATGCTAGATGGCAGCAGCTTCTCTTTATGAAGTAAATCCAAAGTCATTTCCAGGGAAGGAAGAGCCCTGCAGTAACACCTGGGGGGTGGGGAATCAGTTGGGGCCTAGGGAAGGAGGTGATGCTGGAGCTGAGATTCCCCAAGGTGGAAGGGAGGAGAAAGAGCATTGCAGGCAGCAGGGAGAGCCTGTGCTCCCTGTGCATGAAGACGAGATGGAATGTGTGCTCTTGGGCCAGTTCAGCTGGAATGGAAGTTGTGTGAGGGGGAGTGATGGGAAATCAGGCTGGAGCTGAACTGGGAAGAGCCCTGGGGAACAACTGAAAGTTAGCTTTTTTAAGTTTCCATCATGAAGAACAGTCCTGCTTTCTCACAAGCCACACCTTGGTGCCATTACCTCCAGGTCTGACCTAGCCTGACAGATCTTCTCAGCTGGCTCCATTAGTGGCAATCCAGTACATGGGGGAACAACTGAAGCCTTCCACTTCCAACTCTTTAAAAAGACCATCTCTCTTCCACAGAGCACCTCATGGAAGATTAGGCTCCTCTATTCTCAGAACCATCGGGCCCCACTCCCCTTGATAGGGCTCTGCCCAGCTGAAGTAGCCAGAAGGCCTCAAGGCCATGCAAAGTCATCTGTCAGCTGAGGCTAGGGGCATGAACAGAGGTGTTGTCACCTCAGCTGTTTAGCAAAAGGGCCCTACTTGGGTTAAGAATGACCGACCACTTATTAGGGAATTGTTTGTGGTCCTGGAAATAATTGCCCTTTAAGGGAAGTAACTTATTCCCATTTTTTCATGCATCTGCTCAGTTCATGAAACTATTGAAGTCAACCTAACAAGCATTTATCCTGTGTCATCTGGTGCTGTGCTAGAATCTGGGACTCAGAGACAATTGATCAGTCTCCAAGCATTTACAAGGCAGCCTCATGCACACAACAGGAGGAGAAAACAACAAAAAGGAAATAGGTCCTGTCCTCAAACGGCTTAAAAGTGTTCACTTGTGGGGCCAAAGTCTGGACTGAAAGGTCCATTCTTTTGCATCTGCTTTGTGTTTCTCTTTCATGTAGCGATTTATGTGTGTCGCCTCCCCCATTAGAAGATTAGCTCCTCTGTATCTCTTCTTTAAGTCACACAGATAGCGTTAGGTGGAATTGAAGTCCAAATCTCAGTCTATTCTGAACTACAGACCACAAGCACCAGTGCCCATCTTGGCACTGGGCAGTCATGCTATGCAGCTAGAAGAGCCAATGAGTCCATTTCTGCACTAAACACCAGTTGCTGTGCAAGATAATTTCTCCAGATGTGTGCCAGGTGTCTCTTTGGAGCCATTTGACAATGCTGTCACTTCTAAGCCCTCACAAAAAATTCCTATTGAGACTTTTGAGGTCAAGCCCCAGGAATGAAGATAATGGTCTCTGGGAACCTGCTGGTGGGGGAGTCTATTGCTAAAAAACCAGAGCTGAAAAGGGATCTCCTTTACATATGGGCCTCCATGTCAGATGTTGGCTGGTTTTCAAAGCATCTGTAAGACATTTCCTTAATATCCTCTATGTTTTTCTTCCTAGCAACCGAACCAGCTTTCTCTCTCCAGAAAGAGATGGGATTAATTCTGCAAGATTATTTGCCAATTCAGTTTCCGGAGAAGAGGAAGAAAGTTACATTCAAATGGTAACGTATTTTGCATGTGGATGGAATATTGACAAGTTCTTTTTCTAAGAAATGTTTTATGTTGTGGGTTTGTGCTCTTAAAAAAAAGGACACCAACTCTATGTGGTCTGAAACTTGAGGTTAATAAGTCCATAACAGAAACTATCGTAGTCTCCATTTCTCCTTCTCTCCCTGCTAGCCCACAGACCGCACCAAGATATTCTAGGAGAACTTAAGAAGCATTTCATTGGCAAACTCTAGGAAGAAAGTTCTGATACCTTCATACCAAAACTGAAATGAAAGACCGGTAATATTTGGAGCATTTCTGTAGTTGCCATCATTATATGGATGCAGATTCTCCTTACCCTCAATGCCATTCCTCCATAGACCTGACCTTTAGCTCTTCTGCTTACTTTTGTCCCAGCCCGTGACTCTCTTTGGCTCCAGTGCACAGTAGAGCTGGTTGTGGTTCCGAATGGCTGGGTAGGCAAGGTTATCCGTGGTACGTTGGGGCCTCAAGGACTTATAGATTTAGAAATTAATTTACAACCTATGCTCCAACATTTGCCTATGCTGGATGGGCCCTTCATTGGGAAGTTAGCTTGGCCAGAGTCTACGAGAGGATGATGGGGGCGAGTCTTTGGGGTTATTTTTTCAGTTATCAGCTATATCAAAGGGAGATGACAGAATCATGACTTCAAACTTTGACCCTAGCCATGCCTTTCTTCCAGTTCTAGGCTGATGATAGTGAGTAGGCAACGAGAAATAAAGAGAAAAATCTAGGAATAGTAATCTCCAGGGAAGCAACTACTTTAGCTGTCAATTGCAAATTTATTTAGCGTTATGTAGATTATATGCTAATCATTAAGAGTTCCACTAAAAGCTTCCTAATGTTTCTCACACCTCAAAATGGCTTTTGGGAATATCCTAGTGGGAGAGCACTGTTAAAGAGGATGTAAAGAAGTTGATCTTGACCTCCAGAAGTCAGAAATGATTCAAGTAAAGCGGTGAAACCCAGGAGCAGAGAGACCCTGACAGACCTGCTAGAGTTCAAGGGAGGATAGAGTCTCACCCTACCCCCCCCCCCCCCCACACAATGGTTTTCCCCACTGTAAAGGATGAAAATCTCCCTTGAATCAGATTCTGGAAAGAATGAACTAAGTTGAGAAAGCCTGAGAAGTTCTTTGATGCAAAAAAAAAAAAAAATTGTAGACTTGAACCAAAGTTAGCTACCTGGAAAGAGATATTGCCTTGGAAGGGCATGACATAGAGTTGGTTTGTAGTAGTTGGAAAATTCTCCTAGTGTAGAAAGCATAGATATGATGGGTCTCTGTGAGTGGCAAGATGCAGGATCAGATCAACTCCTCACTGTGGTACTTTCAGGAGCTCTGAAGGAGCCATGCTTCTATTGTGGTAGCTACCCCCTCCACTGATAGAAATCCCAACCCCTTGGTGATGGAATTGATGGTCTTAAAGAGTTGCTGTGGCTCAGATTTATCCCCATTTATCCCCAATGAGCTGGTGAGCCTACCTGAATTTAGCTGGACGCTAGGGGGAATCACCAGAACAAGACTTTTACCTTAGCAATAATTAGGGTAAATTATAATTAAAAACTTTCACCTCCTCAAGCAGGCAAAGCAGTGACTACTGATGTTCTGAAGTATACGAAAGCTTCAGATAGGCTGTAGCCAAGAAGAAAAGGAGGCAGCCCTGGCAAGGAAAACCTGAGTGAATTTAAGCAATGGTTATTAGATAACATTTATCTTTTAGCAAAGGTACTTACTTTGTACCCATGTACTTGTATTTTCTTTTACCTTGTTCTAGAGTTTATCTCTTTATTACAAGTGAACTCATAACACTTGTGTTTTATCAGGTTCTATTTTTTTTACTGACACACCTTATGCAGTTGCATTCCTTTCAGTCATTTATGCTTGGCTAAAGGCTGGAGCCCAGGGCAAATGAAGCAGATACCATTGTGGATGAGCTAGACCACGTTGGAAAGCAGTGTCTGGGAGGAAATGACCATCCTGTTGAGGGCTGGTCTCACAAACCCAGTCCTACACCATGGCCACTGATGCCCCTGCATTTAACAGCTTCCTCCTTTCCCTGATGCTGTATTCTGCTCAATTCTTGAATGTCTCTTTTCTGGCAGGAACACAGACAAGGACACTCCCCCTGTGAGGGCACTTTTTCTTGGCCAAAGAAATTCAGCCTTGATTACTTAGCCTTGGATTTTAATCCAGCTTCTCCATCTCCGGTGCTCAAGGTAGGAATCTACTTTCTAGGTGCTTGTAGCCCTGGGTCTGGTCCATTGTAAGAACTCTTAGGTTGGGAGCTCCACTCTCTCCCTATAGCTTCTTGGAGGACTTCATTATTCCTTTCTTTTTTGGGAAGTTGTCCCAAGTTTAGAGCTCACATGGTACCCCAATGGGTCTTCGGAACTTGATTTTGCTCAGACCCTAATGAGTGTATAAGAGTGGGGATGGGGCTTATTTTGGAGGGGAAGGAGTAGTGTTCATTTGTATCCATTATCAGATAAAGTAGAACTGCCATTTTCATGCCCTGAGATGCTGCCAACAGTAGGCAACCTCCATCAGATGGCCAGTAGTTGTCAAGTATTTAATGTTTTGTAGAAATTGATGCCTTTGTTTTTTTCACATCACATTTATTTCCATATATATTTCTCCCTCCCTCTCCTACCCAACAAACCTTCCCTTGTGACAAAATTTTTTTATTCTTATATATTTGTATTAACTTCTTGTTTATCTTGGTGTTTTGGGTTGGGTCTGATTTAGATCAGGCCCCTCATAGTTTATGTTTAATATTGGAACAAAATGAGGCACTCATGCATCATTCAACAGTTAACAAATGGAGATTTACATAAGCATTGCAGGGGAAGGATATTCAACAAGGATATACACTGAGGATATCTGAGTTGCTTCACCTAAATCAAACTCTGCTGCCTCCTATCAGGGAGCACCTGGAGCTCCTTGTGGTTCTTTTGTACTCCAGTGATCAGTAAGTGATGTCAACAGTCTGAACCTTTAGTTCCCTGAGCCAATCAAGTTTCAAATATGGTTTCAATACCTTAAGGAAAAATCAGCCAAACTTGCATGAAATGTTTCCATGTACACAGAAAAATAAAAACAAATTTATATATAAACCCATTTTACACCTTTTGCTTTTTTTGAATATAATAAATACCATGTGTTATTTCTAAAACTTTGTGCTTCCTTCTGTATTTTCTTCTATTCTCTTTGTGTCTTAAAAAATGTTACAATGGCTCCCCTTTTCCTCCTTATCCTTCTCCTTCTTCTCCTTATTCTCTCTCACCATCACTGTTGTTAACTCTCTATTAAACTTATTATTATCACTATCTGTTTTAAAACAAAAAATATACCCCATTAAATATAGTGTTCAAATATTTATTCTTATCATAATTCTTTTAAAAGTTTAAGTCTCTCTGCATTTTCTAGCATTTTTTGTCTAGCACACTTATTTGGAAACCTTATCTGAGATGAGAGGGGTTAATAGGGTCAGAGGGAGAAGGTCTGAGCTAGGGTAGGGACATGGGGAAATTTCAGAGTTGGGATAGGAGGAGCTCAGAGGTCTGATTTAAACAATCTTTCTTCTTTTCATGGTGAAGGAAGGGTTAATGAGAGGCAGTTATTTAAGTTTCAGATAAATTTAAAAATTCATACCATGTACCTTCCCTCCCACCCCACTCTGGGATTGCTTTCAAACATGCTGTCTTCCTTCATTACACTAAAGCAATAGGGCTATCAATGAGGGTGAGGGGGGTGATCTAAGTGCTATTTACCCTTAAAGCTTTTATAGAATTTAATTCTTTTTCACCTTAAATTCTACAGAGGGCTACCCCAAATCTCGCTAAATGTTTCAGCATATGTTGCTAAGTGAAAATGATTCATCTCCAAACTCCTTAATCCACCAAAATCTACGAAGATGTTTTTAGCAGTTCTACAAACTTTTATTATGTGACTTTTTTTTCTGTAATTCCAGTGTGGCTAAGGTTGAATTGACAGGGGGGGAGCATCTTACAGGATGTTTTCTTTTCTTATCTAATCTCTCACTGAAAACCTAAAGTGAAAGCTAGTCCTGCTTACTGGGGCAACTGCTTCAAGGATGAAACTTACCCTGCATTCTAAATTCTTTGGCTGTAGCCTTTCAGCAGTTTTTCTGGCTGGCTGTATTTTCCTTTTAAACACCCTACATTTTACAAAGACAAAACAAAACAGACAAAGCAATAAGGCATCCATAGGATATAAGGAAGAAGCTCCCTTTAGTGGGTGGTGGGCAAAAAGCGTCACTTAAAGATGCCCAGCAAAACCCAAACTTCATTTGATCAGAATAAGATTTTTCAATGGCCAATTTTAATTTCTTTAATTTGTAATAATGATAAAAGCTGAATTAGTTCAAACAAATTATTGGCTGAATCGATTGCAGTTTTATGCCAGATGTCACATAATTCAATTGCATGCTGTTTAGACATTCCCATAACTATTGCCCCCCAGTCCCATGCTATCAAAAATCTATACAAGGGGGAACCTAAAGGAATCTTGCTACCATTGGAACTCATTTTCTATTGCAATTTCTGAAAACCTAAAACTTAGCTCTACTTCCCCAAACCCTAGGGGGAAACCAAAACTTCCTGGGTGAACTAATCCATGGGAAAATGGTCCAAACCTCTTAAAAGTAAACTTCCTGGGGAAAGTGAATTCCAAACCTATCCTTCCCCAATCTCAGAGGAAGACCCAAAGTATTCCTCAAAATACAAACAAAAACCAAATCCTAAACATTACCTGAGCTCAGAAGAAAAAGAGATGGAGAGCAGGGAGTCCTACCTCCAGATGCAGTCTTTCCTGAAAAAGTCCCCTGGTAAAAAGTTAACTGGAGATCTCTAGGGGGGTTTTCTGTAAGGATGTCAACTGGGTTCCAAGTCTTGACTTAACCTAGCATGGGTCACCAAAAACTGTGGTGGGTGAAAGATGAAATGATTGAGGAAAACAAAGATTTGACCTTCTGAGCATTTCAATTTATTAAGTAATACATGCCAGTTGCCAGTGCCTCCTCAGCTTAGGCCTGAACCTAGTATACAGGGGGGAAAAGACTTTTATACATTAAAAACAATTGATCAAATAAGGACAGTTCATTAAAAGGAAACAATACAACATTAGGTAATCTGATTTCTAATTGTATTAGAGACTTTCCAAGTTGGGAAGGGAAGAGAACAGGTTCAAATCCTTGAATTCAGAAAAGAAGTATCCATAAACAATCAAGGGAAGATGAGCGCAATAACTGATTGATCAGTATGGGGCTAGTTTTCAGATAAGACATATGGGTTGCTTGAGATGTCCAACTGTGAGAAAACTCCTTGCATCAATCTTGGGATCTTACAAAGTTTCTGGTCAGCATAACCTAGGTCCTTAGTTAAGGACAGCAGGTAGAGGTGGTCCAGTTTCCCAGCCAGGGCTAGGTTCAAACAATACAATAAGGTTTTCTCCCAATTCCCACAACTGAATAAAGTTTTCTCACAAGATAGAAATTGGACTAGACCCATAATTGAATAGAGAGAGAAGTGAGCTAGCTCTAGAATTGAGTTTCAGGATGGAGTTGGTGTGATTCACTCAATTCCAGCTACCACTTGCTGTCCTGATCTTCTCACTTCCCTCAACTCCCCTGCCTCATTAACCAAGGGTAAGAAAAGGGAGGGGAAAAACTTGTAGCAGATAAGTGTAGTCAAGCAAAAACAATACACACGGTGTCCAATACATGGCTTGTCTCACATTACCTCCTGAGTCTATCCCCCCTCTGGCAGCAGGTAGGCACCATACTTCAACACTGGTTTTTGGGAGACAAGGTGGGGCAGTGCTCCCATCAGGTTTCTTTAGCCTTTCAAAAGTTGCATGGTTTTTCGACAATATTGTTGTCTTTGTATATATTACTGTATGTATACAATAATTCTCCTGATTCTGCCCCTTCACTTCACTCAGTTTATACAACCCAGGATTCCCTGAAATTGCCTTTTTTGTCATTTTTTACACCACAATAACATTCTATTATATTCATATACTACAATTTGTTAGCTATAATTCAATTGCCTAAGAAGCAATCTAAGGCACCTCCTTAGGTTCTACTTCTTTTCTTTTATTTCTTGCCCTTCTTCCCCCAATCATCTTTTAATCCTCCCTTTAGGATCAGGAAGTTTGTTTCTTTTGTGACTTTCCTACTCCTCCCCTTTATCTTTCCCTTTCCCTCCCTTCCCTTCCCTCGTGTTCCAAGATCTCCACTGATTTTCTGTTAAGTTTGATGAATTTTTTCATCAAACTGCATGTGTTGTATGTTCAACTCTCTTTTGTCTCTTCTGATGCCCACTCCCCCTACTCTTTCCTTCATAATTATGTGCTAGTCTCCCATAGCTCCTACAGCTCCTATTTCCCATGGGAAATAGCAAGTTCCATCCCCTTCTTCATTTCTACAATAATATATCCAGGGCTATGCTGGTACCAGCTCAGACTGACTCTTGAGAGCCAATTTAACTATTGTTAAGTATTTAAGGTGAGCATTTATGTAGAAATTGGCAAATGTTACAAATTGGGACTTGTTTTATTATTTTGTTGGGTCAGCAAAACTATGGCCCACCACCTGTTTTTGTACAGCCTAAGAGCTAAGAATGGATTTTACATTTTAAAATAAAGTTTGATTGCATTTAAAAATGTAAAAACCATTGTTATTGAGCTACTCTTTGGGGCTAAATATGGCCTAGGGACCCATTATTTGCCAACCCTTGGACTGGACTTAAAGTGATGAAGAAAATGTTAATGCAGTTGAAAGTGTGTAGTGTATACATTTTTTCAGAAAGCTAGTTGTTAAACATTTACCTGTACACTCCTGAGCATATCCTTCCTTTTAGCTCTCCTTCTCTTTCCCCAGTTCAGACTCTCAAAACAGAAATATGATTGCTCCAAAGACCTCCTTTTTTATCTTATTTAATTCTCTCCATATCCTTTGAAGGCATTCAAAGACATTCATTTCTTTTCCACCTATTAGAATGTCCACATGCATTATCATGACCATTCCAATTGTTCTAACAAATTGACCTTTCTAGGTTTCTCTGGACTTTTATTTCAAAATTCCTACTCATGAGGCTCTGGTCTTTTTTTAAAATCAGAAATGTTTGAAAACCAATTGCATTAAAATCTCATTTCCCTTCCCAAACCCCTCCCCATACTCAGCTTTGCAGAGAAAATTATTCTTGGTTGTAAGCTCATATATTTTGCCTCTTGGACTATCGTGTTCCAAGATCTCCTCTAGTTTTTAGTAAACACTGCCAGGTCTTGTATGAGTCTGTCTGTGGTTGGTTCCTTGATACGTGAATAGCTTCTTTCTGAATGCCTGCAGTATTTTTTCTTTGCTGTGGGCACTCTGTATTTTGGCCATGACTTCTCTGAGACTTTTCCTTTTAAGGTCCCTTTCAGGAGGAGAGTAGTGAATTCCTCCTATCTTCACTTTGCCTTCTGGTTCTAATAGATTTAGGCAGTTTTGATTTAGGATTTCTTATAATATTTTCTCCCTTAAACTATTTTCCTTCTAATTCTTTCCTCTAGAGCTTTTATGTCATTTTTAAACATTGCTTTATTTCTCCTAGATATTTATGTAGTCCTTCTGGAAAATCCATTTTTTCCCTTGAGTTTTTCCCTACAGTTGTTATGGAGATAGATTTACAATCATTTTTCATATTGCAGGACATGTTCTTTGCTTTATTCACCTCTCCAACTTTAGCTCCTTTGTTGAATTAGAGTTTTGTGCTAGAGCCAGGTTCTGCCCCATCCTGTTCTCTTGGCTATACTTGATCACCCCCTGGACCTTCAGGTTCCTCTCTGTTATCTTCCAACAGAGTGTTAGGGACCTCAGAGCCCCTGAGATTGGGCCATCTAACACGCATACTGAGGTACCATGTATGTTTGGTTGGCATGACACTGATAGCTGCTGTCTGCTTCCTAGAGTTTTCAAGGTTCCCTATGCTGGAGCTTTTCTTAAGTGAGTAGTGTAGACTCAATTGTAGACTCAATTGTAAGTACTTTATATTTACTCCATAATTCCTTTATTTGAGGCTTTTATGTCAGAGAGGATGACAGAAAACTCTGTCATATTGTTCAAAGGTGCCCTCAGTTCCTAGGAGAATTGGGACATATCTCAATCTGATCTAACAGAAGGAAATAAAGCTCAAATCAGTTCATTTCAGTGGAATAGGCAGTAATGCCTATATTTCTTTTTTCTTTCACAAATGCCTAGAAAAAACTATCTATGCTCATGATCTCTACTTTCTCTCCTTCCTCTCTTCTCACTCATCCAATTCTTTCTATTCCAACAAAGTTATCAGTAATCTCTTATTTGTACATATAATGACCCCTTCTCAATCTTCATCTTTCTTGTTTCTCTGCAGCCTTTGACACTGTAGATCGCATTTTCATAGATATTCTCTCCTCAATGAGTTTTCATGAAATTGCTCTCTCCTTACTCTCCTCCTAAATTTCTGATGGCTTCTTTTTTTGTCTCCTTTCCTGGATCTTCTTCTACATCCAGCTCACAAACTATGGGTGTCCCCTAAGGCTCTGTCTTGAGATTCCTTTTCTCTTTATACCATTCCATTCTTTGATCTCATCAGCTCCCATGGGCTCAATTATTGCCTCTATGCTGATGATTCCCAAATATATGCCTGTCTGTAGGCTCTCTCTTGCATGCCAGACCCACATCACCAACTGCCTCTTGGACATTTTGAATTTGATGGCAAATTCTGTGTGTCTCCAACGTTGTCTTTTCCCCCTGTCCAAACCCTGTCCTCTTCTGAACTTTCCTATCATTGCTGAGAGCTGTCCTGTGCTCCCAGTCATCCAGGCTTGCAACTTCAATGTCGTCTTTGATTTTTGACTCTCTTTCAGCCTCCATATTCAGTCAGGTGTCATTTGTTGTGTCTTCCTCCTCAGTAGCTTTTGAATTTGTTCCTTCTTTTTCACTTGCATAGACAATGCCCTCTTGAATCACTTATCACCTCTTACCTGAACTACTAGAATAGCCTCCTCACTCCAATCCATCCTCCAAATAGCTGCCAAAAAGTTCAGTTCTGATCATGTCGCCCTTTACTCAACAAATTCTAATGGCTCCTTACGGTCTCCAAGATCAAATAAACCCCTTGGTTTGATACTTCCACACCTGGCCAGCCTTCTCCTACGTTACTCTCTTATTGTACATGTTGCACTCTGTGGGACAGCCAAATTGGTTTTCTTGCTGTTTCTCCCATTCCCATGCCTTTGTATAGCTTGTTTCCCCATGCCTGTAATGTCCTCTTTTGTCAGTATGACCTCTCCAAATCCCTGGTTTCCTTCCAGACTCAGCTCTAGCCCCGTTCCTTGCCCCCTCCTCCAGTTGCTATTAAGACCCATTCTGCTTTCCTTCCCCACCTCCTTCCCATCATTTTGTATGTGTTCTGATACATTGATATAGAGGTATGTTATCTCTCCAGTTCAGGTAAAGGCTCCTGGAGGGCAGGAGGCTCTCACTTTTTTCTCTGTGTCCCCAGGGTCTAGGACACAATAGGTGCTTAATAAATGCTTAATCAAATTCTAATCATGAAAACAATATCTGATCATGTTACATTCCAAGGCTAAGTAGAGCATGAAGAGCACCAGTGTCCAGGATGAGAGGAGAAGAAAGTGTAGAGGGTTCTGGATGGTTTTATTCTGAGCTAATGCAAATTGGTCTGTTTTTCTCTTGCAGAAACCTTTGATTTCGGAAGAGCATCGAGTTGACTACGTCCAAGTTGATGAGCAGAAAACACAAGCCTTGCAGAACACTAAGCAGGAATGGACTGATGAGAGGCAGGCCAAAGTGTGAAGAAAGCAGGCCTGGGGCATGCTTGGAGGTGTACCTTGGTTGTGTGCCCCACTGAGGCTGCAGTGCCAGAGGACCTAGGGATGAGGTAGAAATGATCTACTGGATGAGAACTGGCTCTTCAGGCAGAGATGGGTAGTGGGACGTATTGGCTGGGTTCAGAAAAAGCTGTATTTGAATCCTACCTCAGACACTTCCTACCGGAGTGACCTGTGCAAGACACACTTACCCACTCTGTGCTTCAGTAAAATGAAGAGGTTGGACTTCAAGATTTCAAGGATCCCTTCCTTCAACTCAGTCTAGGAGCCTATATAACAAGATTCTCTTAGAGTTTGTTGTCCATTTAATATTGACTGTCATGCTGGATTATTATCAATAGCACAGAGTAAATGCCCTGCCCAGCCTTCGGAATATGACAACAGGGAAGACAGGGACAAGGAGTCCAGGAGCCTGGATCTCAAGTCCCATGGGCATTCTGATCATCCTTAGTACTCCTTGGATATCTAGTGAAGGTGTCCCTCTCATGAGATAGGATCATGATCAGAGCCCAGGGATGAGCCAGGCAGGGTTGAGCTGGGATATGAAGAAGCAACTCACTACAGCCTACAGAGAACTGATGGTAGCCTGTCTGCCCTAGGGTCTGGAGCTACCCTGTGGGCTTCCTGCACATAAGCTGCCAGGAGTCAGACCTGAGACTGTGGCGATGGCTCTCTCTGGTAGTACCCACAGGCCTACTGCCCCAGATGCACCAGATCCACTTAGGCTGGCTGCAGATATTGCCATTGTGATAGAGGTATTGAGGTATTGAGCATATGGAAGGTCTAAGGCCAAAAGAATGGAAGTATCAGAGCAGGGAGAGGTGGAGGACCTATAGGCAAGTCCAACTCTGTAGGTGAAATTGGATAAAGGTGCTTTTCTCTTCCTGAGTCTCATTCCCTCATCTATAAAATGAGGGGTCAAATTGTCTAGAAGGTCTGTACCAGCTTTAAATCCATGAGCACATATGAGAGAGAGAGAGAGTGTGTGTGTGTGTGTGTGTGTGTGTGTGTGTGAGAGAGAGAGAGAGAGAGAGAGAGAGAGAGAGAGAGAGAGAGAGAGAGAGAGAGAGAGAGAGAGAGAGAGGAGGGGGGTGGGGCTGGCCTTGCAGTCAGGAAGACCTGTCTCTGATACACACTGACTGTGTGTCCATGGGGAAGTCACTTATGTGTAATTGTCATTTCTAGTCTCTAAGACTTTAGATTGAAATGCAGTCAATCTCCATTGACAGAAGGATTTTCTATACTATGAGTTCCCCCCACTGTTGAAATTAAAAAATATTCACAGGTATGAACTGAAACACACACACACACACACACACACACACACACACACACACACAGAAAGAAAACAAAACCTCAAAAAGTCAGACCTTACATTTGTATTTTCCTCCAGGTTAGGTGGAATGTTGGGAGAGGGGAGAGAATTGGGGTAGCTTTTCCAAGCAAATGAATGAGAATATTCTGCTTTCAGCTCTTGGAACTGGAATATTACATTGTACCTATTTTTTTCTTCCTACTTTTGAATATGGAATTGTAGAATGTCAGGACTAGAAGGAACTTTGCCCCTCTCATTTTTATAGAGAAGGAAAAGTGAGAAGCCCAGAGAAAGGACTGGACTTGCCCAAGATCACCAATTTTGCCCATGGCCTATTGCCACCCCCAACCCCACATATACCAGGGACTCTGGGCTTTCATAATCCACATTTCATCCTGAGGTCTAGCCCTAGTGGGTCAATTTCTCACCTTTTGGCTCTTTGTTTCACTTCTCCCTGCCTCCCCAGTTAATCCAGGAAATTCTACAAAGTGAGGCCTCAGTGTAGTTTGTGTAGAGATTTTCCCAAATATGTGTAATGGGAGTCACCCAACTCCAAAACAGGCACTCTGTGTACAGTATGATTATTGGCAATATTGGTTGTGAGAGAACCATTAGTCGCTCCCCACAGAAAAGCCACAAGGTAAAGAGTCTCAGGAGTCCATTAACAAATACAGGAATATTAAACATTCAAAGAGTCTCTCAGCTCCCCCTCTATCCCTATTTCCAAAGGGAACTGAACTTGGGATTGCCATCAGGGCAGTCCTCTATGAGTCCTACCCACCCAATGTCCTCAAGACACATAGTACCACTTTGGATTTGACTCCCAGAAAAGTCAACATACTTTGAAACTTGCTGAACAAGCAAATCCCTTCTCTCTGAACTTGGATTTTCCAAGTCATGGTCTGGCTTTGCTCTCCAAATAGGATGCTAAGCAGGAACCATACTTCTCTAGGTGAAGGGCCTCAAATCTTGAACTCAGGAACTGTCAAACTTGGAGTTAGCCACAAACTAACTCTCAAAGCTGGTGCTACACAGAAAATCTCTTTCTCTGCTAGAAGACTATATTCCAGGGTGCTGCTGCCTAAGAAAACTTCATGTTCCCCACATGCACATGTGCGTACATGCACACATACACACACCATCTTCCCCTGTATACAAGAGGCTGAAATTCAAAAAGTCTGTCCTTGAACTTGCCTTTCAAGCTGTGGGCAAGCATGTCTCTCCCTACTGTGTGCTTGTGCTGTAAGTTACCATTGCTTCTCCTGGTGATGATGAGGGTGGGGATGGGAGGAGAAGGAGAGGAATCCCTTCTCCCTTCCCCTTGCTACATTTTGTCAGAAGATTTGATGGGAAAAGTAAGTCCCCAAGAGTTGAAAGCCCCCAAAGCCAACTTGCTTTTATAAGTCATGATGAGGCATGGCTGTTCTTCAGTCAGGGAACAGTTGTTCTCTGTCCATTAGTAGCCTTCAAATCATGGCCAATGCTCTATAACGTCGTATTGGTTTGACTGGGGAATTTCAATTTGATCAGTGACTTAACAGTGACTTTTTGTAGCCCATCATCTCATCAGTTTGACCAAATTGACCAATGGTTTATCTACTTTATTAGTCGTTGTAGTTTTTTTCATAAAGCCAGCTTCTAGTTTTATTTATTAGTTCAATGGTTTTCTTACTTTCAGTTTTATTAATCTCTCTTTTGATTTTCAAGATTTCCAATTTGGTGTTTAATTGGCAGTTCTTAATTTGTTCTTTTTCTAGCTTTTTTAGTTGCTTGCCCAGTTTATTCATCTATTTTTTCTCTCTTTTATTAATGTATACATTTAGAGATAGACATTTTTGCTTTTTATTGATGTAAGCATTTAGATATATAAATTTCCCCCAAGAAGTGTTTTTTTTGCATCCCATAAATTTTGATATGTTGTCTTATTGTTGTCAATTCTCTTTAATGAAATTATTTATTGTTTCTATGATTTGTTCTTTGACCCACTCTTTCTTTGGGATTAGAGTATTTAGTTTCCAATTAATTTTTAAACTGCTTCCATGGCCCTTTATTGAATGTAACTTTTATTGCATTATGATATGAAAAGGATGCATTTAATATTTCTGCTTTTCTGCATTTGGTTGTGAAGTTTTTATGCCCTAATGCATGGTCAATTTTTGTGAAGGTGCCAACTACAACTGAGAAAAAGGTATACTCCTTTATACTCCCATTCAATTTTCTCTACAGGTCTATCATATCTAACTTTTCTAAAATTATATTCATCTCCTTTACTTGTTTCTTGTTTGTTTTATGGTTAGTTTTATCTAGTTCTGAGAGGGGAAAGTTGAAGTCTCTCGCTAGTGTAGTTTTACTATTTCCTCCTCTTTTAACATTTCCTTTAGGAATTTGGATGTTATGCTGTTTGGTACATATTTGTTTAATATTGACATTACTTCATTGTCCATAGTACCTTTTAGCAAAATGCAGTTTCCCTGCTTATCTCTTTTAATTAGGTCTATATTTGCTTTTGCTTTGTCTGAGATCATGATTGCTACTTCTACTTTTTGTTTTTTACCTCAGCTGAAGCATAATAGAGTCTGTTCCGGTCCTTTATTTTTATTCTCTGTGTCTCTCTGTTTCAAGTCTGTTTCTTATAAACAACATGTGTTGTTGGATTCCGGTTTTTAATCCATTCTACTATCCATTTCCATTTTATGGGTGAGTTCATCCCATTCACATTCAGTTATAATTACTAACTGTATATTTCCTTCCATCCTATTTTTCCCTCTTTATCTTTTTTTCTCTCTCTTTTTACCCTGTCCCTCCTCAAAAGTCTGTTTTGCTTCTAACTACCTCCTCCCTTCTATCCACTCTCTCCTTCTCTTATCCCCTTCCCTTTAGGGTAAGATAGATCTCTACACTCAACTGAGTGTGTATGTTATTCCCTCTGAGCCAATTTGGATGAGAGTAGGGTTCAGATGTTGCCCATCACCACCCCCATCTTCCCTTTCACTATAAAAGCTTTTCCTTTTGAGCCTCTTTTATATGAAGTTATTTTCCCCATTCTACCTCTTCCTTCCCCCCTCTTCCAGTGCAACCCTCTTTCTCACCCCTTAATGTTAATTTTCTAAATCATCCCATCATAGTCAACTCATATTTGTGCCCTCTGTCTACATTTCTATATCTATAGATATGTTTATCTATAGATATAGATAAATATTCTAACTGTTCTAATAATGATAAAGTTCTTAGGAGTTACAAGTATTATCTGCCCATATAGGAATGTAAATAGTTTAACCTTATTGAATTCCTTATAATTTCTCTTTCCTGTTTACCTTTTTATGTTTCTCTCTTGAGTATTTGAAAGTCAGACTTTCTATTCAGCTCTGGTCTTCTCATCAGGAATGCTTGAACGCCCTCTATTTCAGTAAATATCCATTTTTCCCCCTGAAGGATTGTACTCAGTTTTGCTGGGTGGGTGATTCTTGATTGTAATCCTAGGTCCTTTGCTTTCCAGAAAATATCATGTTCCAAACCCTTTGCTCCTTTAATGTGAAAACTGCTCAATTTTGTGTGATCCTGACTGTGGCTCCTTGATACTTTAATTGTTTCTTTCTGTCTACTTGCAATATTTTCTCCTTGACTTGGGAGCTCTGGAATTTGGCTACAATATTTCTGGGAGTTTTCATTTTCAGATCTCTTTCAGGAGGTGGTTGGTGGATTCTTTCCATTTTTTATTTTATCCTCTAATTCAAGGATACCAGGGTAGTTTTCCTTGATAATTTCTTGAAATTATCTGTCTAGGTTCTTTTGTTTATCATGGCTTTCAGGTAGTCCAATAAATCTTAAATGAGAATTCTTAAAAGGAGATATCCTTGATCTGTTTTCCAGGTCAAGTTTTTTTTCCAATGAGATATTACATATTTTCTTCTATTTTTTCATTCTTTTGACTTTGATGGTTTGTATCCCATGGAGTCATTAGTTTCCACTTGATTAATTCTAATTTTTAAGGAATTACTTTCTTCAGTGATCTTTCATTCCTCTTTCCCCATTTGGCCAACTCCACTATTTAAGGACTTCTCTTCAGTGGATTTTTGTGCTTCTTTTACCATTTGATGAATTTAATTTTTTAAGGTGCTATTTTCTTCAATATTTTTGATGCCTCTTTTACCAAGCTGTTGACTCTCTTCATAATTTTCTTGCATTACTCTCATTTCTTTGCCCAACTTTTCCTTTATCTCTCTCATTTGATTTTTAATACACTCTTTGAGTGCTTGCTGGACATATTTCAATTCACATTTTTCTTTAAGGTTTTGCTTGTAACTGTTTTGACATCATCTTCTTCTGAGTTTGTTGTCTTCATCTTCCCTTTCATCATAGCATCTTTTTATGATCAAGTTCGTGTTTTGTTGTTTGCTCATTTTTCCAGCCTGTTTCCTGACTAATAACTTTATAGTAAAGTTGGACTCTGCTCCCAGGGTGGAAGGGTCACTGTCCTAAGCTTCAGGCTTTTTTGTGTTGTTAGCTCTGGGAGTCTGTAAGTTTTCAGTGCTTCCAAGATGGTACAATATAAGAAGTGTGGTCACTGCTCCTCTGGTCTGTGATCTGATCTATACCCAGAAAGGGACCCTGTTACCTGGTAGCCAGAAGATCTGGTGTTACTGTTGGCCTTGCAACTGTGACAAGGGTCTCTGTTCCCTTGCAGCCATAAGTGCTGTCATTTCTTTTGGCCCTGGAACTGTAACTTGGGCTCTTGATCCCCTGGGGCTGCAAGCACTAGTGGTCCTTTCTGCCTTGGACTTGAGACTAGGGCCCCTGCTCCCTTGTGAGCAACCACAAGCCCTCTTCTCCACTTTGGAACTGTGATCCAAATCTGTATATGGGCAATGCAACAGGGTCCTGTACCCAGCACCAGCAATGGGTACCCTATAATCTCTTACTGACTAGTTATCTGACCCTAGTGGTCCTGCTGACCTCCTATGTTGTCTGAGTCTGGAAAATTGTTTCCCTCTGACCTTTTGTTGGTTCTGCTGCTCCAGAATTCAATTTGAGGTGTTATTTTTAAGTTGTTTGGAAGGGAATTTGGGAGAGTCTGGGTGTGTTCCTGTTTTTACTCTGTCTTGGTTCTATCCCCTCATCTCATCAGTTTGTTTGAGGAACTCCCCAATTTTATTTAGGACTGCTCAGATACATCCTTGCCCTGCTCCCTACACACAAAAAAGAAGTAGCTGAGAAGGTCCCAACCCAAAATCTAGCACTTTTCCCACTATATCACACTTTCTTTTGAATTTTGTCCATGTTTTCAACATAGAACCACAGGATAGCAGGACTAGAAGAGATGTTAGATACCATAAACTATACACAGAAAGGTTCTTGGATTTGGTATTAAAGAATCTGGGCTCAAGTCCTGGCTCTGCCATTTACCACCTTGTATGACAAGTCACCTCATCCTTCTGGGCCTCAATTTTCTCCTCTGTTAATTAAAAGCTTGTATTAAATGACCTCTAAGGTCTTTTCCAGTTCTAAATCTATTGTACCTCTAATTTTACAAATGAGGAAACTGAGGAAAGCCCAAAGAAAGAATTGCCCAAGGTCATCTGAATCCCACGTCAAGTCTCTTTTAGTCACATAATACGTATGAATGATGTTACAAGTCAGCCATCTGATACTTCCTCCTGAGAGTGTGCCATTGTATAGAGTTTGGCTTAATCCACGAGAAAAAAATCTACCCTTAAGGACTTAACCCTTGAGAAAAAGTGTACATGTCCCTGAGGAGCTTAGGCAGATCCTTGCCCAGTAACATGTCCCAAACTTGGAGGGGCAGGGAGAGTATTCCTTATAAGTTATTAGATGGATTATGCTTTTAACCACCTACTCTAAAATGAATAACAAAGAAAACTGAGATCCTCCTAAGTGTGACCCTATCCCTAATGAAACTGGAAAATCAGTAGTTATATTTGGTGTTGCCCACCTCTCAGTCCTGGTGGCTTCACTTTCCCTCCCCACTCCACCCCCCAAAAAAACCCTCATGCACACACACACACATAAATATTGTACTCTGTTATTTCTATAAGGCCTTGTTCTCCAAGAGTTATCAATCAATTACCCATTAGGAAATGATGAAACAGGTTTCTCCTTCCTAGGTCTTTTTTATTTTCCCAGTAAACTCTTGAAGACCCAAGTCTTTCAAGGTCAAATGGAACAAACAGGGGGATGGTGGAATTTCAGAAGCCAGGTTAGTGGGGACAGTTTTGCCACAAAGAATAGCCCTGCTAGAGATGGTGTCACAGCTGGGCCACTGTTCCTTTTCCAGGAACCCCAGGGTTCCTGGTGCCATCGGACAGAGTTGGACTATATGGCTGCTGAGGACACTTCCACCTCTGTCACTCTGTGATTTGGCAGAGAAGTCCTAGGACTTGGAGACTTAAAATGGCATTTGATTCCTTAGCCAGTATGTCCCTCTCGTTTATTTTATTGGATTGTTTAATCCATTCATATTTAAAGTTATGAGATTCAGATTTGTATGTTCTTCTTCTTATCTCTAAGATTGGCTTTTTTTCTGAATTCAGATTTTTTTTTTTGTTTCTCTGACATACTTTGTCTCTTCTGTTATTTTTTTTCAATCTACTCTAAGACAACTCTAGTCCCATAGGCTAGTTTCTGAGGCCCTGCCATGTGCAAGGATTTGTGCTAGGAGATGTAATCACAAGACAACATTGTGATGGTCAGGAAACCCACTTTGGAAGTGATAAATCCACTGATATCCACCAATATCCCCTAATGTCCTCAGCTTTAACCAGTATAGAGCAGGGATGAAGGATCAGCCATTTCTACCTAGATTACTACCTTTTGGCTGCAGTGACTCAGGCCCTGTTAAGCTTTTGGGGATGTGAGCAGGACCCCATCCAACACTTGACTTCAACATGAACATTATATCTTTTGGATTATATTTGAGATTGCCCCAATGATCCTCACTTCAGAGTAGAAAAGACCTCAGAGGCCATCTAGTCCAACTCCGTTTTACATAAGAAGAAACTGAGGGAGGGGGGAAGGGGGACTTCCACAAGGTCATTCAGGTATGAAGAGGTGCAGCTGGTGCTTGAATCACGGGCCTCTGCCAAAGCCAGTACTCTTTTCCATTGTATAATTGGGGTACTTATTGCTGGGGAATCTTTCCTTTAGATCATTTATCTTGCTCCTGCTATGGATCTTCTGATTTTCTTCTCATCACGTTGAGCCTATCCATCATCCCCCTGAGCCTGGGGCTATAAATAGTGAAGACTCCCTAGGGCCTCCTAAGCCCAAACCTGCTTCCCCTTCATGTTTGTTTACTTATTTCCTCTGCTGTCTCTTACATCACTTACCCCCCAAAGGCTCTTTCCCCATTATCCTCCTTTTCCTCCCTGAAGGGGAATCAATGACTCCCAGGGAAAGATTGGGAGGCTGCATTTCCCCACATGTACCTCTTATATTTCTCCCCATCAAGTGGCCAGAGCAAGTCACCTGCCTGGAGTGCCAGGGTGGCAAAGGTGGAAGGGGATTGTTGAGACTCCCATTGGTGAGTAGCTATGTGGGTTATAGGGCTTGTGTTCTGGGGTGACCTGACTGGGGACGGGGGGAGGAAACTACCTTGTTGACACTAAGAGACCTTGTGTTTATGTATCTCTCTGATGAAATGCTGGCCCCCTGACTTTGCTGCTAACAGCCAAGAATGGAGGCTCCTTCTAGGGGCCCTTCATTATAATCTGACCCATCCATACCCTCCTTTATAGGCAGTAATTTGAAAGCATGAGACTTTCCAACTCTTTTACTGGAAGGTTCAGGGAGAAATTAGGACATGAAATCTACCTGCCCTGACAGTGAAATACAGAGTTCAACTTGGCCAACTCCAAGCTAGAGCCCTTCATCCAGACCTTCTCCTCTCCATCTGAACAGGATGGCTTCATTTTTTAGGTTCCCCCCATTTCTCTTCCTGATGTGAGCTAGACTAGGGTTCTGTCAGTCACTGAAGCAGTAGACTCTTCTGCAAACTTTCTCAGTCTTATCCAACTATCTATACTTGTAGGCCTGGTTCTGCCAAGACTTTGAGTCATTCCAAGAGGAGCATCTTGGCTTTGTCTAGCCATTTTTTATCCACCATTCTCTGCCTGTCATCGTAATCTTGAGATCTTTTGGTCCACAGCTTGGGTGAGCCCTGCCACCCATATTGAGGCTTTTTTCTTGCCCATGTCCCATCAGAAACTAGGTGGCAGCCAGTCCAGTAGGGGCTAGCATTGGTGTCAAGAGAGTAAGGCAGTACTCCAGGCTGGAGCAAGTCAGGTATTAAGGGCTACTATTGTGTCAGAGGTAAAGATTTAGCCAAGGATCTATAAAGTAGGGAGTGAAGATGGATGCTGGGGTGGGGGGCTACTAGTTACTAGTCACAGTTAGTAGTGACTAAAGACAAATGGAGGTGTTGAACCACAGTAGTGAAAGCAAGGTAGAGCAAAAAGGTCTTGAGGGTTAAAGAAAGCAAGAGTTAGAAATCTTGGTTGAGTGGTTTGAGATAACAGTGAGTATCATTGAGTATAAATACAGAAGTGAGACTAATCTCCAGATGGGGACCACTTGGCATTAAACCTCCTATCCTTCCTTCTGGCCATGATCAATCTGGAGCAATGACCACCCGAGGAAATGACAAGAGCATAGTGCTCTGGGCCTGAGCAGGGACAGAAGGGTTGCAGCTCCAGGGACTTGCAAAGTTGGCCCAGCAACTTTCCATGTGGAGATAGGCACTTATTCTAGATGAAGATGGGTCTTTCATACAGAAGGCCAAGTTCTTAGGCTTGCAGATGGTTAGGACTGACCAGGACAGGACATTAGCGATCAATTAGCTCAATCCTCTATTGTCATTTCAAAGGACAAAAATTGAAAAGCAGAGAAGGGCAAGCATTTGGCCTGAGGGGAGCCGGGAGCCCATTGTGCCTGAGTGGCTGTAAGGATGTAGATACATCCTTCTCCTTCCTGTTCTGCAAATTCCTCATAGTGCCAGAGTTGGCACCATGTGCATGGTCACTCCAGAGCATTGGAGTCACTGACTTAGCCTTGTAGAGGCCCTTAGTCCCCCTCTACCCTTTCAGTGACTGACTTCCATTCCATATACTAGACACAAGTATACCATCACTGCCACAACTCTCCCGCCTTCCCATGTTGCCTGACTCCCATTCTCCCTCCAACATGGGCCTAAGATAACAGAGGGTGACAAATGGAGGCAGAGTGGTGATCCAGGCTTGGGAAGAGGCAGAAACAGGAAATGTCATCAGGAGAGGAGTTCACCTGGGGGAGGGGTAGTTTTGGCCATCTCCTGTCCCTGGGGAATGTGTTGAGTTGGAAGACAGTATCACTCAGTCACTTGACCTGAGAACAGAGAGAGCCTCTTAACTGACCTCCCCCTCCTCCTCTCTCCCCTGACAGAGTCTCAAATCCATCCGTCCTTCCCCCTGATCCTCCAGTCCTGAGGATGTTCCAGTTGTGAACTTAATGCCCAGACCCTCACACTCCTAACAGGATCAGTTGTCCATGGGTGGGGTGACCCCAGGCTCCCTGCCCAGGGCAAATGTGACTACAGTTTCTGAGTTCCTTTTGGAGGGTCTGACGGATGCAAAGGATCTGAAACCAGTGCTCTTTACCATCTTTCTGCTGGTCTACATCGTGGCCCTGGCTGGAAACCTGGGCATCACCAGCCTCATTGTTCTGGACCAAAGGCTCCACACACCCATGTATTTCTTTCTGGCCAACCTCTCACTTCTTGATGCTGCCTATGTCTCCAACAGTGTCCCTCAGGTTTTGGCACATCTGTTGGCCACTGAGAGGCTCATGTCCTACCATGCCTGTCTCACCCAGATGTTCTTTCTCCACTTCCTGGCACCCTGGGAGTGCTTCCTACTCACGGCCATGGCCTATGACCGCTATGCTGCCATATGCCGCCCACTTCACTATCTGGTCCTCATGGGCCCCCAGACTCGGAC
This sequence comes from Notamacropus eugenii, assembly GCF_028372415.1. Taxonomy (NCBI): domain Eukaryota; kingdom Metazoa; phylum Chordata; class Mammalia; order Diprotodontia; family Macropodidae; genus Notamacropus; species Notamacropus eugenii. The sequence continues at coordinate 10,487,788 of NC_092879.1, read as the reverse complement.
AACACTTGCCTCAATTTCTTGCCTTCTTGCGTTAACCAATGCACTTACCCACACACTCTTGGCAACGAAGCTTGACTTCTGTGGGCCCCGCCTGATTACCCATTTCTTCTGTGACCTACCACCACTCCTCAAGCTTGCCTGCTCCAGCACACAGCCCAATGAATTGGGCCTCTTCTTTTTCAGCTTTCTGGTGGCCCTCATCCCCTGTGTTCTGGTTGTGGTTTCATATGTCAATGTGGTGGCTGCCATCCTTCGGATCCGCTCGGCTGAGGGCCGCCACAAAGCTTTCTCCACATGTGCTGCCCACCTCACCATGGTCTGTATCTTCTACATCACCTCCGTGCTCTGCTATATCCTCCCCAGTTCCTCCTACTCAAGGACACGGAGTCGGGTGTTCTCGGTCCTTTATACCATTGTCACACCCATGCTCAACCCCATCATCTACAGCTTGCGTAACAAGGAGGTCAAGAGGGCAGTGTACAAAGTGCTGGGAAGAGAGGGACCTGTCTGAAAGAGAGGCAGGGTCAAAGGGGAAAGAACAGTCCAAACCCAGAGAGTATCAGCCCCAGTATGCTTTCCTATACTTATTTATGGTTTACCAAGCTTCCCGGTGAGGTAGGGAATGTCATTAGCACTGTTCACATTGTACAGACTCTCAAACAGGGGCCTAAAGGTAAAGTGACTTGCCCTTGGGTACTCAAACCAAGGTCTCCTCATTTTAAGTCCCGAACCCTCGCCAACATATCATGCTGTCTCTCCTAGATAAAGCTCCAGGGCTTTTATTTGAGTTTTTGATTCAGATCTAGGGAACGCTCAGTGAGGAAACTCCCTCCGCCCAAGGAAGTCTGCAAATCTTCTCCGCAAACTTCGAGTTTGAGAAAGTTGCCTGGGGCAACAGTGAGAGGTTAAGGGAATTGGCTAGGGCCACATATTCACTCTGTGGCAGAAGCAGGATTTGAACCCGTTCTTTCTGACCTCTCTCCATTTACTAAACTATGCTGCTTCTCGCTCCACGTCTTTTTAACTAGTGTCCTAGTTTTAGATGCCCCATGTGAGAACTTCCCTCAGTAATATGTCCTCTCACCAACTGGTTCTGTTTCCCTTAGGGTTTTTTGTGTCAAGTTTGTTTCTTAAAGTGGGGATCAGCCATGACAACACTTCTAGTCCTTGGTACAGTGTCATTCCCCAAAGCCCTTAGACTAGTTCACGGTTGTTGCTCCATTGACCTTGCCACAGATATGCCTGAGAGAACACAGAGGGGCAAAGACAATGTTTGAGGGACAGAGCTATCGCTACCCCACGATGCTGGGCAGGGCCATTGGTGCTTTCAAGCCCTGTGACATACTGGGGTCCATCAGCCTCCTGACAGTTGGCAGCACAGCCTACCTACCTCAGAAGCCCTCACCAGGGACACACAGCACAGCAGGCACTCAGGTAACTAGTCTCCCCAGGGTCAGGCATGCAGAGGTTCCTCTGGCTCTCCTGTTCTCCCACCTGCCAACCCAGCCTGAAGTGAAGGCAATTTCACAACCCCACTCCAGACAGTTGGGTGAGCTCTCCTTTTATATGCTGGCTACAGGCAGTTTCCAAGTGGGAGAGGATGTTATCATGGACAGCAAGAGTTGCTCTCTTCCTACTCCACAGGACCAGTTGCCCTACTTTCTTGACTGGAATAAGACTCATTTTATCTCACAGCAACTCTGTGGAGCAGAGTTGTATTTTATCTTACAAATGGGAAAACTAGAAAAGGTAAGTGACCTGCCCAGGGACACACAGCAGCTCAGTAACAGGACTGAGGGCAGGGGATGGAAAGAGGGGAAAGGGAAGGAAGGAAGCATTTATGTGGTGTCGACTGGGTGGCAGGCACTATGGAAAGTTCTTTCTACAAATATAATCTAATTTGAAGGAGCTCAGAGCAGTGGGCATGGGGCTAGATACTGATTTGATTCCTTGGTGGGTGGGAAAAGGTTTAGGACAATTTGCTAATGTGCCTCTGAGGGCAGGAACACCCCTGGAGTCATGGAAGTAATGGGGCAAAGTGGTCCTTGATGAAAGAGCCCTTGACTGGGAATCAAAAGACTTAGGTTCTAGCCCTGGCTCTGGCACTTGCCAGCTGTGTGACCAGGGGCACAGCATTTGATATCTTGGAACCTCAGTTTCCTCAGATGTATAATAGAGATAATAATACATTACTTTCTTGTTAGGGTTATTGTAAGTAAAGTACTTCACACATTAAAGCAGCATAGAAATATGAGCTATTAATTTTTCAAATGAATATTGTAAATGGAATAAGGGACTGGCCAATGAAGGCTCAAGCCTTTGGTGACTGGGAATCGAGGAGCTTGGCTTTCCATTTCAGACATTCTGAAACTGTTTCCTGCCAGCCTGACCTGAGGGGAAGGAAATCCCTTGGGATTGGCTGCTGAGCCAGAACTGGGCCTGGTTTCTTTGGAATGTAAGGTGAAGAGATCACCAGTGACCTACTCTCCCACCTAGGTCTACATGGTTCCAGAATTACTTGGCTCTGCTGCTGTTTCATCCCTGTTGTGTCTACTCTTTACCGACTTGGGGGAAAGAGAATTGGAAACCAAACTTGCTATGTTGCAACACTGAGAGCTTAAAAGTCTGAGAAGCCCCAGGGATCTAAGCGCAAGAGTCCATGACAGAGTTGGCAGGTAGTTGAGCCCAATGAAGACTGCAGCCCTGAGCTACCTGCTTGACCTAGCCCAGCAGACTGGGAATCGATGCTAAGATCCTGGGTTCTTCAAGCAAGGGAGAGACTTCATTCACTCTGCCTCATTTGAAAGTTAATTTGGTGGAGAGAACACTTTGTAGCAACTACTTTCAACTTGAGCCCACTCGCTCCAGGGACTATGGTGCTATAGTGGAGAGTGTGCCCCTGGCTAGGGGGATGTTTATACTTTTGGGGTTTTTTCTATATCTTTTCAGTAAATATCCCTGTTGTAAAAGCTAATTGATGTTAAATTATATTGGAGTGCCAATCACTAGGTCGATCAATGACAGTTGACTGTAACTGGCAGTTGCTATTGGGAACAACACGCCTGAATGGGGACTTGAGCCAGTAGCATTAGAAAGACCCCTAGGTTTACCCCTAGAACTCTGAGGGGGAGATGTGGTCAGCAGCCTTGTCAGGGAGTCCTGACTCATCAACTCAAGTGGGAGTGGGGGTAAGGACCCCAGAGTATATAAAAGATTACATATAGTAAATGAGGAGGTTAGAGTAGGTGACAGCTAAAGCTCCTTCGAGATCCATCATTTCTAGTTCTAAATATACCACCTATGACTGAAATGGAAGATAGCCATAGAAAGGGCTTTTATTCTCAAACTCAACTGGAAACCTAAATTTGGATTACAAGAACATGTGACTCCACGCTAAAGATCCAGGGTGACCTAGGAAGTTGACTTCATTTAAATCAAGTCTGAGGCTAAGACCATAGTTACATTAAGTAGTGATTAATAATGGTTAAACCTTCATGATAAAGGTACAAAAGTGTGCCTAGGCATTTATTTCTTTAAATTGTATTTCATATAGGTATCTCACTTTCAAAATGGGTTTTAGTACTATTGATTGTTATGCTACACTGTATTAATAAAAAATTCATTTCCTTAAAAAAAAGACAAGTAGAAAAGTGTGCTAATCTCTCTTGGTGAATCTGGTTCCTTGAACTGTAATACCATCCATAAGCAAGAAACCTCCCCCCCCCCCCCCCCCCCCCCCCGCCAATTCAATGCAACAAACACTTATCAAGCCCCCACTCTGTACCTGGCATTGTTCACTGCCTGCACAAAGCCCCAGATGAAATAGCTCCTGCTTTGGGAAATAACAGGGACACGGAGAGAGAATGAATGCAAAATGACTTGGCCGAAAGATGGAATGAACAACGTGGGAATCGAGAAAGGGCCCTTTAGGAAGTGGCACCTGCATTGTGCATGGACAGAAGGAGTCTCTGAAGTGGAGGTGTAGGAGAGCATTCCAGGCCCTGAGGCAGGAGATGGAAAGTCACATAGAGGGAACAGCACATGGGACAATTGGGTTAGAGTTAGGGTGCATGAGAAGGAGGAGTCAAGGGTGATTGGTTGGTCTGAGAAAATAGGTTAGGGCCAGACTGGGAAGAATTTGAATGCCTGGTCAAGCAATAAAGGAGCTGGAATTTCATCCTTGAGCCAACTGAGAGGCCATGTCTTGAGCAGGGAATGGCATGGAGTGAGTTACTCTGGCTAGAGGCAGAAGGTTGGGAGTTTGGCTTAGTTGGTTGACTTTTCTATCTGGGCCTGTGATTTTCTTGACATAGAGAATTCTCAGGGAGGAAACTCTACCAGTGTAGCTCAGCAACTGTTCTGCAGTTAGAGTCTTTGGGTTGGCTGGGGCATTGAGAGGTTAAGTGATTTGCCCAAGATCACACAGCCAGTGTCGGTCTGAGGCTGGACTTGAACCCAGGTCCTCCTGACTTCCTCATTGGCTCTCTATCCATTAAGCCACACTGCTTCTCACTAGCAAAATACCTAAGTGGAAATAGCCTATTGATTGTTGGACTTTCAAAACTAAAAATATAAATTCAATTAAACTAGTATTTACTGAGTACCTTACCGGGGGGGGGGGGGGAGGGATACAAAAGCGAATGAGAAATATGCTGCTGATAGTAATTGTCTAAAAGGAGACACAACTGGAATGCAAAAAAGAGCACTAGTGTTGAAAACGTTGGAAGAGTGGGGTGTAGAAATGAAGATAGCCTTGGTGAGAGAGGTAGCATCTGAGTTAGGTCTCAAAAGGCAGGAATGATTTCAACAGGTGAAAATAAGAGAGGGAATTTCAGGCACGGAAAGTAGTGTGGGTAAAGTTATGGAAGCGAAATAAGTTCACCAAGTGCTGAGTAGACCAGTTTGTGAATGGATTAGGCAATGAGTAGCTATGGAAGACTTTTGAGCCATAGACTAACTTGATCAAAGGTATGAATTGGAAGTTTGTTCCAATAGACCAGGCAAAAGGTGATGAGAAACTATGCAAATGGATGAAAGAATAAATGAATGAAAGGAAAAGCATTTAGTAAGCACTCTATACTAAGCACTCTGCTAAGTGCTGGGGATGCAATTACGAAAAATTGAGACCATCTTTGGCTTTCAAGTTGCTGACACTCTTAATTGGAGGAGACAATGCATGAAAGACAGTCTGGCTGTAGGGCTACTGGAAAGGTTTGTAAGTCCTAAGGGTGCAGTAGTGGGGCATATGGCAAGAGCCAGAGGCTTTTCCTCTATACAGATAGTTAAGATGAGAGTGCTGGGAGACTGCAGGACATAGAGAGGAGGTAGATGGTAAAGCTTGGAGGGTCTTAGGAGGTCATGGTCAGGCCTGCTCTTCTTCACCTCATCAGAAATGACAGTTACTAATCCATCTCAGTGCCTATGAGCAGACAAGCAGCATGGGTGCAGGAAGATTCCCAGGCAACCTGGAGCTGATGGAGTAGGAAGGGGAGAGGGCAAAATATTGCCACAAGGTGATGTCCAATGCCACATATACCGAAGGCATCTGATGGCATACTTCTCTACTCCAGTGTGTCTATGATCTCATCCATGGGACCATTCCCTTTACCAGTAAAGAGCATGATACAGTCACACCTTCTCATACTGTGCAACTCTAATCCATATCATTTCCTGAATCCTCAATAGATTTGCCCAGTGTGACCTTTCTCTAAGTCTTAAATGTTTGGTGGGCACCAGTTTTAGCACCTATTCTGGTTATATGATCTTTCCACCTTTCAGGGTTGTACAGGTCTTTATTGGAGTCTTTCACACTACTTCTCATGTACAAGTGAGAAGACTGTAATGCCAAATGATAACACTTGACGTGCATCATTCATGTATCTATCATCTTTTGGGTTGCACATGATTGTAATTCTTAGATCATGGTATTTCCTAGCCAGCAGGAAAACTGGCATCAGTGGGAGAATATCAGAGGCCTCAGGGCAGGGAAACACTTGGCATTGTTGAAAGGGCTGTACAATATCTCAGTTTTAATTCAGGAGGCTCTCACCTCCTTCTCTCCTTCCCCTTTCCTCCTCCCCTCTTTCCTCTTCTTTCCCTCTCCTTCTTCTCTTCCTTCTCCCTGTCTATCTGCAGGGTCTGTCTAAGACATAACACTGCCCATCCAAATGAATTTCATTACCCAAACACTAGGCATTCTTCATCTACTTGGCTGCAATAGAATAATGGAAAGATTTCAGAGCCGAGACTTCCAGAAAGATGATGGAGTGAAAGGTCACAAGGAAATCTACCTCCTCAATGGTCTCCTCAAAAATGGTAACAGAAATATCCCAAAGAAGCAACATTACCAAAAATCCTCAAAAGAAAATTTCAAAATCACTAAAAATATAAGTAAAACCAAAGCCTCTGGAGTACAATTGATCTATATTCTAGATTAAAATAAGCAGAGGAGAAAAAGGACCAGAATAAATAAATGCTGAAGAGCACTGTTGCTAGAATGTTATTAAGGCATAAATAACATGGCTATAATAGGGCTTCCTTTTGTGTATGAGGGGGGCTATATGGCTTCTAGAGGCCCTTCCAACTCTCAGTTTCTGTGATTCTGAACTGTCAACGCTGAAAGAATTAAAGGAAAACATGGATGGGGGTGGGGGAGGACATAAAGAGAACCTAGATGTACCCAGAGATAATGCACATAGTAAGGATCTTGGAACAATCAATCCATAAGCATGCATGAAGCACCTACAATGTGCTAGGTCCTGGGAATACAAAGACAAAAACTAAGTAACCCACACCCTCAAGGAGCTTTTATTACGGGAGATGTTATGTAAATGTATAAAAAGAGACAAAATCAATACAAGGTAATTTTGAAGGGAAGGGACTGGTAGCTGGGGGTGGTGTGGATCAGGAAAGGCTTCATGTAAAAGACCATGGCACTTGAGCTGAGCTTTGTAGAAAACTAGGGATCTAAAGAGGCAGGTGTAGCGGTAAGTACCCCCAACATACACAGGAGGGCCTGGTGTGCAGGTTCTTTGATCTGCTTTTCTAAAAGGAAAGCAACTTTTGAGGGGTCAGCAATCACTTTAATCATTCACTTAGTTCAGGGGGAAAAGTCAGCACCCTGAACTTCAGAGAAAATACAGGGCAACAAAGATCAACCAACAGACAGGGCTTCTAACTTTCTGACCATAAGCAATACATACATTGCAGATCAACAGACAGATTCAACTCTCTGACCATACATACATAGTTACCAGAGAGAGAAGCACCAACATCTGGGTTTTCAAAGTCTAGGGGCTCCTAAGTGGCCACCCAGAGTCTCATCTGGCCAAACAAACACTTCAAAAGGGAAAGTCTCAAAGTAAAACCTCACCTCAGAGTATTCATACACTTTTCAGAGCCAGAGGGCATCACCACCCCCTTGCATTGCCTGCAAAGAGGTGGAAATTGCCTGCCCGGAAGGAGCCAAGTAAATGTCCCATGGAGCTACAAGAAGGAATGGTTGGACCACTTCAGAGCTCTATTGATAATGCATTAAGGTTCTTGTCTTGAAACACAGTAGAAAAGCCACAGTGGAGAGTGGGATAGTGGGTTGATAAGGAAGGCATAGTAGGATTGCCTAGCAGCAGGGTTGTGTGTTTTTCCTTTGTTCCAGAAGATGACCATGACATCAAGACGATGGCATGACTTGCAGTTGACTTTGATTTGAGTGAGGGAGGGCTGTGCAAGGTCACCAACCTCACTTTCTTCACCTGAGCCTAGAAGCAGGGTGGGCCTAGTGGAGATTATATAGCATAAATTTATAGTGGATCCAATTATCTCTATACTGATGATTCTCAAATTTACCTTTCCTGCCCATATGTTTCTGCTGACCTCCAACCACACATCTCCAACTGCCTTTCAAACATCTTGAATTAGATGTCCAAGAGACATTTTAAACTAAATATGTCCAAAACAGATCTTAACTTTCCCCTTAAATCTATCCCCCTAACCTTCTATACTGTAGAAGGCAATGCCACCTTCCCAGTCCCCCAGGACTGGGACCTAGGAGTCATTCTGGACTCTTCACTACCACCTGAGTTATGTCAACTTCCCTTTGCTGAATCTCAAATATTCCCCCTTCTCTCCTTTGACACTAAGATTACACTAGTGCACACCCTCATCATCTCAGTCTTTTATTATTTCAATAGCCTGTGGATGGGCCTACCTGCCACAAGTCTCTTCCTATTCCACCCCATACTTCATTCAATCACTGACGTGATTTTCCTAAAGTACAGATTCCATCATGTCCACCCCCACCCCTGGCCCTACTAAATAAACTCCAGTGACTCCCTATTGCCTCCAGGAGCAAATATAAAAATTCTCTGTTTGACATTCAAAGCCCTTCATAACTTAGCTCCCTCCTACCTTTCCAGTCTTCTTATACGTTATCCCCAGACATGTACTTTTTGATCCAGTGACTCTGACCTCTTGACTATTCCATGGACAAAACACTCAGTCTCTCAGCTCTGGATATTTTCTCTGGCTCTCCCCCACGTCTTGAATACTCTCCCTCCTCCACACCCACTATTGATCTCCCTGCCTTCCTCTAAATTCCAACTAAAATCCTACCTTCTACAGAAAGCCTTTCCTAATCCTTCTTAATTCCAGTATCTTCCTCTGTTAATTATTTCCTATCTATCCTTTATATATCTTGCTTCGTATATATTTGTTTGCTTATTGTCATTAGACTGCAAGCTTCTTGAGGACGGGAACTGTCTTTTGGCTCTTTTTGTATTCCTGGAGCTTAGCCCAGTGCCTGACTCCTAGTAGGCACTTACTATATATTGATTGATTGATTGAATGAATTTACTTACTTTATGCTATACCAATCAAGTTACCAAAGAGTTATGTTATAGAGCTGGAAAAATAGCCACAAAATCCATCTGGAGAAATAAAAAGTCAAGAATATCAAGGGAATTTTTTTCAACTTCTTATTCTCTTTCTTAAAATATATTTTATTCTTCTCTAATTAGATGCTAAAACAAATTTTAATGGTTTTTTTAAGTTTTGCGTTCCTAATCCTATTACTTTTTCCTCCCCCCTCTCCCCACTGAGATAGTAAGCAATCAAATACAGGTTATACATGTGTAATCATGTACAATATTTGCATATTAGTAATTTTGTATAAGAAGACACAAAAGAAAATGAATGAAAATGAAAAATTGCATGCTTTAGTCCGTATTCAAACAATATCAGTTCTTTCTCTGGAGGCAAATAGTATGCTTCAGCATTAGTCCTTTGGGACTGTCTTGGATCATTGTATTGCTGAGAAGAGCTATGTCATTCACAGTTGATTACTGTAGAATACTGATGTTACTGCGTACAATGTGACAAAAATGGGAAATGACAAATGCTTAAAGGGATGTGGGGAAAGAGACTTTAATGTACTGTTGGTGGAACTGTGAACTAGTCAGAAAGCAATTTGGACCGATGTCCAAAGGGTTATTAAATTGTGCACATCCCTTGACCCAGTGATACTGCAGTTGTGTATATACCCCCAAAGAGATCAAAGAAAAAGGAAGAGGACCTATACATACAAAAATATTTATAGAAGCTCTTTTTATGATGGAAAAAACTGGAAATTGAAGGGGTACCTATCAATTGGGGAATGACTGAATAAATTATTGTATATGAAGGTGATGGAATATTATTGTAATTATGGAATATTGTCAATAACTGGTTGAGAGTGGTTCTATTTCAGGAAAATTTTTTGTCTGGGTTCTAAGCTCAAAAATTGTAGCAAAACTAGTTTTCCTCTACTCTTTTCGTTTCTTGATATGATGGGTTGTGAGAGCAAGCAAGTTGGGATTTTTTTTCTTGGAATTCAGTTTCCTGGGTTTATGCTAAATTGTAAACATCTGAAGGATTAATCTCCTTTGAACCCTGATAATTCACAGCTGTAACAATCAGATGCTGAGCCACATGGGCTTTGATGCCTTCTGGTTCTCAGCCTATTAGTCGAAAGTATATATATATATCCTGAGGTGAGATATTGCCTTGGGGGTCACTCATGGGAAGAATGTTTCACCTGAGGTCTTTTTGATTTCCCAGAAGAAACTCTAGGTAGCTGTTGTTAAAAGCTCCCAGCTTTGTGAACCCAGATGTTGATGCTCTCTCAATCTGGTGATGTAAATTGTTCTATTACTCTGTTTAGACAGTTGGAGCCCTGTCTATTGGATTACTTTTACCTTCTATTATGTTGCTGTACCCAAAACCCAGACTGGAGTAGTCCCTCTCCATGTGAGGTTGGGGAAAAATGAGCTGCCCCAGAGGTGGGGTGATGTAGGCCCAAGATAGAAACTGGGGGCAGAGGCCCCTGGAGCCTGCTGTGCCTGGACACAGGAAGAAGCAGGGAGAGCTTGGAATGGAGCAGTCCCTTCCACCATGAGGTGAGACATAGAGCAGGAACAGAGAACTGCCTGCATATGAACCCAGGCAAGATTTGGGAGCAGTTGACCTCTGGATCTCCAGGAGGAGGACCCCAAGAACTGGGGACTCAACCCCAGAGCAAGATGAAAACTTTGCAGCAAGGCAGGAGCAGTGAGCATGCTTTCCTGCTGCATCCCCCTGGGAGGGGTTGAGACTCAGGGTGTGGAGTTGTCTATGGTGGGGTGGGGGAAGTGCCATAACCCCTGGGGACTCACCTTGTTGTCTTTGTCACTTGGCCTCCCCTCAGTACTTGGAAGCAGGGGCTGGAGCAGTGTTAGAACTTGGACTCTTTGGTTCATCAGAACATGTGTGCACCTAAGAATACCAGGTGAGAGCCTGCAACAGCAGTGTGGGGAAGACACACCCCCAAGAGGACTTTATACGAACACTTTGTTTTGAATTAAAGGGATTGCAATCTACTGTGACCTAGGAAGGTGTTGTGTTTTCTGCTACCTCTGCGGATGTGCTATACTAAGGGAAGATGCTGGCCCGAGATCCCCTGATTGTATAAACAAGCATTTTGGAACAGTGTGTGTTATGTTATATACTTTTGTGTCTGTTTAAAGTCATGTGTCCACCCTGGTAATGAGTTGTTATGTTGTTATGAATTGTGAATGCTTTAGTTTCTTGAATGAGTTTTAGTTTTGAGTAAATAGAGGGCTTATGCTGTGCGATTCTACCATACATATACATTATATATCTGTGTGTGTATGTCAGGGGGGGGGCTCATAATATGCTGGAACTTTCTATCCTCCACTGTCTCTCAAAGTCTGTCCAAGTTCATGTTCATTGTTTCCATGACACTATCTATCCATCTCATCCTCTTCCATTCCCTTTTCCTTTTACCTTCAATCTTTTCCAACATCAAGGTTTTTTCCAATCAGTCCCATCTTTTCCTTATGTGGCCAAATTATTTAAGCTTCAGCTTCAACATTTGACCTTCTAGTGAATAACCTGAATTAATTTCTTTAAGTATTCACTGATTTGACCTCCTTGATGCCCAAGGGACTCTCAGAAGTCTTCCCTAGCACCACAATTCAAAAGTGCCAATTCTGTGGCACTCAATTTTCCTTATATAGTCTAACTCTCACAGTCATATATTGCTACTGGGGAAAAAACAATAGCTTTGACTATGTGGATCTTCTTAGCTTTTTAGTCTGCTGTCCAGATTTGCCATAGCTTTCCTTCCAAGGAGCAAGCATCTTCTAATTTCATGGTTGCAGTTGCCATCTGCAGTGATCTTTGAGCCCAAGAATATAAAATCTGACACTGCTTCCATTTCTTCTCCCTCTATTTGTCAACAAGTAAGGACCAGTTGCTAAGATCTTCCTTTTTGGGGGTGTTAAGCTTCAACCCAGCTTTCACATTCTCCTCTTTTACCCTCATGAAGAGACTTCTTAATTCTCCTTCATTCTCTGCCATCAGAGTGGTATCATCTGCATATCTCAAATTGTTGATATTTCTCTGGCAACCTTAATTCTGACTGTTGATTCATATGACTTTGCATTTCACATGATGTATTCTATATATAAGTTAAATAGATAAGGTGACAATATACAGCCTTATTATACTCCTTTCCCAATCTTAAACCAATCAGTGTTCCATGTTCAGTTCTAATTGTTACTTTTTTAGCTGTGTACATGTTCCTTAGGAGACAAGTAAGATAATCTGGCTTTCCCTTCTCCTTGAGGACTTTTCACATTTTGTGGTGATCCACACAGTCAAAGGCTTTACTGTAGTCAATTAAACAGAAATAGATTTTTTCTCTGGAACTCTCTTGCTTTCTCTATAATCCAGCAAACACAAGCAATTTGGTCTCTAGTTCCTCTGCCTTTTCAAAAACCAGTCTGCTCTTCTGATAATTCTCAGTTCACATATTGCTGAAGCCTAACTTGCAAAATCTGAAGCATAACCTTGCTGGCATGTGAAATGAACACAATTATTCAATAATTTGAACATTTCTTGGCATTGCCCTTCTTTAAGATTAGGAGGTAAACTGATCTTTTCCAATCCACTGTTGTGTTCTCCAGATTTGCTGGCATACTGAGTGCAGCACATTAGCAGCAGCATCTTTCAGGTTTTCAAATAGCTCGGGTAGAATTCTATCACCTCCACTAGCCTTATTGTTAGCAATATTGTTAGCAATGCTTTCTAAGACCCACTTAACTTCATTCTCCAGGATGTCTATTTCTATTAGTAATGTTAAAATCTTTCTTGTATTGCTCTTTTATGTATTGATACCTCTCTCCTTAATCTCTTCTGTTTCTATTAAATCTCTTTTTTTCTTTTATCGTGTCCATTTTAGCATGAAAATTTCCCTTGATATCTCTAATTTTCTTGAAGAGATCGCTTGTGTTTCCCATTCTATTGTTTTCTTTGCATTGTTCATATAGGAAAACCTTCTTTTTTATTCTTACTATTCACTGGAATTCTCCATTCAGTTGTGTGTATCTTTCTCTTTCTCCTTTCCTTTTCCTTTTCCTTCTTTCCTCAGCTTTTTGTCCCCATTAGACTGCCATTTTTCTTTCTTGCTCTTCTTTTTCTTTGGAATGTTTTTTGCTGCTGCCTCCTGTCTATATTTCTTACGCATTATATCCACCAGGTTGAATCCCTTCAACCTATTCATCCCCTCTACTTCATATTCCTAAAGGATGTTGTTTAGGCCATACCTATATGATCTAATGATTTCCCCTACTTTTTTTCTATTTAAGTCCAAATTTTGCAATAAGAAGCAAGATCTGAGCCACAGTCAGCTCCAGGTCTTGTTTTAACTAGTTTATAGAATTCTCCACTTTTAGCTACAAAATATGTAATCAATCTGATTTCTTTATTGACCATCTGATGATGTCCATGTGTAGAGTCCCTTTTTGAGTTGTTGAAAAAGAGTGTTTGTTATGACTAGTGAGTTATCTCCATCATGATAGGCTTGCATAGCTCAATGAAACTATGAACTATGCCATGCGGCTTTTCCCAAGACAGACAGATCACAGTGGATAGTTCAGGAAAAAAGATGATATACCACAAAAGGAAATATGAAACCACTCCAGTATCTTTGCCAATAATATCTCATGGACAGTATTAAAATGATAAAAGAGATGACATCAGAAACACACCCTCCCTTCAGCCCCTGATCATTCCCTTGTTGTGGTGCAGTATGTGAATTCATAACGAGTTTTGCAGCCAGTTCAACATTAATAAGAAGCAGTGACCTCTGGGATCCAGGTCAACTGCAACTAAGACAAAGATGCATCCAGCTTCTCCAGTTGATAAATGGTCAAAGGATATGAACAGGCAGTTTTCAGAGGAAGAAATTAAAGATATCTCTAGAGAAAAAATGCTCTAAATCACTATTGATTAGAGAGATGCAAATCAAAACAGCTCTGAGGTACCACATCACACCTATCAGATTGGCTAACATGGCAAAACGGCAAGATGATAAATGTTGGAGAAGATGTGAGAGTGTTGGAAGTGTGGGAGCTGTGAGCTGATCCAACCATTCTGGAGAGCAATTTGGAACTATGCCCAAAGGGCTACAAAAATGTGCATACCCTTTGACCCAGCAATACCACTTCTAGGACTGTATCCCCAAGAAATCATAAAAATAAGAAAGGGTCCCACATGCACAAAAATGTTTATAGCAGAACTCTTTGTGGTAGCCAAAAACTGGAAATCAAGGGGATGCCCATCCATTGGGAAATGGCTGAATAAGTTATAGTATATGAATGTAATGGAATACTATTGTGCTATAAGAAATGATGAGCAGGAAGACTTCAGAGAGGCCTGGAGAGACTTATATGATCTGATGCTGAGTGAAAGGAGCAGAACCAGGAGAACTTGGTGCACAGCAATGACCACAGTGTTTTTTTTCTGGTAGACTTGGAATTTCATTGCAATGTAAGGACTTAAAAAATTCCCAATAGTCTTTTAAGGCAAAATGCCTTCCACATCCAGAGAAAGAACTATCACAATTCAATCTATTCAATCACGGAATATAGTAGATCGTTTTCTTTTGTGTTACGATTTGGTTTGTTTTACGATTTCTCCTATTCATTTTAATTCTTATACTGAAGAAGACCATGCCATCAGAGAAATAATGACATGACTTGCACTTGACTTTGTTTTGAGTGAGGGAGGGCTGTGCAGGTCACCAGCCTCACTTCTCCTCCGGAGCCATCTGAATCCAGTGACCAGATATTCATCAGGATGACTGGAGATGACCCAGGATAAGGCAGTTGGGGTTACATGACTTGCCCAAGGTCACACAGCTGGTGAGTGTCAAGTGTCTGAGGAGAGATTTGAACTCCAGTTCTCCTGACTCCTGTACTGGTGCTCTATCCACTGCACCACCTAGCTGCCCAAGGGAAACAGATTGGAAATATTCAGGGGGATCTGGCTACAAATTTGAGTATGAAAAGCCAGGTTAAGTGGCAGGATACACAACATAAGTATGGTGAAAATGTATTTAATAGAAATGTCTGTGTAGAACCTATATGAAATTGTATGCCATCTCGGGGAGGGAAGGGGGAGGGAGGGAGGAAGGAGAGGAAAAAAATCTAAGTTATATGGTAGTGATTATAAAACAGTGAAAATAAATTTAAAAAAACAAAATGTCAAAAAAAGAAAGCTGTAATTTTCAAAGTGTGTGCCTACTTGAGGGCATGGAGAGCAAAGGTCCAGAGGGCTAGACACCAATGTTTCTTAGTGTGTTTCATGGTCAGTTTTTGTTAATGAAAGCATTAGTAAATAGAATCCTCTGCCTGTCACTAAAAAAAAAAGATGCATCCAGCACGAGAATTTGGTGGGACCAATGCTATGTAGGAACTGAACTAAGTTTGAGCCCACTCCTCACAGAGACCACAATGGCATAGAGGAGAGGGTGCCCTCCAGCTAATGGGGGAAGGAAAACGTTTATTCTTTTGTCCTTGCTACATTTTTTACAGTAAACAACCCTTGGTAAAAAACTAATTGATCCAAGCATGGTGCATATACCTGTAATCCTAAATGCCAAGAAAACTGAGATTGGTAGTTCTAACTCAGATGTTCTGAACTACACTGAGCTATGCCAGCTGGGTATCTACATTAAGTTTGGCACTGTTATGGTAAGTCTCAAGAAAAGGAGGCCATCAGGTTGTATAAGAAGGGATGAACTGGCCCTAATCAGAAATAGAATAGATCAAAGCTCCTGTGCCAATCAGGAATGAGATTGGTCCCTCAACTTCCAGCCTAGGTGGGAGGCATACTCTTAAAAAAAATTAATAGCATCTACTTCCGAGAGTTGTTGTGAGGAAGGAAATGAGATGATTATAAAGTGTTCAGCACGGTGCCTGGGACATATTAAATACTATATAAAAGTTATTGTTATTATGCTAAATGGTCAAATGAAAAAGGGATGCTAGTCACTCACAGTGGAAGGAAAACATGTACAATGGGTGCTCAAGCTAGTAGCATTAGAAAAGAAGCTCTCCCTAAGTCTCAGAGTATTTCTTAGAATCCTACCTTTTTCTGGGAAAATGATCCCAGAGCAGTGAGAATTCACTATATAGTAATGGAGAGAATTGAAGGAGTCAGTAGATAGGGAAAGACTGATTATTAGACAGAGTGGGGATGATAGTAGGGGCAATCTGTTGCAGAAGACAAGAAGGGTCAAGATGTCAGAATAATGTAAGATGAAGAAGAGGGGAGGAGAGAGTTTGTGGTGCATGGCTCCAATGATTTTGGTGGTCAAGGTCCTCAGCTGAGAGGGTGGAAGGAGTTCCTTAAGAGGCTCAAGGAAAGATTTGTTTGTAATAGCCACTATGGTGAGTAGGATAGGGAATTCATTAGAGAAATGTAAAAGGTTAACTTGTTGTGGTGAGGGCCTAGTTGAAACTACAAAACCAAAATTTGCTGTGGATCTGGTCAGCATGGTTCCATAACTTCCTCCAGCTCCATTCAACAATACATGAATAAGAGAAGAGGACACAGATGGTGGGCATCATCTAAGGTTAGGGTCTGACCAGACATGATCATTGAGAGGACAAGGGGGCAAGGCAGTCAATTTTAGAGGATGGTGTAGCATTGAACTGATTGACCAAGGAATTGAAATAAGGAAAGAAAGAGAGTGCAGTCAGTGCAGGGATGATGGTCTAGGAAAGAACTGAGGAGTGGAAGGATTTGAGGTTATGGTGAGGACAAAGAACAGTGTTAAAAGTTGTAAAATATAGGGAATGATGGGATGATAAAAGATTATAATAAGGTAAAGGAATTTATGAACATGGGAGTGAAACACTTGTGGGTGATGACAAGATCATGAATATGATCTCTGTGTGTAGATGAGATGTAATTGAGGAGTAGGTCATGGAAATTGACTAGATTGAGGAACTGTCAATATGTATGTTGAAATCTCCAACTGTGAGGGCAAGAGTTGGAGAGAAGAGAGGCATATTAGTTAGCCACTGAACTCACTGAGTAAGGAAGAGGAATGACCTGGGAGCTGATAGATAACATCCACTGGGATCTAGATTTGGTGATAAATTTGGCTTAAAATCAATCTCAGAGGAGGAGAGGTTGCTAATGGAGAGTTTGGAGGTGACAAGGGGGACAAAAGGGTATTCCAACTTCCCCAGAACTACTGGGAAGGGTGGCCAGGGATGCAATGTCATCAATAAAGAGCTTGGTCTCAGTGAGATCCAGAAGATGGTGGGAGTGAGAAAAGAAGAGGTTTAAGATGAAATGGAGTTTAGTATTATGGAGCAGGAATTACAGAGAGCACAGTGGAAGGGGCCAGTCGATTGGGAGTGGGACATTCACGGGTAGCGTTGAGAAAGGTTTGTATAATGCCAGCCAGAGGCTCAGAATCGCTGAGATGGGTAGAGCATGAGGGAGTTGACCTTGAGGAATGAATCTAGGCAGAAAATCAACAAGTGGAGAGAAGTTTATTAAGGGAGATAGCAGCAGCAGCATCACCAGCATTTATATGGTACCTACTATGTACTAAACACTTTACAATTATTATCTCATTTAATTCTCACAACAACCCTGTGAGTTAGGTGCTATTATCCCCATTTTACAGATGAATATAGACAGAGATGAATTGACGTGCCCAAGATCACACAGTTAGTGAGTGTGTGAAGCCAGATTTGAACTCAGGTTTTCCTGTCTCCAGTCTAGCACTCTCTCTCATGTGGCACCCCTTAGCTGCTGCTTGACTTGCTCAACACAAAGCAGAAGAGGCAACAAGGGACTTGATGTGTCCAGTCTCATGTTCATCAAGGCAAGAATTCATTCTCATTGTCATGTGTCTGGGGGAAGAGCGAGAAATTCACTTACCACCTGTGAGGATTGGAAGTTCAAATCCGTGTGGACGGTCTCGGGCGGGTAAAAGTGGGACTTCTAAATCTTAGAGTCTTACGAGGCCCTCCATGAACAGCGGGGATTCGAGAAGGTCAGACTGAGCTAGCTCGGGTATTTCCGCCTCTCCCCGGGGAGATACGTGATGGGTGGAGTCTCCCTGCCCTCGAGGTCGTCCCGGATTGGGCACACCTGTTGTCTCCTAACAGGCTCGATATTGATATGTAAACTACGGGCAAAGGGCTTAAGTAGGTTTAGGAAAGCCTGAAAAAGTCTCTTGGGCGAAGGACCACGTGTGAGCTTACTAGGCTCCTCACTTTCCTCTCTCTTTCTCCCCCCTCCCCCTCTCTCCCCACTTACACTTCTACTTCCAATCCCTTATTGTAAGATCTTTGCCTCCTTGGGAGATTCTCTTTCCCTCCTAAGGAAGAATCCCCTGCACTTGTAACCGAGACCCTGAAATAAAGCTCAACCCTTGTTCGACTCTGGAACGTCCTTTCTCTCATATGCGCACCCGGCGTGGCCAGCCAAAGACCTCGGGAGGTGAGGTAAGAAAGACTCGGGTAGCCCACAGGCCTCTAGGCCTGGCAACCACCATCTATAGAGGTGAGCTGGCAGAAACACAAAGAGAAGCATTCATAAGAGAGGATGGAGTCCCTCTAAAGTCCTTTGATAACTTCCAGGGGGGAATTTCCTCCCCAAGAGTCTGTTTCCCCATAACACTCAGTGACCATTAGTCTCTGATCCAACACCTAATCTCAGGGAATAAGGAGTTGCTGCTACTCTATCCAAAGGCACAGCAGGACTCCTTTAGTTTTCTGTAAAAGAACCTTAATCAAGCCCAAGGTCAATTAGAGTCCAAGTGGCCACAGCCTATTCTCCATCCTGCCCTTAGACTCAGACCCACATTGTTCTTTGAACTATAAAAGGATTGGCTTGAGGTCACTGAAATTTGTCAAAAATGCTTTCCTGAGCTCTAAGTGTCTGCATGGAAAGACAATTATGTCTTCTATACTTTTAATATATCCTTTTAAATTCTTTTATGTGTTTTAAAATTTCAATTATTAAACTCAAAATTTAATTGAGTTTTTAATGGTCCATGGGGGCCTGTTGCAAACAAGCAAGCAAAAAAAAAAAACCCACCTTGAATCTGATAGATTAAGCTAGATTTATGTTTAGCCCACAATAGAAGTGTCCCAACCCACTTCCCATACAGTAGCATTTAATATAACACTAATCAATATACCAATGGGCTACTCCATGGAATTAGCTAAGGCAAAAACAAAATGCAAATGGAAGAGACAGCAATCTCAAAATAAATAGTGGGAGGGGAGAGGAAAGAAGAATTGCCAGAGTTCAAAATTAACCAAAAGATAATCAAATCAAATCAAATCAACAAGCATTTATTAAACATGTTGTTCCACAAACTATGCTAAATAAGTTGATCAATAAATATTATTAAGTATCTACTATGTGCCGGGCACTGGGCAAAGCACTGGACATTTTTTTTTAAAAATGCAAAATAAAATGCCTGCCCTTAAGGAGCTTACAATCTAATAAAGGTAATATGCAGACAGAAGCTGAAAAGGAGGGTGGAAGGTAATCGGCACTTAGGATCATGATATTGAAATACAGGGGAGAGGAAAATTAAGAGATGGTTGACCTAAGTACCCTCCTTCAATGGAAGTTCTGAGAGGAGTGCTAAGTACAGAGAGACAGAGACCAAGTCCTGGGGAAGGACTCACTATTTGACAAAGACTGCTGGGAACTGGGCAGCTTTGTTGTTTTTGAGTCATTTCAGTCATATTAAACTCATCCCATTTGGGATTGTTTTTGACAAAGATACTGGAATGGTTTGCCATTTCCTTCCACAGCTCATTTTAAAGATAAGAAAACTGAGGCAAATAGGGTTATATCTGAGGCTAGATTTGAACTCAGGAAGATGAGTCTTTCTGACTCCAAGTCCAGTGCTCTATGTGTTGTAGTGACCGTAGCTGATCTAAACTGGGCAGCACACTGGCAGAAATTAGGGTTAGACCAGCACCTCACACCACACCAAGATGAGCCCCAAATGAATACATTACCTAGGTATAAAAGGTCACATGATAAACAAATTAGATGGACAAGAAATTATCTTTAAGCTATATGGATAGCAGAAGATTTCATTACTAAACAAGTGATAAGTTCACACAAAATAAAATAGGTCCTATTTGTATACAAAATTAAGAACTTTTTGCACTGACAAATCTGACAGAGTTAAAATTAGAAGGGAAAAAGGTAAATGGAGACCAACAAGTTGCTAACCAGAGCCCTTTTCTTGCTCCCCTCAAGGTAGGAATCTCAGTTTTTTCCTTGGAGAAAAGTGGTCAAAATTCTAGCAATATCTATCAATGCCTTACTTAGAAAACTCGTGAACATGCATACATATCTTATTTGGGTACACACTAACGTACAATTTCATATTTGTTAGAAAAGTTTTGGGTTTTTTTCCCAATGGAAAGATAGTAGAGAGAAGGAGAGGAAGTTAGGGAAAAGGGTGGTCAAAAGAAAAAAATAAATGCCCATTGACTAAGAAATGGTTAAGCAAATTATGGTCCATGAATATAATATATTATTATTGTACCATAAGAAACAATGACTATGAAGCATGGGGAGATGTATATGAAATGATGCAAAGTGAAGTAAGCAGAATCAAAGAAAACCATACACAGTGAATAGAATAATGTAAATGGAAAGGAAGGAAGGAAAGAAAGAAAGAGAAAGAAGGAAGGAAAGAAAGAAGGATGGAAAGAAAGAAAGAAAAAGTAAGGAGGAAAGAAAGGAGGAAAGAAATAAAGGAAGAAAGAAAGAAAGAAAGTGAATGAAAGAAAGCAGCTGAACACTGTGAAATTATCATGATCGAGCCTGGCTCTGAAAAAGAGGGGAAGGAAGGTCTGCCACCACCATTGCCACTGCCTTGGCCCATTGTAACCTGAAGTAGTGACTCTCCTTCCATGTCCATGAGTTCCTGAACTCTCGCTTCTGGCAGCTCTGCTGAGATGAGTGAGACAGAGGTTGTATAGTGGATCAGAACCACCAGGAGAGCCTGAAAGCGGGCAGGGACACACAGAAGCACAAGAAACCCTGTAAATTGGGTCATGAGGGTGTTGAGGTCGAACTAGGAGTACCAAGCTGGGCAAGGCATCAAGGACAACATACAGGGAAAAGCCCTTAACAACCTTTCTCTTACCTGAAGACCACAGCTGGCACTTCCCCCATCCCCAGCCTTCTCTTCTCCAGTGCCTTTGACCCAGTGTTATATAGCATATATGCAAGGCCCTTTGCCAATGTGGTTACAATCTGGCCCCACCCCCTGCCATGGACTTCTTTGTTGCTAATTAAGTACCCAGTCAAGAACTATTTATTAATCACCTGTTCTGGGCCAGCCACTACTGGAAATACAAATACAAAACTGAGACAGTCCCTGCCCTCAAGAATCAATCAATAAACATTGATTAAGCACGTGCTATGTGCCAGGCACTGTGCTAAATGCTAGGAATACAAAAAGAGGCAAAAGACAGTCCCTGCCCTCAAGGAGTTCACAGTCTAATGAGGGAAAATCAAGAACCTTATGTTCTATCAGAATAGACAATGCAAACACACATAACTAGACACAAAATAAATCACAGTACAATACAAAAGATACAGACCAAGAAAAGAATAAAAACTCACATTTCCATAGGGGTTACATGTTTACAAAGTGCTTTGCCTATATTTGAGTTTCTCAGCCACCCTTGGAAGGAGCTGCTATGAACTTCATCCCCATTATGCAGGGGGGAAAACAGGTCACATAGCTAGGAGACATCAGATGTGGTATTTGACTTCAGGTCTTTCTGACTTTGGGACCTTATCTATGAACTGTGATACCAAAGGAAGAGAAAAGGACCAAAGCCTATAACTCAGGTTATGATTACTATTGCCTACACTTTTCAGTTTGACAATCAAGGTCATTCACAATCTGACTTCCATCCCATCTCTCTTTGTCTTTTCGGCACTAAACATGCTGAAAAAGTTGGCTCTACATGATGTATCCACATTCTTATGCAGGGCAGCTAGGTGGTGCAGTGGATAAAGCACCAGTGCAGGAGTCAGGAGGACCTGAGTTCAAATCTCACCTCAGACACTTGACACTCACTAGCTGTGTGACCTTGGGCAAGTCACTTAACCCCAATTGCCTCATCCTGGGTCATCTTCAGTCATCCTGATGAATATCTGGTCACTGGATTCAGATGACTCTGGAGGAGAAGTGAGGCTGGTGACCTGCACAGCCTTCCCTCACTCAAAACAAAGTCAAGTGCAAGTCATGTCATTATTTCTCTGATGGCTTGGTCTTATTTGGCAACGAAGGTTGAACACACACATTCTTATGCACTCAAACTCTTGTAGGCGGGTTTTCACCTCCACCACTTTACTGAAGCTGCTCTCAGCAACGCAATGGCCAAGTCAATGACCTTTTCTTAGTCCTCATCCTCATCCTGAGCAACCTCTCAGCATCATCTGATAGCATCAACGACTCCCTCTTTTTGCATAATAATTGTAAGAGCTGACATTTTAAGCAAATGCTCTTATTTGATTCTCACTGTAACCCTAAGAGGTAGGTTCTATTATTATCCCCATTTTACAGATGAAAAAAGTGATTCTAAAAGAGGTTAAATGTTTTTCCCAGGGGCCTAAAGTTAGTAAGTGTTTGAGGCAGGGTCTGAATTCTCCATGACTTAAAGTCTAGTAGTCTATCCACTATACCACCTAGTTTCCTCTCTTTCTTTGACTTCACAGAGAGTCTCCTCTGCTGATTCTCATATCTTCTACTGCTCTTTCTCTACCTCCTTTGCTTCCGACTCTCCATTTCCCTACCCCCTTCAACTGAACTTACTCACTTTCCCCCCACTTTCCCCTGCTCCATGGTCTCTTCAGACAAAGTGGACCTTTATAATTGGGTCATCTTTTTCCACAGCTGAGATCTTATTTAGGTCATTTGCCTTTGCCCCAAATGTCCTCCCACTCATCCTTACTCATGGAAATCTGACTTATCCTAAAGACTCCACTGAAAAGCTTTTGTCCTCATGAATCCTTTCCTGAGAAATCCCATTGGAAATAATAATTTTTCACCATCGATCTTGAAGAGTATCCCACTCTAACATTCTTTATGTCCTCTTCATGTTCAGTCATGGATTTCAGTAATCAGTTGCTCTATTGAGATATCTGCTTCATGAGGAGAGATATGCTGTTATGTTGCATGGCCCTGTCTCTCCTAGGCCTTAGCACATAGGGCTTTGTCAATAGTAGGTAGAGAAACAATATTCATTGGATTAAGTTGCACTCCCCTGCTGAAACTTATCTCCCACTACTCCCCTTCAAGCACTCTGGGTTCCAGCCAAATTAGGCTATTGTCCATCCTGACAAGCCTGCATTCTTTGCCCCATACTCTGATCTCCTCCTTAATAGCTGGCAAGATTGCATGATGTAGGACTAAAGCAAGCCCTACCCTTGGCCATAGAATCAATGGCAAAGGCAGTTAGGCATTGGGGATGGGGGGGGGGGGGACAGGAAGCTGAGCCAACCTCCAGTGTGGGAAGATGGCTTTTGTTTTCTAGTCAGTTCTCAAATTCTTCCAAGACAAAACGTCAATCAACTCCAATTCAATGTCTATTAAGCACCTACCACTGTCCCAGGTACTGAAAGACCACCAGGACGGAAAGTCCCTTTATTGCTGCAAATCAGCAGCTATTCTTCATCTTCCTAGAGTCTTAGAGAGTGGATTCTGAACTCAGAAGGGCTTAGTAACTTGCCCGAGTTCCCACACCCAGTATTGTCTCTCAGGCCTTCTTTCTGTCCACCATTCCACACTGCCTCTCAGATGCTAAGGAAAGATATAAAATTGATCCAGTCACCACTCTCAACAGGTTTGTACTCTGCTGCCTCATTTATAGAGAATGGGTTTCAATGGGGAGGGGGGATAATGGAAATCATTTATAAATAGAGGACAAAAAAAGAGGTAAACCTGAGAGAGCTATGATGGGCTCCAGTCCAGGCCTCATGGTTTTCAGGGAGATGGCGACAAGCTGTGATGAATGCCTGTGTTCTCCTAGAGAGTTGAGAGTTCTGTGGAAACTTGCTCCACTTACTACCTTAGTACATGCTTATCTGTATCCAAGTTCATAGGATCAGAGATTTAGAGATGGAAGAGCCCTTGGAGGCCATCCAGTCCAATGCCCTTATTTTACAGATGAAGAGACTCATCTGAAGCTAGAATCACACCTAGAGTTTCCTGATTTCAGGGCTCAATCCATCATACCACTTGGCCCTTACCCTGGATTCTAACCTCCTGGAAGGCAAGGGATATCCTGTGCATCTATATCTCCTCATAGTGCCTGTTAAAGTATTAATGTGCTCAGGAGATATTTTTTACATGATTAGTTGGGCATCCCATGACCCAACAACTTATTGGGGAATGTTCAACCCTACAAATCCAATGCCATCACAGCCAGTACCAAATTCAAGTTGGCCTGTCCACTGGAGGGCACCATCATGGAATTTAACGCCAAGATTTTGTCCTTAAAATTACTTTCCTGAGGGTAGATTTCATGTCTTTGTTTCTTAAGGTATAAATAAGGGGATTTAACATGGGGGTCACAGCTGCATAAAATATGGAGAAGATTTTGTCTTGACCTTGAGGTTCTTTATTCTGAGGCTTCAAATAAATATAGATGAGTGTCCCAAAGTAGATGGAAACTGTAGTCAAGTGAGAGCCACAAGTGGAAAAAGCTTTGAGCCTAGCCTTTGTGGGGTGAATTCTGAGGACTGCAATAAGAATGCGCAGGTAGGAGGCCAAGATGAAAGCCAAAGGCACTGGCATGGAGATGATGGCAGAAGCCATCATCAGCCCCTCTAGCAAGGCGGTGTCTGAGCAGAGCAATTTGAAGATGGCTTGGACCTCACAGGAGAAGTGGTTAATGGCATTTCTCCCACAGAAACTCACAGGCACTGTCAAAATTGGAATAACAGTGACCAGGAACGCCACTGTCCAGGAAGCCAAGGCCAGTCCCCTGCAGACTCTAACACTCATTACCACAGAGTAATGCAGGGGGGTTGAGATTGCCACATAGCGGTCATATGCCATGATGGCAAGGAGGAAACATTCAGTTAGTGCCAAGAAGGCTCTGATGGCAAGCTGGGTAAAGCAGTCATTGTAGGAGATGGTAGGGAAATCCCATAGGGCATTCATCATGATGAGGGGGACCGTGCTTGTGGAAAAGAGAAGATCCAGGATGGATAAATTACTGAGGAAGAAATACATGGGCGTATGAAGCCGAGACTCACCCATCACTGCAACTATGATGGCACTGTTCCCAAGCAGTGTCACTAAGTAGACAAAAAGCAGTGCCCAGAAGAGAGCAATCTGAGATGCAGGCTGCTGGGACAGACCTACAAGAATGAACTCAGTCACCTTGGTGTGGTTGCCAATCTCTTGGTAATTCATTTCATAGTGCCCATGGGAAGGTGGGTGGGAGGGCACATGGGAAATCACAGTTCTTGAGAAATAACCAAGGTGCTCAGATCCCCAAATGGCACAGCTTGTCAAACTGTCTCTCATCTGACACAGACTTCCATGAATGCTTGTCAGGGCTCTGTAGGGCTATGAAATCAATAGGATTGGTTCTCACGGGAAGTTACTGATTTATCTTTTCTAAATGTCAGTTTGAGTTGGATTATTATTTGGGCACCTTCAGTTACCAAAACATGCTTTCCTCTTTGCCTTGTAGTGGTGTACTGTTCCCACGGGTGATCCCCAATGTTCTTGAGAACCTGAAGTCTGTAGCCACCCATAGGAGGTAAAGATTTCTTCCATTTCTTTTCGCCAAGACCTGGATAAGGAACAACCTAAAAAGGAAGAAGAGATATTTTGTGAAAATCTCCATTCCCAACATTAATGTTCTCATAATCACTTGATCTTATGTAACCCCTGCTTGTGGAGACATGGATCTTTTGGATAAAATGAGCTTTCCTCCTATTTGCCAGGCATGCATATACAACATTGAATCTCTCTTGCCTGATTAAAGTGATGCGATTTTGCTTCCTATCTTTCATGAAAGTTTAGTGGAGTCAAGAAGTTTCCAAACCCTCCCGGTTACTCATCATCACCTTTGACTCTCAACCCCACCATCTGATCCATTTTAAGTCCTGTCCCTCCTCCCTCTGCACCGTCTGGCATTTGGCCTCTTCTCTTTGCTGACTTTGCTCTCTTGGATAATTATAGCACCCTCCCCATCAATCTTCCTGCCTCTCAGCTCTTCCTTTCTCTAATCCAGCCTTCGTCAGGGCTGTTGAAATAATCTTTGTCAAACCTATGTCTGATCAAGTCACTCACAACCTTTCCATGGCTTCTTAGCACCTGCTGGCTAAAATAGACACTTCTTAGTCTGCCATTTATTTATGGTCTGCCACAGTCTGCATCCAGCTTGTTTTCTTAGCCTTCTTTCACAGTAGTCCCAACCATGTGTTAGCTCTGTGCTTCAAGCAAACCCTGTGACTAGTCGATCCCCATACTCCAAGTGTCAATCCCCAAACTCCCTCCTCCTCCTCCTCCTCACCTTTTGGATTCCTCATCTTCTTCCTGCAAATCCTAGCTAAGGGTCAGCCTCCTTCCTGTAGGCTTCCCTCACGTCTCAGCCATTTGTGTCCTCTCTTTTTCAGTGTTCCAGAGGCCCACTGGTCTCCCCTTTTCCCCTTCCCCTTTCTACTTATAAAAAATTGCTTGGGTTCATGTTGTCTCTCTGAAGTTGGGAATTCTTGCCCTTTGGTGTGTCCTGTATCCTGCAGGCAGTCTGGAAAAGCCTGGGTAAGTCACTTCACCCTGTTTGCCTCAGTTTCTTCTGACAAACCCCTTCTGTATCTTTGCCAAGAAAACCACCAATTTGGACGTGGAATCAGGCATGACTGAACAACAGCATGCCCAGTAATTAGCACAAAGACTGACGTGTAGTTTATTGTTCTTAATAAATATGGGGTTTTTTTGAAATACCTTTATCAGAAAAGACTGAAAACCATTCCAGTTTCTCTTCTCTTCCAAGACCAAGATTATGCCCTTTTTAGCTTTAGATCCCCAGGGCAGAGCACAGGAACAGCAGGCTCTTAAATGTTTGCTGAATTAAGGGAAACCGAATTTAATTGACGGGGGCAAGACTTTTTACTTCTCAGTTCTCTCATCTGTAAAATGGGGAGATTGTACTCAAGTCCATTTAAGTCTCTTTCAACCCCTTTGGAGGCGATGACCTCTTCTGAGAATAGAGCATCTTTCATTGGACCATATATCCTAAATAGACTTTGGAACTGGTGGGTCCCTATTCCCACAGTGGTGTCATGGACTCAACCACAGCTGGATTTAACCTTGTAGTCCCCTGGAAAGGAATAGAACAAAGCAGGAGAATTAGGTTTTCCAGTTCAGACTTGGATGCAAACCTTATTCCTCCCAGATTCTGTTTGCAATGCTGATGAGCACATCATGTTCTAAAGGAACATGGATTTGGACTGACGTCAACCCTATTTGGGTCAGAGGTTACTTTGTCAAAGAAGTATGACTCCAAGTTCCAACCCAGACTGTGGTTTCTACCAAGGCTCAAAAGTCATTTGGGTTCAATGCTCTAAACCTGGGTCTCAGTAACTTGGTGGCTTGCTTACTAGTGAGATGCGTCAACCTCCTGGAAGCCTGAAGAGGTGCCCCAACCTCTTTGTAAGAACTACTTCTTCATGGATTTTTGTGGGTTCATGTCCTTCTTCTAAGGTGATATGGTTCTTCATAGCCGAGGAGGCATAATGTGAGAAGATCACTATGGGTGTCCCAGGATTGGAATAGAATGAAGGCATTTTTCCTGCCCCATTCCCCCATTGGATGGTTCTTAGGTTCAGCTGCCCTCTGGGAGAGAGGCAAAGGGGCACAAGCCAGCAATTGGTGAAACCCAGTCTGACTGCCCCAGGGGCTATGAGAGGGCCTGTCTCAGGGGATCTGAGTTAGAATTCTGGCTCTGCCACAGGCTACTTGAGTGACCTTGGGCAAGTCACTTCCCTGCCCCTCTCTTGAGGGCCTCAGATTGCTCATCTCTAAAATGAAGGAGTGAGACTTGAATACTTCTATGCTCCCTTCCAGCTCTGACCCCATGACCCTGTATGCTGAGCCATATTTAGTGTCAGAACCTTCATTCCCTTCCTGCTTTTGTCACTTGCCACCTACAGGACCCAAGGTAACTCTCCTTGCTTCTCTTCTTGGGGCCTCAGTTTCTTCTTTTGTAAAAGGAGAGCATAAGGCCTCTAAGGTCCCTCCAATTGCTCAGGCTCTGATCCTTACTTGGCTTTCCTGAAGAGTGTTTTCAGATGAGAATTTGTACTAGGAAACTGAACAGACTTCCTTGTGAAGGTTCTGGCAATAGTAGGTTCCAAGTCATCCCCTGGGCTGACAGTATTGGGTCATCTCAAGTGAGATGTGCCCTGTGGTCACTGAATAACTAACTCTGCTTTCCCAACCTGACAGGGAGCAGGCACTGTCAAGGTGTGCTGGTGGAATCTTTAGCAAATGAAACCCAGAGGAAATAAGTAGGTTGGGCTCCAGCATAACAGTGGGGAGCCAGGGTTTTCCAAACCTCTGGAGGACCAAGCAGCCTGGTTCCTATTGTCTGCTCACAATATTTACCAAGAAGGAAAGGACAATGAAGGCTGATTCTATACCCACTCTGCCAGGGCACCATTTCTAGGGAACCCCAGCCCCACCAAAGCTCAAAGCACATCTGTCCATCCAGAAAGCCCTGGGGAACACACGTTAAGTTCTCAAGAAATTTGATAATAAGTCAGAAGTTATGAGGGAGAGAGCAGGGGCCTTCAGGGAGAGCTCCACCCAGTCTACACTACTCCCTGATACTACACAGGAATCACCCACCAAAGACAATCCAGTTGCTTATTAAGCTCTTTCCCTAGGCAAAGCTCTGGTCCTTAGACTATCTGATTTGAGTCCCCCTCCAAGCCAGGGAGCCAGGGGAGGTAGGCTTGTAATCACCATTTCTATGGAAGGTGACTGGGAGGCTCTGGGGGAGAAGAGACCTGCGGGAGTCCCACAGCTAGCTGGCATTGGAGGCAGGATTGGAACTCCGCTCCTGACTCCCAGCCTGGCACTCCCTGTTCCCTGCATGAGGCTACCTATCAAGAAGTCCATCACCTGCTTGGGGAAGGAAGGCTACACGCACCTGGATAAAAAGCAACAGGCATTTGCTAAAAGTCTGCATTGTGCAGAGGCAGGCTGAGGCTGCAGGAGGCAGAGGAGATAATCCAAGAGACAGACCTTGAAGTGTCCTATAGTTGAATTTGAGGAACCAGAGAGATGAGTAATGTGGAATGGGGCTGGGGGGATGGGGAGCCTGCTGTGCTAGAGACATATGGAGAGGGCAGGTTGGAGAGATGAGTCAGAGCCTGGCTACAGAGGGCATTCTCCATTGGGCAAAGGAGATTCTATTTCATAAGTAGGCAGTATTTAAGTGTTTAAGCAGTGACGGGGGTGGGGAACCCTATGAGAGACCAAGGCCTTAAGCCTGGAAGCTATATGAAGGAGGGAGCCCAGAGGATGGTTGCAGAAAGATGGAAAGTATGACAGTGTGGGAAGGCCTGGGTTATGGGAATAGTGAGCAGAGGAGAAATCTCAGACACAGAGAGACAGAAACAGAGATAGACAAGAGACAGAGAGACAGTGAGAGAGGAGAGACAAAAACAGCGACAGAGAAAGACAGAGACAACAAGACAAGAAGGACAGTAACAGAGAGACAAAGAAAGACAAAGGGACAGAAAGAAAGGAGAGACAGAGAAAGACAAAGAGGCAATGAGACAGACAGGAGAGAAAGAGACAGAGATTTATTAGGGTTTTGTGAATTCCTAGAATATGGGCCCTGGAGAGTTAGGATTCAAAGATGAAACTGAGGCTTTCAGTCTAAAGGATGCTGCTACCACTGACTCAAGTGGGGAAGTCAATGGTAGGAGCAGTTTTGGGATGAAAGGTAATGAGTGTACCATGGGATCTGTGACATAGCAAAAGATGGGTCCAACAGCAGTCCTCTGCCTTCAAGTATGTCTCCTGCCTGGTCTCCAGCATCCTGTGGGAAGAGGGAAAATGCCATTTCATGATGCAAGAGTCTTGTGTCTTTGTGGTGAAGGGAGAGTGCAGCACTCTTTCATGCAGGGTCCTGTCTGTCCCCTGCTTCCTAATGGAACCATTTCATACAGCAGCAGACTTCTCGAAAGGAAGAGGAGAAAGGTCATTCCATCACATCTCCAGTCTGGTCTCCTACCTTGGGGAAGGGGATTAACACCATGCCTTCAGTTCCAAGTACAGTAGAACATAGGTTTATGAATTTAATTCATCCCAAGATTCTGTTAGTCATGCTATTTGTTCGTATTGCAAACCGAATTTTCCCATAGAATGCCAAGTCAGATGATTGGTACCACATCCCCCAAAATATTTATATAAAAATAATTATTTTTAATTTTAAGTAAGTTTTTTGTCCCTAATGCGCCTGAAATACAATGGCAATGATTAGTACACAATTAAAACTGAAAAGAAAATAATTTAATCTGCACTTTACCTTTGAGAAGAGTCAGGGCAGGAGTGAGGGAGATGAAAGGGAGGAGGAGAAGAAAGGGTTCTTGGAAGGAGAATCTCCTATGGGAACAATGGGGTTTTCAACATCAAGAATCTCTTATGCTACTTTTACTAAAAGTAAGCCTACCACTCCTACCTTGACTTCTTTTCCGTTTTTTAGATCACTTGCATGTTTTGACTCACTGATTTTTTTCTTCACATTCTTTTCTGACTAGAAATCTAACTACACTTGTTTTTGACATTTTTTCAGAATGTCACAGAAATGTGACATTGCATTATTGTTAAAATATTCATATCTCTCTCATTGCTACAACCTTATTTGAGTGATGTTTTTCAAGCAAATTTTGATGTTTGTACTGCGAATTTTTGTTTGTCCTACAAAACATATTTTGCGAAAAAAAATTTTCCTCATCCAGTGGAACATATGTAAACCAGGTTACTCATAAACCGAGGTTTTCATCTTCAATCATTTCCTTTCCTACTGTTTCCATCTTCTGGCTCTCAATGACATCTGGCTTCTTTCTCATAACACAGCTTCCATGGCCACTCTTTCCAGCACTGGCTGCACTTTTGTTCATTCTTCCAGACTCACTAGATTCTCCTTGCTCTCCACTGACTCTTCCAGGTTTTCTCTCCCAACCTCTGGGCCTCAGTAACCTCTCCTCCTTTGAGCTTCCCTCAATCCATATCCACCAAGCAAACAAAGTTCTGGTTGCTGCTGTCTATGGGCCTCCAACACTCTCCCCCTTATTTTGTCAGTGAATTCAGGACCTGGCTCCCAGATACACATGACATGAATCACTTGAGTCTTGGTCTTTCAAAAGGAGGAAACAGGCTTAAGATTTCTGGCTTTTTTCTCCTTCACGTTTTTGGGTTTTGTTTTCTTTGTCTTCTGTTCTCCCTTTCTCCTTGGTACTGTTTATGCAAGGAGGACTTCCCAATAAAATCTTGAGATCTGCTCCTTCCAAAGGGGGGGGGGGAAGGACTGGGATTTGGGGCTGGCTTTTGGTCTCCAGATTTTTATTCAGTTTGGTTTGCTTGTTTTGGGGTTGGGTTTTTTCTTTTCCCCTTTCTCCCTCTTAGTATTGCCCATGCCAGGGGGAATGTCTGTTCAAAGTCCTAGAAGCATTGAAATGGTGTACAGTCCTCTAGAAGATCCCTAGGACCTTGCCAATGGGTGGTATGTGATAGGACCAGCGTTTGCCTGGTGCCTCTTCTTTCCTCCCACCCACAACATGGGGAAGCTTTACCTTAAAGAAGACAAGGTTGTCTCTAGGACCAGATTGGCCCTGGCTTGCCTGAAGCAGCTTTCTGAAAATCCAGGGACATAAAAAGTCCCAACCAAGTGGTGTCTCTGATTTTTGGGGTACCTAACATCACATAAGTCACCATATCCTGATGAGGGAGACTGGCCCCAGAGAAGTAACATGCCACTGTATCTTTATGGTATATCCTTGCTATGTTAGGACAAAGTCAACTGCCTTTTGTAAATATTCAGTGACTTACTTTGGCACTCATTTAGTGCTAAAATTGAGCCTGAACTAAGAGAGTGTTGACCCCAGAGCCCACCTGCAACAGGAGACAGACATCAAAATTCTTGAGCAGAATGAGGAATGGTTTCTTGGCCATGGTCACCAGGTAAGTGGCCAGGATAAAGGTTTTCTCTTTATCTTTGTCACTGGATGGACTCAGGAGGAACAATTCAAAGACAATGGTTTGGTTTATTCTTTCCATGGACCTGCCAGAAGCCAGCATCATTTGTGAACCAAGACCAGAGTTTCTTTATATACTCAATCAATGTTCATGCTTATAATTTTCCCCATTTCCGTCAGGCTTGAAGGTTTACAGAGAACTTTTCTCACCTTCCCTACTGTAACCTGCCTCTTCATCCATGTCATTTCCTGGACAGTTGAGTCATAGCATCCATACTCTACCACCTTCAACCAGAGCCTGCTTTCAAACTTGACTCTCTAAGCAGAACTGGGCCTGAACTGGAGTAATTGAGTGGAGCCTTCTTTCCTACTAGATGTACCTTTGACTCCCTTGTTAATTAAATCAACTTACATCATTGCCTCAGTTTCACCTTCAGACAAAAGAGTTCAATTTTCATTGGGGACTAAGCTTTTAGGACTCTCTGCTGCTTGGAGCTAGGCTGAGGAAAATTGCTTCTAATGAATTAGGGTGATAATTCTTTTGCATGGCTCTTAGAGTTTTCCTCACAAGAGCTCTATATGACAAGCATTACATGCATTTTACTGAGGAGGGAAACTGAGGCTTCCAGATGTAAAAGGCCTTGTCCACAATCTTCCAGCTCATTAGTGTCAGAGACAGGATTCAAGTCCAGATGGTCCAGCTTTCTGTCCAGCACCCTGGAGAGTGTGCTTTGTCTTGATGAAGAGAAGCAAAGTTCTGGACCATGACTGGAGTTGACCCTGTGGAAACCCATTCTTTGCCCTTATCCTGGAAGCCACATCTTACCTGTGGGCTCAGTCAGGTCTCATTAACTCATCCAGGATCCTTGAACCACTGAGCAAATTCAGTTTATGATTCAGAAGGGCTGCTGGTGGCACTGCCAACTTTTCACTTGAGACTCAGGGCTGAGTTTTTGGCAGGCTTAAGGTGCATGAGAAACAAAAGCTTTTGCCTTCTGTTCTGGGTGGGGCTGGAGGAGATAGGAAGGGTCTGCTGGGACCAAATGCCCTGTGCTCTTCTCAGGGTTTGGAGAGTCCTGGGAACAGATTGCTCCCACCTCATCCCCAGCTGCTCATTAGAGTAGGCTCAGTCACCTGGGAGTACCTCAACTCAGAAGTAGAGAAGTGGCCTCTAGTGATGAACTTCATTCTAGTTGAGGAACTAGGAAGGAAATTAGCATTTATTAAGGGCCTACTGTGTGCCAGGCACAAATTGGGAACATGGCCCTATAGAAACATTCCCCACCCCACTTTTCACAACCACTTAAAACCAAAAAACCATCTACAACAGGGTCTTCTTTGAGTCTTTTGCTGGCCTACATCATTTATTCATTTATTTCTTCATTCTACAAAAGTCTACATGATACCTCACAGAATCACAGAATCCAAGTTGGAATAGACCTCTAATTTCTCCAGTGCAGACTCAATTGTTTTTCTGTACTCTGTACTTAAGTGTTTAAGTAGAAATCCCTTTGTGCTGGCCCCTGAGAACTTGGTATTTTAAGTGGGATTTAAGAGAAGGAAAGTGTGCACATACCACTCAGGAGGGTAAACGCAGAAATGTGGGCACCTCAGCCTGTTTTCTTAGTACCCAACATTGGGCTGCATGATGGCAAGGTGTCTCCTTCAGCATGACCAAACTTCTCTGGCATGACAGAATGCTAGGTTGGAGTGGCTGGCAGACTGAGGGAGACTTGTCCAAGATGAGGTGATGGAAATACAGGCTGCTCAGGGAACTGGAATGTGCACAAGTCAGCCAAAGCAATAATCCTGGAACCATCAGCCTGAGCACTACCTAATAATCCCAAGCTAGGTATCTCAATCATGGGCAGAGAGGATAGAATCCTCTTTTAGTCAGTGATGTTACAAACAAGTCAGATCAGATACAGACAAGGCTTGGTAGGCCTTAGATTTGGCATCATCTGCCTTGGATAGGGGGCCTTAATTGAATAAGCTGCAGGACACAAACACAAGAACGAAGCAGGAAGGAGGGAACATCCATGAGTAGAGGTAAACTGAGTCAGGAAACAGGCAGGCTGAGACATGAAACATAGTCTAGCTTTATAGTGGCAGCAAGAAACAGAAACATGGGAGCTTAATGAGCAGAGGAGTTACATAATCAGACCTGTGTTTTAGAAAAGGAGAGGTCAAGGAGTCCAATGAGGAGCCTATTGCAATAGTTTGGGCATGAAGGAAAGGTCTAAACTGGGATGGAGACTTGCAAATAGGGAAAGGGATGAACACAAGAGATGCTGAGGAAAGAGAATCACGAAGCCTTGGCAATGGGTTATTGTTGTGTTCGTCCTTTGTTGCCAAAGAAGACCATGACATCAGAGAAATGATGACATGACTTGCACTTGACTTTGTTTTGAGGGAGGGTTAGACCAACCTTGATGAGGGAGAAGGAGAAGGAAGGGAGAATATTTGAGACTGGGAGCCTAGCTGACAAGAAAAATGTTGGTGGTGCCCTGAATAAAAATGGGGGGCTTGGGAAGAGGGGAAGGAAATAGAATGACTGATTTCTGGTTTGGACATACTGAATTCGAGACGATCCAAGACATCCAGTTAAAGATGCCTATCTCTAGGCATCTCTAATATCTAATAATGCTAATATTAGACCAGAGCTCAGAAGAGACACTAGGAATGGGTAGATAGATTGGGGACCATCTGCTTGGAGGGACTAATTGAGCTCAGGGGAGTTGATGAGATCACCAGGTGAGATAGTATAGAGTGGAAGGAAAAGAGAAGAGGGCTTGGTGTAGAGCTGAAGTGTAGGGGGACACTTAAAATTAGGAGTAAGACATTAAAACCTAGCAAAAGAGGCTAAGAAGGAGTGATCAGACAGAAAAGAGGAAAACCAAGAAATAGCAGTATCCCCAAAACTCAGAAAGAGGAGAGCATACAGGAGGAGAAGGCTTAATAGTATCAAATGCTGCAGAGAAGTCAACAAGTAACAACATAGTACCTCAAGGTTTGCCAAGTTCTATGTTAGGATGCAGATTGAGAAAAGGCCCTCAGATTGGGCAATTAAGAGATCACTGGGGGGGCAGAGCCAAGATGGCAGAGTAGAAAGACGCACATACGCTACCTCTGAACCCACTGCCCATAAAATATCTGTAAAAAAAGAACCACCGGCGAATTCTGGAGCAGCAGAAGCCACAGAACAATGGAGCGGAGGAGATTTCTGCTCGAGAGAGCCTGAAAACCTCTTGCAAAAGGTCCCTCACTCCCTGGACCTGGAGCAGAGCCCAACCCTGCCTCAGCAGCGCAGTGAGGAAAGGAGCAGATCTGAGCAGGCTTCAGGGACAGAATCTCCAGTGGCCGCGCAGGTCCCCCACCCACAGGTGACAAGGGTCAGTGAGAGGGTCTCTTCGGTGGGTCGAGAGGGGTGTGGGGTGCCCCCATAACTCAGGCCCCCTTGGGAGGCAGCAGCAGAGGTGGGAACAGACCAGGGCTCCCCAAGCAGGCAGGAACCCAGATCCATTGTTGAAGGTCTCTGCATAAACCCCCTGAGGGAACTGAGCCCAGGAGGCAGCCCTGCCCTGACCTGAGCACCTGAACTTAATCTCACACTGAATAGCAGCCCTGCCCCCGCCCAAAGCCCTGAGGCTGGGAAGCAGCATTTGAATCTCAGACCCCAAGTGCTAGCTGGGCTGATCTGGAGGCCAAGTGAGTGTAATGAGAATATTCAGAAGTTAAGTCACTGGCTGGGAAAATGCCCAGAAAAGGGAAAAAAAATAAGACTATAGAAGGTTACTTTCTTGGTGAACAGGTATTTCCTCCCTTCCTTTCTGATGAGGAAGAACAATGCTTACCATCAGGGAAAGACACAGAAGTCAAGGCTTCTGTATCCCAGCCCACTCAATGGGCTCAGGCCATAGAAGAGCTCAAAAAGGATTTTGAAAATCAAATTAGAGCGGTGGAGGAAAAACTGGGAAGAGAAATGAGAGACATGCAAGCAAAGCATGAAAAACAAGTAAACATCCTGCTAAAGGAGACCCAAAAAAGTGCTGAAGAAAATAGCACCTTGAAAAATAGGCTAACTCAATTGGCAAAAGAGGTTCAAAAAGCCAATGAGAAGAAGAATGCTTTCAAAAGCAGAATTAGCCAAATGGAAAAGGAGATTCAAAAGCTCACTGAAGAAAATAGTTCTTTCAAAATTCGAATGGAACAGATGGAGGCTAATGACTTCGTGAGAAACCAAGAAATCACAAAACAAAACCAAAAGAATGAAAAAATGGAAGATAATGTGAAATATCTCATTGGAAAAACAACTGACCTGGAGAATAGATCCAGGAGAGACAATTTAAAAATTATGGGCCTACCTGAAAGCCATGATCAAAAAAAGAGCCTAGACATCATCTTTCATGAAATTATCAAGGAAAACTGCCCTGATATTCTAGAACCAGAGGGCAAAATAAGTATTCAAGGAATCCACAGATCATCACCTGAAAGAGATCCATAAAGAGAAACTCCTAGGAATATTGTGGCCAAATTCCAGAGTTCCCAGGTCAAGAAGAAAATATTGCAAGCAGCTAGAAAGAAACAATTCAAGTATTGTGGAAATACAATCAGGATAACACAAGATCTAGCAGCTTCTACATTAAGGGATCGAAGGGGGTGGAATAGGATATTCCAGAAGTCAAAGGAACTAGGACTAAAACCAAGAATCACCTACCCAGCAAAACTGAGTATAATACTTCAGGGGAAAAATTGGTCTTTCAATGAAATAGAGGACTTTCAAGCATTCTTGATGAAAAGACCAGAGCTGAAAAGAAAATTTGACTTTCAAACACAAGAATCTAGAGAAGCATGAAAAAGTAAATAGCAAAGAGAAGTCGTAAGGGACTTTACTAAAGTTGAACTGTTTACATTCCTACATGGAAAGACAATATTTGTAACTCTTGAAACTATTCAGTATCTGGGTACTGGGTGGGATTACACACACACACACATGCACACGCACACGCACACACACATAGAGACAGAGTGCACAGAGTGAATTGAAGAGGATGGGATCATATCTTAAAAAAATGAAATCAAGCAGTGAGAGAGACATATATTGGGAGGAGAAAGGGAGAAATGGAATGGGGCAAATTATCTCTCATAAAAGAGGCAAGCAAAAGACTTATTAGTGGAGGGATAAAGAGGGGAGGTGAGAGAAAAACATGAAGTTTACTCTCATCACATTCCACTAAAGGAAGGAATAAAATGCACACTCATTTTGGTATGAAAACCTATCTTACAATACAGGAAAGTGGGGGATAAGGGGATAAGCAGGGTGGGGGGGATGATGGAAGGGAGGGCACGGGGAGGAGGGAGCAATTTGAGGTCAACACTCATGGGGAGGGACAGGATCAAAAGAGAGAACAGAAGTAATGGGGGACAGGATAGGATGGAGGGAAATATAGTTAGTTCTTACACAACACTACTATTATGGAAGTCATTTGCAAAACTACACAGATTTGGCCTATATTGAATTGCTTGCCTTCCAAAGGGAAGGGGTGGGGAGGGAGGGAGGAAGAGAAGTTGGAACTCAAAGTTTTAGGAACAACTGTCGAGTACTGTTCTTGCAACTAGGAAATAAGAAATATAGGTAAAGGGGTATAGGATGGAGACAAGGGCAGAGAGGGATGATAGAACAGAGGGCAGACTGGCAGACAGGGGCAATTGGAACGCTCAGTGTTTTGGGGTGGGAGGAGGTGACAAAAGGGGAGAAAATGTGGAACCCAAAATTTTGTGAAAACGAATGTTAAAAGTTAAATAAATAAATAAATAAAGAAGGAAAAAGGAAAAAAAAAGATCACTGGTAACTTTGGTGAGAGTCATTTTAATTCGATGGTGATTTCAAGTGAGCAAAAAGAGAGACCATGGAGTTGCAGACATTTAATAATGGATCATTCTTTACGTGAGGGAGGACAGCTTCTTTGTGCACTGATGTAGCAAGCACTTAGCTCCTAATGGTAATCACCCCTCATCTTTCTATAGTACTTTCTGATTACAAAAGTCTTATCTAATTTTATCCTCTCACTAAGTCTTTGGAGCAGTCGGGGTTCATGTTTTGACTATTTGACAGACAGGAAAGCTGAAGCAAAAAGAGATTTGCCGTACATCATCACCGTTTCTTCCAATCCTATTCCTGGAATGGACTCAGATTGATCGAGGGAATGATCTCTGTCTCCACATATTTGACTTTCTTTCCTCTTTGGGAAGGAGGACTCCTTACTGGAGAGCTATCCACCTTAAGGATTCCAAGTCTGACTCCTTAAAAACTTCTGCCCTGCTCAGACTCTGCCATATTAGGAAGTTATATGTCAAGACCTCTCTGGACTTCAGTTTTCTCATCTGTAAAATGAGTGTTGGACTCGATGGTCTCTAAATACCCTTCCGGATCTGACAAGCCACTTAATTTCTCTGGACTTCCTTTTCCTCCCTTGTAAAATGAGAGGGTTTGATGAGAGGGTCTCAAAGTTCCCTTTCTGTTCTGACAAAAGCTGCTTCATTTCTGTCATCTCACTTTTTACTCTTGTAAAATGAGAAGGCCGGCTGACATGATCTCTCCAGCTTCTTGCAACTCTTGTCCTTCCAAGTTAGTTAATAGCTTCTTGTCCTGCAAAACTCATTGGGCTGTGGTTGAGTCTGGAGACAAATGTGATTTCCTGCTCTGCAAGAGAGGGGCCTCTGGACCCACAGCTGCTCATTGTCCTCCCTAGAGAGGACTGAATTCTTGGAATGCAAACCTCTTACTTGAGCTCTCGATCACCACAAACGCACAAGGCTCTGTTTCCATAGCATATGTCTCCATCATTATTGAAGCCGCCCTGCCCTGGGCCCCTCACATGTCTGCTTCACCTAGACTGTAGCAGTGACTGCATCACTGACTGCCTCCCCAGGTCCTGGAGCACAGTGCCCTGCTGGGAATGTGATATGGCCATGCAGAGAGCCAGAAGCTCCATCAGGCATTTTGCCAGGAGAGTCAAGAATTTTGATGACCTCATGCATTCCAGATCTTAGCACCCTCTAACCACAGCTTTAACATTTTCATTGATGTTATCCCAAATTGGGACTGGGGAGCAGGGGTTAAAAATGCAAGACTTTAACTTGTTTTTAAAAACAGCACAATTGGGGACTATCCCAAAACATTATTAAAAGGAGAGATGCACCTAGCTAGCTTGCTAATTATATATCCATATCTATCTCTATATTTCTATATCTATAGAGATATACACACATGTGTGCCCTATTTTAATTATTATTTTATTTTAAGAGAAATTTTATTGATGTGTTTTGATATTTTCACATCACCAAAATGACATTTCACATCTTGGAGCCATCCCATATAACAAATAATATGTTTAAAGACAAAAATTGTAAAGTAAAATAAAAGATCAGCAAAAGTGATCAAAACTTGGAAAGAATCTGAAAGTATGTGCAATATACCAAACTCTTGGACCTCTCACCTCTGCAGAGGGATAGGCTGGGAGCATCTTCTCTTCGCTCTTCTTTGGGGCCAGGATTGTTCTTTGTCATTTTGCAACATTCACTTCCAATTAGTATGTGGTTGTTTTTTCCTTGGACCATCAGCCTATTCTTTCTGTTGTGGTCACTGTCGTCTTCTTGGCCCTGCTGACTTCCCTCTGCATCAGTTCATGTAAATCTTTCCATGCTTCTTTGAATTCATAATTTTCATCATAATCTTCCAGTACATACACATATCACAGTGTGTTTAGTCATGGCCCCCACCCCTGTTGATGAGATGCCCCACCTTTTTTTATTCTGAAATTAACGAGCACCAAATAAATTAAGCACTTCCATGTATATTATAGAACAGGACAGGATTATACATGAAAATGTGAATCATTGTTATGTAGAACTTGCTTTTCTTTTAAGTTTAGAATAAATTCAACATAAATTCCAAAAGTGTTCCCCTTCCTGCTTATGTTTTGTTATGGTTTTCTCTCTCTGGCCCTCTGTCTCTGTCTCTGTCTCTGTCTCTGTCTCTGTCTGTCTGTCTGTCTCTCTCTCTTTCTTTCTCTCTCTTCAGCTTTGTTTAGAAAAGCAAAATCATTGAAACAAATCAAAACAAATTCTTGAATTCGCCATGTAAAAAATGTATGCCTCATTGTATGCTCTGGAGATGTCTCATCATCAGTTCTCCAGAATAGCAGTATCAAACTCAAATAGAAATGGGGGCCATTAAATGATACCTAAAGATTCCAGTGGCCACATAAGACTGAGAAAACTTGTTTTATTGTATTTTTACTTAGTTTGTCAAATATATCCCAATTACATTTTAATCTGATTTGGACAGCACTTGAAAGTGTTTCTGGAGACGTGGCTGAGGGCCATATGCTTGATACCTCTAGTAGAATCATGATTGGTCATTGCATTTATCAGAGAACTTAAGTCCTTTGAAGTTGTTTTTCTTTACATTGTTGTTATTCTTTCATATATTGTTCTGATTCCGTTCACTTCACTTTGTATCAGTTCATATGAATCTTCTCAGTTTTCTCTGAAACCAGTCCTGGCATCATTTCTTTTAGCACAACAGTATTCCATCACAATCATATACCATACATAACTTGTCCAGCCTTCCCCCCTCAGTTTCCAATTACTTGCCACCATAAAAAAGCTCCTATAAGTATTTTTTGTATGTATGGATTCTTTCCCTCTTCCTTTAGTCTCTTTGGGATATAGAGCTAGTAGTGGTATCATTGGCTTTAAGGATATTATTCTATTTGGCGTCAGGACTCAGATTAGAGCAAAGATGTAGGTTTGAGAATTTACAAATTGGTGCCTTGAAAGCTAGTACAAGTATGAGCTTTATTACTATGTGGTGCAGCAAGCGGGCAAAACCAAAAGCACATACAAATATACACACACATATATACATACACACATTATATGGCAATAAAAATAGACATAGATTCGGCCACATGAGGTGTATACAATGACAAAATCTTAGTACATGCTCAGAGTTGGGGCTGAGCAGGGAAGTTTTTATACCTTAAAGATTGGTTTGGTTGAGAACAGGTAATCAATACCAGATATGGAAAGGGGCATTCCTAATAAGACCCAGATGTGGTGAGGAATTCCCTAGCTTGCTTTATTGTACCAAACTCTGGTGGGGGAATTTCCTAATTCCAACCAGAAATTGTGTGAGAGTCCAAATCTGTAATGAAGGATTCCAGAAAGGGGTGTTGGCATGCATCTGCCAAAGTCAGTTGGGAGTTTTGTTCAATCAGGAGCCAGTTTATATGTTTGATAGAGGGTCAGAATGAATCAGGACAGTGGAAAAGTATAGGCTATCTGTCATAGCTTTTTCAATTAAGTTCAATTTAATAAACATTTATTAATGTCTACCATGTGCCAGACATTATGCTAAACTTTGGGTGTACAAATCAGTCCCTGCCCTCAAGGAGCTTAGAATCTAACAGGGGAAGACAACATACAAAAGAAAGCTGGGAAGTTGAAGGGGGAAGAACTACCAGGAGAAATCAGCATTCCAGGGAGTTCAAACAGAGCAGAGCTGAAGATGGAAAGTGAAGAGTTCTCTGGAAAGTCCAGATCCCAGCCCTCTATAAAAGAAAGCTTTGGTAGGACTTTAGCGCTCTACCCTCTAGCCCTCTAATCAAGAGATAGAGGATGATAAGGAAGTTAAGAAGGTATTGAGTTAACAACTTGATGAGATTTCAGGTGATATCTGTTTATGGTCATTAGGATCACTTAACCTAAGTGAGTCCATATTGAAGTATTATCACTTATTCTGCAACATCAAACAGCATATTTCAAACATCACAATTATTGGGTGTCCTATGACTCTGCTGCCAGGGAGGAGCCACTGCCACCTGGGACTGGGCCTTTAAGGAGGAGAAGATGGCTGACAATTCCAGTGCTGTGAATAGAAACATGGAGATCTGCAAGATAAAGAAGTTCATCAAGAGTCTGGAAGCAAAGTTGTGTTGATCGTTCCTTTCAAACATCAGATTTCTCAAGTGGTAAAAATGTTAGCAGATTAGTTTGGAATTGCATCTGACATAAAATCTGATGTAAACCACTTTCCATCTGTACAGCAAAGATGCAAACTCTATAACAAAGTATCTCCAAATGGTCTGGTTATTTATCATAGAACAATCACGACAGAAGGAAAGGAAAAGAAAGGCAACATTGACTTTGAACCTTTCAAACCAATCAATATGTCATTGTATCTATGTGGCAACAAATTCCATATGGAGGCTCTTACAACACTGTTTTATGGTCTGATGAAAGCAAATTCATCTTTATTGTAATAGGTGGTAGCAGTACACTGATACACTCTGCAAGAAAATACAAGAGAAGTCCTACACAAATTCACTGTGAATCTCCCAAAGGAATAGAGAGTTGGGGAGGCCAGTCTGCCTTGTGTTTTGTCCATTTTGCCTATTTATGAATGGGGAAATGACACTGCTATGTAGGGAATGTAGCAGGAACTGTGCAGCTGTTTGCTTCCGGAAACAAAGTGAACATGGCTGGTCTCATTTTAACCGGATCAGCTGACTTCAAAACAGAATGGTCAGTCTGGTATATTTGATCAGGGATTGCAATTGAAAACTTTAAAATTAGTTGATATTTTCTATGATGGAGAAAATGGATTCAATAAAGTAATGGAGTTGTTTACTGAAGTCCCCTCCAATATGAAATGTATTCAAAAGAAGAAACTAATAGGGTGATATTTTCATCAATGTCTTTTTCCAGTTTTTGGTTAGCTTTCCCAATCAGATGACTGTGAGATGACACCTCAGAGTGACTTTCATGTGCATTTTTTAAATTATTAATGGTGTGGAGCATTTTTCTTATGGCTATTTGGGAGCTTGGATTTTTTCCTTTTAAAACAATCTGTTCATAATCTTTGATCATTTATCCATTGGGAAATGACTCAGTCTTACAAATTTGAATAAATTTCCTATATATCTTGGTAATGAGATCTTTATCATAGAAATTTGTTTCCCTTCTAATTATAGCTGCATTGGGTTTGTTTATGCAAAGCTTTCAAATTTTTTGTAATCAAAATTGTACATTTTCTTGTCTTTTTTAAAAAGAAAACATATAATTTATTTTTCAGTTCTCAACATTCACTTCCAAAAGAATTTGAATTCAAAATTTTCTCCCCATCTCTCCCCATCCCCACCCCAGGACAGCATTCACACCATCCACCCCTTCCTCCAGTCTGTCCTCCCTTCTATTACCCCCCTTTCTTCCTCTATTTTCCTGTAAGGCAAAATAGATTTCTATACTCCATTGACTGTATATCTTATTTTCCAGTTGCATACAAAAACAATTTTTAACATTTATTATTAAAGTTTTGAGTTCCACATTCTCTCCCTTCCTTCCTCCCCACCCACCCTCATTGAGAAAACAATCAATTCAATATAGGTCATGCATGTATGATAATGCAAAATCCTTCTATAATAGTTATGTTGCAAAAGACTAACCATATTTCCCTCTGTCCTATCGTGTCCTCCATTTAATTCCATTCTCTCCCTTGACCTATCCTCCCACAACAGCATTTGCTTCTGATTATCCCTTTCCCCAATTTGCTTTCTCTTCTATCATCTTCCCTCTCCTATCCCCTTCCCCCCTGCCTTCCTGCAGGGTAAAATAGATTTCCATATTCAATTGAGTGTGTTATTTCCTCCTTAAGCCAAATCCCATGAGAGTAAGGCCCACTTATTTCCTTTCATTTCCCTCCTCTTGCTCTCCATTGTAAAAGCTCTTTCTTACCTCTTTTATGTGAGATGATTTGCTATATTCTACCTCTCCCTTTCTCTTACATTCCACTCAACAGTAAATTTCATTTTTTAGGTATTCTTCCTTCATATTCAACTCATCCCATGCCCCCTGTGTGTGTATGTGTGTGTGTGTGTGTGTGTGTGTGTGTGTGTGTACACCCATGTACATATACATACCTACCTATATATAATATACACATACATACATACCCATACACACCTACATATATATATATGTATATATAT
Source organism: Notamacropus eugenii (assembly GCF_028372415.1). NCBI lineage: Eukaryota > Metazoa > Chordata > Mammalia > Diprotodontia > Macropodidae > Notamacropus > Notamacropus eugenii. The sequence goes on along the minus strand of NC_092879.1, from coordinate 10,443,611 downwards.
ATATATATATGTATATATATATATATATATATATTCCCTCAAACTACCCTAGTACTGAAAAAGATCTCATGAGTTACAAATAACATCTTTCCATTTAGGAATGTAAACAGTTCAACTTTAATGAGTTCCTTAAGGCTTCTTCTTCCTTATTGCCTTTTCATGTTTCTCTTGGTTCTTGTATTTGAAAGTCAAAATGTCTATTCAGCTCCAGTCTTTTCCACAAGAATGCTTGGAAGTTCTCTATTTCACTGAAATTCCATTTTTCCCCTCAAGTATTATATTCAGTTTTGCTGGGTAGGTGATTCTTGGTTTTAATCCTAGCTCCTCTGACTTCTGGAATATCATATTCCAAGTCCTTTGATCCCTTAGTGTGGAAGCTGCTAAATCCTGTGTTATCTTGATTGTGTTTCCACAATACTTGAATTGATTTTTTTCTAGCTGCTTGTAATATTTTCTCCTTGACCTGGGAACTCTGGAATTTGGTCACAATATTCCCAGGAGTTTTTCTTTTCGGATCTCTTTCAGGAGATAATCAGTGATTTCTTTCCATTTCTATTTTACCCTCTGGTTCCAGAATATCAGGGCAGGATTCCTTGATTATTTCTTGAAAGATGATGTCTAGGCTCTTCTTTTTGATTGTGGTTTTCAGGTAGTCCCATAATTTTTAAATTATCTCTCCTGTTGTTTTTCCAGTGAGATATTTCACATTGTCTTCTATTTTTTCATTATTTTGGTTTTGTTTTATAATTTCCTGGTTTCTCATAAAGTCATTAGCTTCCATCTGCTCCATTCTAATTTTTCAAGAACTATTTTCTTCCATGAGCTTTTGGATCTCTTTTTCCATTTGGCCAGTTCTGCTTTTTAAAACATTCTTCTCCTCATTGACTTTTTGGACCTCTTTTGCCATTTGGGTTAGTCTATTTTTTAAAGGTGTTATTTTCTTCAGCACTTTTTGGGGTCTCCTTCAGCAAGCTGTTGACTCATCTTTCATGATTTTCTTGCATTGCTCTCATTTCTCTTCCCAATATTTTTCCTCCACCTCTCTTACTTGATTTTCAAAATCCTTTTTGAGCTCTTCCATGGCCTGAGACCATTGTATATTTTTTGGAGGCTTTGGATGTAGAAGCCTTGACCTTGCTGTCTTCCTATGATGGTATGCCTTGCTCTTCCTCATCCAAAGGGATGGAAGAAAATATCTTTTCAACAAGAAATAACCTTCTATAGTCTTATTTTCTCCCCCTTTAGGACATTTTCCCAGTCAGATACTGGACTTTTGAGTCCTTTGTCAAGTAGAGGGTATATTTCCTTAGGCTTCCAAGGTTTTATGAAGCTGTTCTCTGAGGTATCTCTAGGGACCTGTAAGTTCTCAGTTCCTCCAAGGTGGCACAATCAAGAGAGAGGAGCTTACTCCTCTCCTGACCTGCACTCTTGTCTGTGAGCCACCACAAGCACTTTTCTCTGCCCTGGTACTACAAGTAGGATTCCCTCTCCACAGCTGCCACCAGCTATGCAATGCCAGCACTTCTCTTCACCCCAGGACCACCACTCAGGACTGAGACCCAGATCAGTCCCTTGATTCACCCAGGGTCTGTAGGCCTAGAGCTCCAGAAGCAGCCACTGTCACAGCGGCTGCAGTCACTCTCAGACTGGTGCTGGGGCCTGACCACTCTCCCCTCTCACCCAGGTGAAAGAGCTTTCTTACTGACCTTTGAAGCTGTCTTTGGCTTTTGTGGGCTGAGAAATCTGGGAACCAAAGCAGCTGCCTGCGATTCCTTATCCTGAAGCCTGCTCCAATCCTGTCCCTGCCATTCAGCCCATGCTGTGCCCTGCTTTGCTCTGAGCCCGGTGCAATAGACCTTTCCTGTTGGTCTTCCAGACTGTCTTGGGCTGGAAATCTGTCTCACTCTGTCATTTTGTGACTTCTGCTGCTCTAGAATTTGTTTACAGATATTTTATGGGCTATGGGGGGAGAGCTAGAACAGGTCTGTCATTCTACTCTGCCATCTTGGCTCCATCTCCATGCATTATATTTTCTATGAGCTTCTCTATCCAATGTTTGGTCATGAACTATTCCATCCACAGATCAGAAGAAAGTTGTAAACATAATAGATCATATCCTCTTGCATTTTATAGGTTAATTCATCTCATTCATATTTACAATATGATTGTTAATTCTATATTTCCCTTCATCCTATTCTTTTATACTTTTACTTCTTCTTTCTCCCCACCCACTCTTTACAAGGAATAAGAGAGTGGTATGAGAGAAGGAATATTTTTAGTACTAGTGTTCTGCTCGGTACAATCTGATTCTGTCCCCCTGCCCTTCTTGTTTTTCCCCTAGACTCCAGTCACTGTCCACTCTTTCTTTCTTCCTTCCTTCCTTCCTTTCTTCCTTTCTTTCTTCCTTTCTTCCTTCCTTCTCTTCTTTCTTTCTTTCTCTCTTCCTTCCTTTCTTTCCTTTAAAACTCCTCTTTGCAATCCACTGTCCAGAGTTAGAGTGTATTTTGCTAGTGGCTAATCCCACCCTTGTTCTAGCCTTCCTCTTATTTTCTCCTTCATCCTCTCCCTCTTCCCTCCAGTCTTCCTCCTGAGCTGAATATATGCATACATCCAACTCTGTGTGCATTTGTGGTTTACTAGTTCAGATGAAAGGGTCGTTCTAGTGTCATCAGCATCTCCCACACCTTCCTCTTGGTTTGTCTAGTCTTCTGTTTGCATACCCTAATTATGTTCGTTCAGTTCCCCTATCTTCCTCCCCTTTTCTTCCTTAGAGTATTCCTTTTCCCTTTACTTTCCTTTCTTTAAGATCATCAGAACATAGCAAAAACACTTCCAAACTCTCTGTCTTTAATAATTTTTCAAATTCCAACTTCTAGCATAGTTATATATGTATATGTCACATACCCTTCCTCCATCCCATTAGATTTTTATAATCTTGAGGACCCAGATTATGTTGTTTGTCATTTCTGCATTAGTACATAGCCTTGTTTAATCAAGAATGCTGAATCAAATCAATATCTCTAAATGAGATACAACAATAATTTCAAACATTTAAGAAGCAGATCAAGGTCCCCAAAGCACAATTTAAATGTGTTAGCTTCTAGGGAAGAGAGACCATTAGGTAAATCAACAACCTGTTAATCTGAAAATGTCACCAGAAGCACAATCTTCTTAATCTGTTGAGTACTGATGGGACTTAGTTGTGCTTGAACCTATGCTACTTGTAACGAATTGTAGCAAGTCTGAGAATGCTTTTCCACTCTGGCTAGATCTCTGGGAGTTATGTTAAAATAGTATGCATACAGAAATGGCTGCTTCAAGCAGCTTGCCATACAGCTTGCATATGGGGGTGGGGGGGCGGCACCTGGGTTTGAGGACAAGCTCCGCTACTTGCCACAAAATGACTTTGGAAAAGTCCTTAACTGCTTGTAGACTCAGGAGATATCAGTGTTGGGTTAAAAATGAGACAAAAATACTTTGTAACTCTCAAGGACTACATGGATATGGGTTATTTTTTCTAATGCCTTGTATATAGTAGCATTGTATATAGTATTGTATTGTATTGTATAGAATAGTATTGAATATAGTAGGTATTGCATAATGCCATTCAAATGAATGAAGTATTCCTCGTGAATTTCCAGAGATCTTCATTGTACTTCTTTTATTTTTAAAAATTATTTTTATTATGATCTTAATCATTAACAAGCACAAACATCTCAATATCCAAAGAACCAAAAAGGGGATGAAACTTAAAATTCTGTTTTATACAGTTTTATATGGGCATATTAAATTCAACATGTGGGTAACAATTGCCGTGTGTGTCTTTTGGTTTTCCTCTTTTAAATTCTTTATTGATGCTTTGTTTTTTCTTTCTTTCTTATTCAAATCTTTATCCTACCACTAACTCTTCCTGACTCCAAATAGAAGCCATCTCTTTTTAAAAAAAAAAAAGTAGAGTCAAGCTATATAATTCAATGCCTTGGTCATGTCTTTTGCATCTCTAGTTCATCACCTCTCTGCCAAGCAGACTAGTCTTCAGAAGTTGTGACTGGGCATTGCATTAAGACATCTTGAATCATCCAGTGTTTCTAATTCTCCTATGTTATGGTGAGTAGAGTAGAAGAGTAGTGGTTAGGTGGCATTGCAGATAGGGTGCTGCTCCTGGAGTCAGGAATACCTGAGTTCAAATCTGATGGCAGGCATTTACTAGTTGTGTGACTCTTAGAACATCATTTAACCTCTGCCTCAGTTTCTTTTTCTGTATAATAATAGCACTTACCTGTCAAGGTGGTTTTGAGGATCAAATGAGACAACATCTGTAAAGCACTTTGAGAACCTTAAAGGGCTATATAAATGCTAGCTGTTATTGTTAAATGATTCTAATTCTGTACCTTTTACTCTGTATCAGTTTATACAGGTCTTACCAAGCTTCTCTGAATCCCTCATATTCATCATTTCTTACTACACGATAATATTCCATTACATTCACATATCACAATTCATTTAGTCATTTTCCAATTGACGGACACTCATTCTGCTTTCAATATAATAGGCAGTGCTGCTATAGTTGTTTTTTACATATAAGGCCTTTCCCTATTATCTTTGACTTCTTTGGAATATATACCTAGTTCCGATGTGGCTGAGTCAAACTGATGTTGGGACTATAATTCCAAGTTGATTTGCATTGTTCGATCAATTTATAGTTCCACCAAAGGTGCATTAAAGTACCTGTCTTCCCATAGCCCCTCCAACAATTGTCATTTTCCCAATCTCATGGGTATGAGGTAGAGTTTCACAGTTGTATTAATTTGCATTTCTCCTGTTATTAGTGTGTAACCTGGGCTTCAAGCTTGAAGCATTTTGCAAAAGACTCTCCTGATTGGTTGAGAGAATGATGACTCAATGTTGCCACCTATGTGAGAAGAGAGTTGGTACCAGAGCTTTGGAGAGGAGAGACATTCCTCATTCTTTCTTCAAGCAGGACGCTTGTGGATGCAGACAATTTGGGGGAGAGAGAAAAAGACTTGGGGACTGACAGACATGTTAGAGGGGACAGTATCTCAGCTTGCTTTTCTAGAGACTTTGAGGAATTTTTGCCCTGGGGAAGATCAAGGACTCTGACTCTCTCTCTCTCTCTCTCTCTCTCTCTCTCTCTCTCTCTCTCTCTCTCTCTCCCTCCCTCCCTCTCACCCTCCCCCCTCCCTCCCTTCTCTCTCCCTCTCTGTGTTGAGATTCATTGAGCCCTAACCTCTCTGCTTACCTCCAATTTCACATCTCCAACTGTCCCTCAGATATCTTGAGCTAGATGTTAAACTCAACATGTCTAAATCTGAACTCACTCTCTTTTCCCCCAAACCTTCTCCCTGTTCCTAACTATTACTACAGAGGGCACAACCATCCTCCCAGTCACTCAGGCTAGTGACTTAGGTGTCATGCTTGACTTCCCACTCTCTTTCACCTCCTATATCCAATCTGTTGCTAAGACCTATTGTTTCTACCTTCATAACATCTTTCCTTCTCTCTCTGAGATTACCATTACCCTGGTACAGGCCCTTATCATCTCACAACCAAACTATTGCAGTAGCCTGCTGGTTGATTGCCCTGTAATAAGTCCGTCCTCTACTAAGCTGCCAAAGTGATCTGGTAAAAGTGCAGGCTTAGCCATATTACTCAATAAAATCCAGTGGTTCCCTCTCATCTCCAAGATCAGTCCTCTGACATTCAAAGCCCTCCATAACTTTCTTCCTTCCACCTTTCCAGTCATTTTTACATCTTACTCAACTCCATTCTATTCTATGATTGGGTGATGCTGGCCTCCTTGATGCTTCTTACACAAGACATTCCTTCTCTTATCTCTGGGCATTGCACATGCCTAAACTCTCCCTCTTCATTTCAGCCTCTTGTCTTTCCTGGCTTCCTTGAAGTCTCAGGTAAACTAATACCTTCTGCAAGAAGACTTTCCCAATCCTCCTTAATCTCAGTGCCTTTGTTCTAAGACTAGTCCCATCTTATCCTGTCTATATCTTGTTTGCAAGTTTTCCCCCTACCCCCACCCCACATTGGACTATGAGCTCCTTAAGAGTGGAAATTGTTTTTTTTTTCTTTCTTTGTATCCCTAATGCGTAGTACAGTGCTTGCCATATAGTAGATACTTCATAAATTCTAGTTAACTGAGATGAGATCTCACTCCTCATGGAAGAGATTATTCATTCTCAGGGTTGGGTTTTTTTTAGGAGGGGGGGTACATTCTATATACCTTACATATTTATATAGGGTATATATGTTTATGTAATATATAACATAATATGTAATATATAATATTATATATCTATATATTTATATAAACAGGCTTACTCACTATCTACTATATTGGAAGGAATCAGGTCTGAGGGCATAAGTTTGGGGTGCCCTCTCCCTTTAATAGATGTTGACCAAGGAAGTTAGTATTTTGGATTTTTATTTTAACCTAAAAATCATGCCAGTAGACCAGCAATATTTAAGGAGAGCAGATATGTAGAATTCTAGTCCAATATCCCCTCCCAGAGGATAAGAGAGTTAACAACCTCAGAGTCTCATAATAGGAAGAAGTCACAGTCTTTCAAAGAGAAGGATGGGGTAAAATTCCACACATATCTATCTGTGCCTCTTCATGAACTAAACTTAGACACTCATGTACAAATATAAATCTTACATGGGAAGTACACACTTAACATGTGGAAACCGATCCACTGGAATATTGTAATAATTACTATGCAGAGAGAAGCTGAGACACAAATAGAGATGGAGAGAATGCTTGAAAACATTCAAAAGCAAAGTCTCAAAAAATGCACCTTGGATACAAGTCCAGCAAAAGTTCCTAAAAGAGTTAAACCAGGAGTTTAAGAAAAAAACTACAATGATTTTAAAAACCAAATGAAAGTAGAGGAAAAAATGGGGGAAAAGAAACTATAGGGAAGAAATTAAAACAGAATTAACAGCTTGAAAAATGAGGTACAAAATCTTATTGAAGAAACTAATACTTTGAAAATTAACATTGTCTAAATGGAAGCTAATAACTCCATGAGGTATCAAAAAAATAATAAAAACAAAGTTAAATAGAAGAAAATGGGAAATATGTCATAGGAAAAACAACTGACGTAGAAAATAGATTGAGGAGAAATTATTTAAGAATCATCAGACTACTTGAAAGCCACAAGCAAAAAAAAGGAGTTTAGACATCATATTTCAAGAAATCATAAAAGAAAACTACCTTGATATCTTAGAACCATAGGGAAAGCAAGAAAGTGGAAGAATACAAGACTAACCTTCTGAAAAAGAACCCATAATGAAAACTACCAACAATATTATAGCCAAACTTCAGAGCTCTCAGGTCAAGGAAGAAATAGTACAAGCGACCAGAAAGAAAGCATTGTTTTATGATTAAAAAAAACACACTACAAAATATAGGCAAGGAAGGACTTTTTTTAGCATCATACAAATCTATCTATAACAAAATAACAAGCATCATCTGTAACTGGGGAATATGCCAGAACTTTTTCCTATAAATATGGGAGTGAAGCAAGGATGCCCACTCTCTCCCGCATTTTTGATATAGTGCTGGAAATTCTAAAAATAGCAGTGAAACAAAGAAAAGCAATCAAAGGAATAAAGATAGAGAAAGCAGAAATAAACTGTCCATTTTTGCTGATGATGCGATGGTTTACATGGAAAACCCTAGGGAATCAATGGATATAGTAACTAAAATAATAGCTTCAGCAAAGTTGCAGGCTACAAAATAAATCTTCAAAAATCAACAATGTTTCTATATAATAATAACAAAACCCAAACAGTTAAGTAACATTTGCTATTACATTGTATTTTGTATTTTTATCCCCAGTGCCTGGTACATAGTAGATACTCATAAGTACATTAAAAAGATACAAAGTATTATGTGAAGGTTAAGGCAAGAAGGTTATATGGGGATCAAGTAAGGTATCAAGAGTATGTAGCCTTTGAATTGAATTTTAAGAGATAGAAATGGTGAAGATAGACAAGGTAGAACGACTGAAAATAGGAATCCCAACTCACATCCAACAGATTAAAAATTTTGAAAGAGATGTGAGAAAGTGAATCTACTAAAGCACTGTTGGGAGAGCTGTGAACTAATCCAACCATTCTGAAGAACAATTTGGAGCTATGCTCAAAGGACTATGAAACTGTGTATACCCTTTGACTCAGCAATACTGCTTCTAGGTCTGTACCTCAACGAGATCAAAGAAAATAGTAGCCATGTGTTCAGAAATATTTATAATAGCTCTTTTTTGGTGACAAAAAATTAGAAACAGGGGATTCCCATCCATTGAGGAATCCCTGAATGAGTTATGATATATTAATGGGAGAGAATACTGTAGTGCTATAAAAAATGAGGAAGTAGATGGTTTCATAACAGTGTGGGAAGAACTATGTGAACTGATGCAGAACCAAGAGAACAATGCATACAGTAACAGAAATACTGTAATGATAATCAACTGTGAGAAACTTAATAACTCTAATCAATACAATAATACACCACAATTCCAAAAGATTCATGAAGAAACATTCTATTCACCTCCAGATAAGGAGCTAATGAACTCACAGGGAAAACCGATGTATATTTCTTCGTCTTTCTTATTCTTGATTTTTTTTTTTGAAACATGGCTAATGTGCACATTTGTTTTACATGACTACATACTTGTAATGGGTCTTGCATTTCTTGCCTTCTCAACGGGGGTGTGTGAGGGAGTGGAGGGAGAGAGAAAATTTGGAACTGAAAGCAAAATAAAATTGAATTTTAAAAGATACAATATATACCTTTGGCTATACACACACATATGTGTGTGTGTATATATACTTACATGCTTTATCATGGAATAATGACTTTGGATTCTCCTGCCAGAAGGAGTATGGAGTTCAAATGTAAAATGAAATATACATTTTCAGCCATGAGCAATGTGAAAATTTGCTTAGTTTTCTCTGCATTTTTGGATGTTTTCTTTTTCTTTTGTTGTTGTTATTGTTGAATTAGGAGAGGTAGGTGCACTGGTGAAAGAAAATAAATGCTTGTTAAGTAGAAAAATAAAGATGGAATGAGGTCCAATCACAAGGCAAGAAGTGTGATTCTGCTAACCTCTGCCTTCTTTTCCACTACTGCCACTTCAGAAGCAAACCAAGACAGGACTAAAGGTGGCCTAGTACTCGTCTTTCTTTTATAGGCAGAAAGAAGACTGGCTCTGTCTCAAGAACCATGCTTAAAGCCATGTACAGGCATGGTACATTGAAAAGAGCACTGATTTTGTAATCAGAGTACCTAGATTCAAATCCAATCTGACATTAATCTTTGTGATTTTGGGGGAAGTCCTTTAGTTAACCTAAGCCATTTATAATAACAACAGCCCACATCTGTAGAGCACCTTATGGTTTGCAAAGCACCTTATAGATTTGAACTTTATGACAACTTTGTGAGGTAGGAGTTATTATTATCCCCATTTGACAGTTGGGGAAACTGACACAAATAGAGGTTAAGTGACTTGCCCAGGGTCACACAGTAAGTGTTTGAGACCAAATTTAGACTCAGGTCTTCTTGACTCCAGGCCCAGCGCTCTATCCATTGTGGCACCTGGCTGTCTCTAACCTGAGGAATGACAGATTTCAGGCTTGATATCCAAGACATAAAAAATTAACAGAAATATATGAGAAAAGGCCCCATCAGAGAGATAGTTAAAGCATACGAACTAACATTTCTGAATAGAATTAAATGCTGTTAACAACATCTGAAGGCATGTTCTAAGTCTAAATCACTAATAATAAGAAAAATAAAAATAAGAACAACCCTGAGGTTTCACTACACACCAGAAAACTGGGCAAGATGACAAGATGGGACTGGAGGTGCCTCTGGAGACAAGCACAGGAATACACTGTTGATAGAGCTGTGGCTAGCAATGTATTGTTGGTGGAGTGAATATGAATTGATCCAACCAATCTGGAAAACAATTTGGAATTATGCTTAAAATTCAAGTATAGGTAGACCCCTAGGAGGTCAAATATGGAAAGGAAGGGCCTATATATACCAGACTGTTGTATTTGTCCTTTGTTCCTTTTTGTTTCTTTTCTTGTTTGCTTTAAATATATAATTTATTTATTTTTCAGTCCTCAACATTTACTTCCACAAGAATTTGAATTCAAAATTTTCTCTCCATCTCTCCCCACTCACACCCCAGGACAGCATGTACACCATGCACCCCTTCCTCTTGTTCATCCTTCCTTCTATTATCCCCTTCTTCTTCTTTCCCCCTCCCCTATATTTTCCTGTAGGGCAAAGTAGATTTCTATACTCCATTGCTTGTACATTTTATTTTCCAGTTGCATGCTAAAACAATTTTTAACATTCATTCTTAAAGCTTTGAGTTCCATATTCTCTCCCTCCCTCTCCACCCACCCTCATTGAGAAAACAAGCAATTCAATATAGATCATACATGTGTAACAATGCAAAGCACTTCCATAATAGTTATGTTGTAAAAGGCTAATCACATTTCCCTCTGTCCTATCCTGCCCTTCATTTATTCCATTCTCTCCCTTGACCTGTCCTCTCACAATAGTGTTTGCTTCTGATTAGCCCTTTCCCCGATTTACTGTCCCTTCTATTATCTTCCCTCTCTTATCCCCTCCCCCCTGCCTTCCTGCAGGGTAAAATAGATTTTCGTATCCAATTGAGTGTGTGTTATTTCTTCCTTAAACTAAATCCCATGAGAGTAAGGCTCAATTATTTCCTTTCATCTCCCTCCTCTTCATATCCATTGTAAAAGCTCTTTCTCATCTCTTTTATGTGAGATGATGTGCTACGTTCTACCTCTCCCTTTGTCTTACTCCTAGTACATTCCATTCAACAGTAAATTTTACTTTTTAGGTATTCTCCCTTCATATTCAGCTCACTCTGTGCCCTCTGTCTTGGTGTATATATGCATATACATATATATACACACACATACATACACACATGTACATATACATACTTACACATATATAACATACCCATACATACCCCCACAACCTTGTATATGTATGTGTATATATGTATACATATATATGTATATGTTTGTATGTATTCCCTATAACTACCCTAATACTGAAAAAGGTCTCATGAGTTACAAAAAAACATCTTTCCATGTAGAAATGTAAGTAGTTCAACTTTAATGAGTTCCTTAAGGCTTCTCTTTCCTGTTTACCTTTTCATGTTTCTCTTGATTCTTGTATTTGAAAGTCAGATTTTCTATTCAACTCTGGTCTTTTCAACAAGAATGCCTGGAAGTCCTCTATTTCATTGAAATATCTCCTTTGACCTCTGGAATATCATATTCTAAGTCCTTCAATCCCTTAGTGTACAAGCTGCTAAATCCTGTGTTATCCTGATTGTGTTTCCACAATACTTGAATTCATTCTTTCTGGCTGTTTGTAATATTTTCTCCTTGACCTAGGAACTCCGGAATTTGGTTACAATATTCCTAGGAGTTTTCTTTTTGGTATCTCTTTCAGGAGGTAATCAGTGAATTCTTTCCATTTCTATTTTACCCTCTGGGTCTAGAATATCAGGGTAATTTTCCTTGATTATTTCTTGAAAGATGATGTCTAGGCTCTTCTTTTTGATTGTGGCTTTCAGGTAGTCTCATAATTTTTAAATTATCTCTCCTGGATCTATTTTCCAGGTCAGTTGTTTTTCTAGTGAGATATTTCACATTGTCTTCTATTTTTTTCATTCATTTGGTTTTGTTTTATAATTTTTTGGTTTCTCATAAAGTCATTAACTTCCATCTGCTCCATTCTAATTTTTCAAGAAGTATTTTCTCCAGTGAGCTTTTGAACCTCCTTTTCTATTTGGCCAGTTCTTCTCCTCATTGACTTTTTGGACCTCTTTTGCCATTTGGGTTAGTCTATTTTTAAAGATGTTATTTTCTTCAGCATTTTTGGGGTCTCCTTTAGCAAGCTGTTGACTTGTTTTTCATGATTTTCTTGCATTGCTCTCAATTCTCTTCCCATTTCTCCTCCACCTCTCTTACTAGATTTTCAAAATCCATTTTGAGCTCTTCCATGGCCTGAGACCATTGCATATTTTTTTGAAGGCTTTGAATGTGGAAACCTTGACCTTGCTGTCTTCCTCTGATGGTATGTTTTGCTCTTCCTCATCCAAAGGGATGGAAGAAAATACCTTTTCAGCAAGAAAGTAACCTTATATAGTCTTATTTTTTCCCCTTTGGGGGCATTTTTACAGTCAGGTACTTGACTTTTGAATCTTTTGTCAAGTGGAGGGTATACTACTCTAGGCTTCAGACTTTTTGTGCAGCTGTTCTCTGAGATATCTCTAGGGACCTGTAAGTTCTCAGTTCCTCCAAGGTGGTACATTCAAGGGAGAGAATTTTATTCCTCTCCTGGCCTGTGCTCTGGTCTGAGAGCAACCAAAAACACTCTTTTCTGCCCTGAGCTGCAAGTAAGATTCCCTCTCCACAGCCACCACCAGCTATGTGATGCCAGCACTCCTCCTCACCCCAGGATCGCCACTCAGTACTGAGACCCAGAACAGCCCCTTGATTCTCCCAGGGTCTTTAAGCTGAGGGCTCCAAAAGTGAACACTGCTGCTGCAGCTGCTGCCTCTGCCCTGGGACCCAGGACTGTGGCCAGACCGCACTCCCCTCTCACCCAGGTGAAAGAACTTTCTTACTGACCTTTGAAGCTGTCTTTTGCATTTGTGGGTTGAGAAGTCTGAATACTGCAGCAGTTACCTATGATTCTGTGCCTTGAAGACTGCTCCAGTTCTGTCCATGCTGTGCAGCCCATGCTGGACTCTCCACTCTGAGTCCGGTGGAATAGGCCTTTCCTGTTGGCTTTTTAGGATGTCTTGGTCTGGCAATCTGCTTCACTCTGTCATTTTGTGGCTTCTGTTGCTCTAGAACTTGTTTAGAGTCATTTTTACAGTATTTTAAGGGTTATGGGGGACAGTTAAAGCAGGTCCATCCTTCTAGTCTGCCATCTTGGCTCCACCCTTTTTCCTTTGTTCTTGAAGAGAATCATGACATCAAGGAGATGATGACATGAATTGCAGCTGACTTTGATTTGAGTGAGGGAGAGCTGTGAAAAGTCTTCAGCTTCATTTTCTCCTCCAGAGCCATCAGGTTCCAGTGACCAGATATTCATCAGGATGACTGGAGATGGCTCAGGATGCAATGGGAGACCTGGCCCTTTTAGACTAAGGTGCCAAGTCATAATAGCAGCATTTTTTTCCGGTAGCAAAAAATGGGAAGCAAAGGAGATTCCCATCAGTTAGGAAATGTTTAAGCAAGTTGTGGGACATCAATGAAATGAGCTATTGCTGCACTGTAAGGAATGACAACCATCAGAAACACATAGAAACATGGGAAGATGTATAAGTTGGTGGAGAGCAGAAGCAGGAAAACAATATATTCAATGATCTTCCTACCACTGGGATTTTCATTCACTGTTCTAGACCTCATACTTTCTCTTCCCAACACTCATGATCACTGATTTTCTCTCTTCCCACCCATCCCCAATTGTTTCATTAATCCCTGAAAGCTTCTAAGACTGGCTATAACAACAAAATAAATACAAAAAAGGTAATTGAATGAAACTGAGCATTGTATAATTCTAATGATTAAGCTTAGCCCTAGAGAAGAGATAAGAAAATGCATCTTCCTTTCTTACTAGAGAAATAAGGAAAGGGGCCTATGGGTGGATGTTGCCTATGTTATCAGATAGAGTTGGTAAACTCAGATTATTTTACTGAACTATGTTAAAAATGGTTTGAAGGATCACAGGACAAGGAAGGAGACAGATTTGAAAATGAACATGTAAAAACAAAAGGTATCAATAAAAGTTTTTAAAGAGATATGACAGAAATTCTTATAAGATACTGAGCAAGTCATGACAAACAAAAATCCAAGAAAGGTACAAAAAAATAAATATATGGCTTCAGGTGTTGATGCACAGAGTATGGATAACAAGTAAAGTCAATCATCGATCTGAAGGCAAAAGGGCAAATGGCATTATAAGTATTGCTGTGAGAGAATCTGTAATTAGAATATGACTTGGGAAAGTTACACATTATTCATAGAATCTATACACCCACATGAGCTATCTGAATGTATACCTGGAGGCTACATGGAGAGAGATGATCTGAGATCTGCCCCACCTCAGCAGAGAGGAGACCCAAGGACCATGCCTTCATTGGGAGCAACCCAGTGAACAGCGCAATCAGAGATAGGAAAACTGAATTTACTGCTTTGGTTCCCTCATCTGCATCAATTCAATAAGAGTCTGGGAAGTATAAATAAAAGTGGAGTTACTTCTGAGCCAGGATGGATTGTTGAATATAAGAATCAGTTAATGAATAAGCATTGATTAAATGCCTACTATGTACCAGACACTGTCCTAAGCTCTGGGGCTGCAATGAAAGATAAAAGACAGTCCCTACTCTCAAGGCCCTCACAGTTTAATGAGGGATACAACAAGCAAAAAACAAACTCAATGGAATTGTTCAATTTAACCCCTTGGCATTCATAGACTTGAAAAAGAAGATGTAGAGGGCACAGAATAACTAAGCTTAAGTATCTGAAAGGTTGTCACGTGAGAAAAGATGGAGTCTTGTTCTGTTTGGCACAAGAGGCAAGACCTGCGCTTCTAAGTTCATTTGTATTCACTGATGGCTAGAAGTTGGAGAGCTGAATGTATGTAGGCCTGCTATCAGGAAAATCTCCTACAATTCTAGCTGTCCAGAGGTAGCATGGGTTGACCCCTACAGGCGGTTGGCCCCCTCACTGAGGGGCTTCTAACAGAACTAGGACCATGTAGAGAGGGCTCTTTATCACTGAAAGATTACATTACATCATTCATCAGTCTTTGAGGTCTCATCCAACTCCTAAGTTCTGTGATTCTCTAGGGGCATAGTATGGGTAAAAACCTAGGAGCAGAGGAGTAACAGCAGAGATTGTTCAGGGAAAGCACTATGAGCCATTCAATTGGGCTGGATCCTGAGTCAAGTGCTAAGGAAATCAGGACAAAGTGAAGAGTCTCTGGTTTCCAAGGATCCCTGCCAGTCCATTCTCTTGGCTTAAGATAAGACTGAAGAGGTGACTTTGGTTGTGTCTATAAAGGGCCCTCAGCACCAACGTTAGGACTTGGAACTTCACCATACAGGCAATGGAGAGTCACCAAAGGTTTTGGGAAAAGAGAAGTGAGACTCATTACCAGAATTAGGCCTTAGGAAGATCTCCCTGAGACCAACAGACAGAAAGATAATGCAAGAGAAGGGGGAAGTCTTTCCTCTCCTCTCTTTTTAAAATTTTGAAACCAAAAATCACAAACTAATTCAATCACTTTCCTGCTCCTTAATTTCAAAGCCACATCACTGTCACCTTTGTCTGTCCCACACGGCCCGTAAACCATATGATCAGACAGTGGATGGTTCTGAAGTGTCAGCATCAAACTAACAGGAAGCATGTTGGATAGAGGCCAAGTCCACAGCCCAATCATGGTGGATAAAATCACTAGTGAGAGAGACTTGGCATCTTTCCTCACCTGTGGAGATCATTAAAGGAAGAGTTCTCAGAGCAGTAGCAACATACTCATGTACTCACTTGCTCATTAAAACATTCAGGAGTCAAATGGGTGATCCCCTGGGCTCCACTAACAGTTTACTTACTACAACAGGAACAACTCCAAGAGTTTCACCCCTAGAACAACCTGGAGACACTCTGAGTTTGGGGGAGGGGTGGAAGGGAGAGCAATGTTCATTTTAATCATCTCTACCAAACAAACGTTAATTTAGGATCCCATCCTCTGGAGACTACTTTGTACCTTCTCTATGTACTCCCTCATTCCACTTGAGATGGATTTAATCACCAATCAGAGACAAGATCCCTGAAGTTACTGCCATACCCTTTCCCAAAAAACTTCATCTCTCCAAAACAAAACCAAAATTGTCAATCTGACACATGGAAAGTCCTCTTGTTCCAGTCCCTGTCTCTGGCTCTTCTCAGTGTGAAAGTGGAGGACAGGTGGGTCAGTAGGAGAAGTTCAGGTCATTTGAAGAGGATGGTTTGAGGAGGAGGGTGTGGGACAGAAGGGGTCATCCTCTTAGACCAGAAACTGACCTCAGAAGGACTGTGTCTTCTTACCATGATAACCCTTCAGAGGACGACAGTTGTCGAGCTCATTCTGGGTCAGGGATTGATATGGTAGAGCTAGGGTAGAGTCTACTTGTGTATATGGACCTGTGGATCTGGTATCAGTGGCAGCTGTCCAATTGGTTTTCTAAAGGTTGCTGCATGGGGCACATCAGAATTGATGTGGATTTGTATAGGCTTGAAGTGACCCTTGGAACCACAAGCTGAAAAAACCTTTAGCCAATCCTTTCTCAGCTAGAAATCTGGGATTACCAATGTAGGCCAATGTAAGCAACCCAGCAGGCAATGTAAACAATTTCTACTTGAGAATGTCTCTTTACTCTGGGACTTGAAAAAGCTAACCTCATATTGGTAGGTGCAGGCACTGCCTTTCTACAAGTAAGAGCATACTCTGCTGCATTAGTAACTGTTAAGGTAGGCTCAGTTCACACGTGAACGGTCTCAGGCAGGTAAAGGTGAGGGCTTCTTGAAACTGCCAAGCTCTCACGAGGCCCTCCAGGGAACAGCTGGGAATTGAGGAGTGAGACACGAGCTATCTCGTTTTTCCACCTCTTCTCAGTGGAAACTTGCTGGGGAGAGCATCTCACCCTTGAGATTGGTCCGTGGTCTGAGCATACCTTTTTGTTAATTAGCTAAGGGGCTGAGAGCATGCATGGTGTCCATGAGCAAACTATGCAGCTGGGAGAGCTTAAATGGGGACAGGAAAGCCTGAGGGGTTGGGTTCCTCTCTCCTCCGGAAGGAGAAGGGGGCTCCACAGGGAGAACTCGCCCTGCATGCTGACATGTAGCTAAGATCCGGGAATAAAGCCTACACCTCTGTTTGACTCTGGAGGTCTCTTCTCTCATTCGTTTATCTGGCTGGCCACCGAAGACCTGGTGATAGGTAAGATGACCCGGGCAGCCCACGGCAATTAGGCTGGACAAGTAACCAAGCTTCAGCATCTTCGTTGTAAACAGCAAAGAGTTTATATTCCAAATCAAAAGCTGACTCAGAAAGTGGAGTTTTCTTTTATGTATAGTTTGTCTTGGTGTTGGAGGATGCTCCAAGTTGTAGAAATTCAAGGAATGCAATGTGGGGGATTTTGCCCAGATAATTTCCCTCATCACTTTCCCTACTGTCTGCCAAATACTGACTGTCCTCTTTATTTACATAGAATCCTTCAAAGGCACTTCTGCAATTTTGGATTACAGATGAAGTTTGAGGAGGGAAACTAAAGAAATCAAGAAGGAAAACACTTGGAGCCGAAATGGATAAATTCTTGAGTATTTAATCAATATTCCCCCAATATATTCTATCACAAAGTCCTATCTGAGAAGGCTTGTTATTAATATCAAATGGTCTATTTTGGCCCTTACCAAATGCTTTGCCATCACTGTACTATTTCCTTATCTATAAATTGGGAACTTACATGAGATAAATTCATATAGCCCTCTCACTTCTAAAATGCTGAAAATTTGTAGTGTTTTTGGTAATCAAGGACCCGACTCTGAATCTGAGTTTTGAAAGAAGGATTAAAGTGGCTTGGCAAGATACTGGTCTAGGAAAGTTCATTTGGGAGGGTGCCTGGAAAATGTCTGTCACAGTGACTTACCACTTACCAAAATAGACCTCTTTCTTTTTTTTGTATTTAAATTTATTTATTTAAATTTTCAACATTCATTTCCACAAAATTTTGGGTTCCAAATTTTCCCCCCATTTCTCCCCTCCCCCCACCCCAAAATGCCAAGCATTCTAATTACCCTTATCACCAATTTGTCCTCTCTTCTAACATCCCTCCCTTCCCTTGTCCCCATCTTCTCTTTTATCCTATAGGGCAAGATAAATTTCTATACCACATTACCTGTATTTCTTATTTCCTAGTTGCAAGAACAATACTCAATAGTTGTTCCTAAAACTTTGAGTTCCAACTTCTCTTCATCCCTCCCTCCCCACCCATTCCCTTTGGGAAGGAAAGCAATTCAATATAGGCCATATCTGTGTAGTTTTGCAGGTGACTTCCATAATAGTCGTGTTGTGTAAGACTAATTATATTTCCCTCCATCCTATCCTGCCCCCCACTTCTTCTATTCTCTCTTTTGACCTTGTCCCTCCCGAAGACCGCTGAATTCTAATTACTCCCTCTTCCCGTTGCCCTCCCTTCCGTCATCCCCCCTACCCTGCTTATCCCCTTCTCCCCCACTTTCCTGTATTGTAAGATAGGTTTTCATACCAAAATGAGTGTGCATTTTATTTCTTCTTTTAATCGAATGTGATGAGAGTAAGCTTCATGTTTTTTCTCTCACCTCGCCTCTTTTTCCCTCCACTGAAAATTCTTTTACTTGCCTCTTTTATGAGAGATAATTTGTTCCATTCCATTTCTCCCTTTCTCCTTCCAATATATTTCTCTCTCACCATTTAATTTCATTATTTTAAGATATGATCCCATCCTATTCAATTCACCCTGTGCTCTCTGTCTGTCTGTCTGTCTGTCTGTGTGTGTGTATGTGTGTGTGTGTGTAATCCCACCAACTACCCAGATTCTGAAAAAAGTTTCAAGAGTTACAAATATTATCTTTCCCTGTAGGAATGTAAATAGTTCAATTTTAGTATGTTCCTTATGATTTCTCTTTGCTTTGCTTTTCATGCTTCTCTTGATTCTTGTGTTTGAAAGTCAAATTTTCTTTTCAGCTCTGGTCTTTCCACCAAGAATGCTTGAAAGTCCTCTATTTCATTGAAAGACCATTTTTTCCCCTGAAGTATTATACTCAGTTTGCTGGGTAGGTGATTCTTGGTTTTAGTCCTAGTTTCTTTGACTTCTGGAATATCCTATTCCACCCCCTTCAATCCCTTAATGTAGAAGCTGCTAGATCTTGTGTTATCCTGATTGTGTTTCCACAATACTTGAATTGTTTCTTTCTAGCTGCTTGCAATATTTTCTCCTTGACCTGGGAACTCTAGGATTTGGCCACAATGTTCCTAGGAGTTTCTCTTTATGGATCTCTTTCAGGAGGTGAATGGTGGATTCTTTCAATATTTATTTTGCCCCCTGGTTCTAGAATATCAGGGCAGTTTTCCTTGATAATTTCATGAAAGATGATGTCTAGGCTCTTTTTTTGATCATGGCTTTCAGGTAGTCCCATAATTTCTAAATTGTCTCTCCTGGATCTATTCTCCAGGTCAGTTGTTTTTCCAATGAGATATTTCACGTTATCTTCCATTTGGTTTTGTTTTGTGATTTCTTGGTTTCTCATGAAGTCACTGGCCTCCACCTGTTCCATTCTAATTTTGAAAGAACTATTTTCTTCAGTGAGCTTTTGAACCTCCTTTTCCATTTGGCTAATTCTGCTTTTGAAAACATTCTTCTTCTCATTGGCTTTTTGAACCTCTTTTGCCAATTGAGTTAGCCTATTTTTCAAGGTGTTATTTTCTTCAGCATTTTTTTGGGTCTTCTTTAGCAAGGTGTTGACCTGCTTTTCATGCTTTTCTTGCATCTCTCTCATTTCTCTTCCCAGTTTTTCCTCCACCTCTCTTACTTGATTTTCAAAATCCTTTTTGAGTTCTTCCATGGCCTGAGACCATTGAATATTTGTTTTGGATGTTTGGGGTACAGAAGCCTTGACTTTTATTTCTTTCCCTGATGGTAAGCATTGTTCTTCCTCATCTGAAAGGATGGGAGGAGATATCTGTTTATCAAGAAAGTAACCTTCCATAGTCTTATTTTTTTCCCTTTTTGGGGGCATTTTCCCAACCCAGTTCCTTGACTTTTGCGTCCTTTGTCAAGGGTAGGGTATACTTTAGGAATCTGTAATATCTCAGTTCCTCCAAGGTGGCACAATCAAGCGTGTACTGGTCTGGGCACAGAAAGAGATTTTTGTGCCCAGAATCTTAGCAGTTACCTCTCCACAGCCACCTGGCCTCCAGTTCTTCCAAGTCAGCACTAGGGGCAGATTATCAGATAAACTGGATGGGCAGGGCTGTCATTCAGTGTGAGACAAAGACCAGCTTCCCCAGAGCCTCCATACAGGGCAGAGGCAAGAGTCAGCTCCTCAGTGCCCCCAGGGTTTTTCTGCTCCAACAATGGATGCCAGCTGCTGCGCCTGCCAATGTGGCCTCTGTATCAGCTGCCTAAGGCCAGAGCTATGGAAAGGCCCTTCTCCCTTCCCAGCCAGCTGAAAAAACCCCGTCACTGACCTTTGGCTTCTGTGGCTTAAGGGATCTGTGAACCTGCTGCTGCTGCGACTGGGGATTCCACAACTGGAGATTCCACCCCTGAGGTGTCCTCCTCCCAGAGTCGCACTGCACCACCGTGGCCAAAGCTGGGCTGGGCTCCATGCTCTTCTCCACATCAGGTGCAACAGACGTTTCCCGTGGGCCTTTCAGGTCACCCTGGGCTGGAAATCTCCTCCACTCTGTTGTTCTCCACTTCTGCTGCTCCAGAATTTGTTGAGAGTCCCTCTCTACAGGTATTTTATGGGCTGTGTGGGGAGAGCCTCCGTATCTGTGTCTTTCTACTCCACCATCTTGCCTCCACCCTCAATAGACCTCTTTCTAAGCAATGCCACTCTACCCTCCCTTTCCTTGCCCACTCCCACCACCAGCTTTCTGCTCCCTGACAATTCATCATCCTCAGACCCACTCCCAGAGAGTGCTGAGTTGGGACACAACTCACTGTGTGTCTTCTGCCTCCTCAAAAACCAGCTACCTAAGTGACATTTGTTGTTCAGTTGTATCTATTGTGTCTGACTCTCTGTGACTCCACTTGGAGTTTTCTTGGCAAAGATATGAGAATGGCTTGCAATTTCCTTTTCCAGTTCATTTTACAGATGAGGGAACTGAGGCAAACAGGGTGAAGTGACTTACCTAGGGTCACACAGCTAGTAAGTGTCTAAGGCTAGATTTGAACTCAGGAAGATGAGTCTTTCCTGACTCCAGTTCCAGTGCTCTATCCACTGTAGCACCATCTAGCTGCCCCATCTAGGTGACCATCAAGTACAATCTTGAAGGAGATATATCCCATAATGGGCAACTGAGATGGAGGCAGGGAGGTATGCAGAGGGGTGAGGTCTAAGAGATAGGTGCACTCAATTTGCTTCAGGGATGAGAGGAGTTAAGGTTTGATTGTATGTATTTGAAAGTATTTCAGGATTGTTTAATTCTGAGCAGGTAGAATCATCTTCTCCCTTGCCATCTCTCTGTAGAATCTGACCCAGTATATTGCTCTAATTGACCATATCCTAGGGACAGCTCTGAGAAGTCCTCAACTATCCTGTCTCCTTCAGGGACAGCCAGAGGCCATGGTAGAGGGGGCTGGGACTTGGTAAGCAACGAGGTAAGTAGAGGTGCTTGCTGCCCATTTTTGTGCTAGGTAGGGATTTCTGTAGCTCCCTATAGTCCTCATCATTGGAAAGACACACAGTGTGGAGGAAAGAGCAGTAACCCAGGAGAGCTCAGGAGAACTTGCATTTGTTCATTAAGCTGTTGTCTGGCAGTAAAGTGTTGAGAGTCAGATGTTGAACACTCAGTCAATGAATCTCTCAGAGCCACACAGAACTAAGACCTAGATCATAAATGGGCTATGCTGTCCGTGGTCTGCCTTTGGGAAAGTTCTGGTCTCAAGGAAATTGTAGATCCTTGATTTATTAGTGTTATTTTTATCTCTAATGTTCTCAAACATTACATAAAACAGAACATATGCCATCCTCCATAACTCCTCCCAATCTCCATGGGAGAAGAAAAGGACTCTGATGGCTGGTCAGTTTATCCTTGATATAGTTGCCCTGGACCCCCTCCCTGTATGCTCAGCCCTTTCTTTGCACCTAATTTCCCTCCATGGTAAACAACTTCCCCAGGACTGTCAATCACTTCCTGCTAGGATATATATATGATGTACATACTCTTGCTTGCTCAGAAAGTGTTTCCACATTCTATGTATAAGATTTACTAGTTCTAATTAATCTCCATCAGGTTATTTGCCACCTGTATCCTTATGGTCCTAGGCATAGCATCCTTTATTAACTATTTACTGACCAAAAAGGGCTCCCTAAAAACTAGGCTTGACCTAAGTGGCAAGAAGTCAAGCTAAAAGACTGCATGTGTGCCAGTGAGTGGCACGTCCTTCTGAACACTGCCCTTGAGAGGATCATCACTGATTTTCAACAAGTTGCCCAACTCATACTGTTCAGAAACTTCTCTTGGGGAAAAATGATTATTCTAACCGTAATGCAATGGAAATTGGAGTCAAGATCTGGGCTCAAATCCTCAATTGTCTCCTTGCCTTTGTGACTTTAAGCAAGTTACTTTCTCCTCTCCAGGCTTCAGTGCCCCTCTCTGTCAAACAGAAGTGGAGAGAGGGGTCTTTTCCAATTCCAAATCTATTTTTAGATTTTAGACCAATATCTGATGTTCCTGTGATCTTAGGATCTTGGACAAGTCACTTTTTCTTTGACTTCATTCTCTTCCTCTGTAGAATTAGAGGAGTTGGACTGAATGGCCTCAGAGGTCCTTCCCAGCTCCAGATCTAAGAAGAAAACCAAACCTATTACTTTATAGTCACACCACATTTGTGACCCTAAAAGGTGCCTTCCAGACTAACCAGCCACCTTATTGCCCACATTTGAGTCCCTTTTTCCAAAATTCAAACCTGGGCTGTTTGCCTCTTTCCACTGCACATGTCAAATGGGAGAAGATTGGGAAGATTTATGATCATCATATCTGAACCTGGAGTTTGTGAGGGAGCTCTCCTGAAACAGGTTTCTTTTCCCTATGCAACCCAGTGTCCACCCAGCTGCAAACATCTTTCAAAGGAAAAACTTTATCTCACCCCCCCCACAATGGCCTCCTGGATCCAAAAGGGATTCCTCAGTTTAGCAGTGAGAGCCCTTCCCAGCCTGCTTCCAGAACACCTACCTTTTCAGAGGAATTTCCCATTACTCCCTCACACACTTGACATTCAAGCCAAATTACTGTTTCCAAAATTTAGCATTCCATCTCCTGTCTAAATGTCTTTGTACAGACAGGTTGCCCCCTCCCCAGGCTGGGAAGTTTTCCCTTCTCACCTCCATCTCTTCATATATGCAATTTCCTTCAAGGTTCAGCTTAGGACTCTTTCTCGACCCTCCCCCCAATTATTAGCACTCTTTCCCTCATCAAATTATCCAGGATGAATTTACTTTTCTGTTTAAGCTCCTTGAGGGAAGGGACTGGTTTTTGTTTGTGCTTTTGAATTCCTAGCACCTGGCACATTGCCTTGTACATGTCAACTGCCTGGTCAATATCCCTATGCCTAAATAGAGCATTGGCTGGGCTGGTCCAGCTGGCCTCACCCATGCATGTACAGGATAACGGCTGAATTGGAATTTTTTTTGGTACCACATTGCTAGGACTGTGATGGGAAGTGAAAGAAAATAGTATCTCCCACTAATCAAGGATAGCTTAAAGAGTTAGTTTATTTGTTAGTTCATTTGTGGGGGGTTTTTTGTTTTGGCTTAGTTAGGAAAAGCATACCAATAGCAGAGAGAGGTTTGTCTTGGAAGAAAGGAGCTTTTAGACTCAAACCTGCTTAGCCAAACAAGCAAGAGAGAAGCGTATCTGCTGCCTTGCCTTAGAGCAGCTTGAAACTGCAGAAGGAGCAGTAGGCAGAGAGCCAGGAGTGCTGCCCAAAGCTAGCTTCTGGGAGCTATAGTGGAAGACCAGCTGGCATCTTCAAGACTGTAAGTGACTGGAGATTTCCCTAAATTTGGGGGGCTAATAATGATTTATTCATGGATCTTTGTCTTATTTATCTCTTTAACAATATAATTTTTTCTTCTGTAAAACACTATGAACTACATGCCTGCGAATAGGAAGTCAATCTCAGGGGACCTTGGAACCAAGCCCATCTTCTCCCAGGCAGGATTTCTGATGGGAATGTATGAACAAAGAGAAGTGAGGCACCACACCCCTCCCCGCAATGTGTAATCAGGCCTTTTATGTCATAGCAGTCATGGTCACAAAGCTCACAACTCTAAGAGTGCAGTAAAAACAGTAATCATAGCAACTGGCATTTCTATGTCACATCAAGGTCTTCAAAATGCTCACTGTCACATTGTCATATTTGTTCCTAGTCACAGTAACATTGAGAGTTGGGGATATCACTTGTATTGTTCCATTTTAGAGAAGAGAAAATTTTTTAAATTCAATTTTTATTTTTATTTTCAAATTCTCTCTGTCTCTGTCTCTCTCTCTCTCATTCTCTCTCTCTCTTCCACTAACCCCACCTGTTGAGAAGGCAAGGAAGACAAAATGCATTACAAGTATGAATGGCCAGACAAAGCAAATTCCCATGTTAGTCATGTCCCAAAAAAAGAAAGAAAAGAAAATATGCTTCACTGTGCCCTCTGTGTTTATCAGCTCTACATCTGACAGTAGATAGCATGTTTGATCATGAGTGCTTTGGAACTGTTATGGATCATTGTTTTCATCAGAGTAGCTAAGTCTTTCAGGGTTGATTATTTTTACAATATCATTGTTACTGTTCTGTAACATTGTTCTCCTGGTTCTTCTCACTTCACTTTGCATCAGCAAAAGTCTTATAAGTAATGAGTCTTCCCAGGTTTTTATGGAACCATTCCTTTCATCATTTCTTAAAGCACAATAGTATTCCATCATATTCATATACCATAACTTGTTCAGCCATTCCCCAATCTATGGGCATCCATCTCCTTCAGTTTTCACCTCTTGACCACCATGAAAAGAGCTGCTATAAATACTTTTGTAAATATGGGTCCTTCAGAAGAGAACATTTATGCATTGATTGGAGTGAATGAGATATGTGAGATTTCTCTGAGAAGAATGCATGGTGAAGGGACATTTTGAGTCACATTTGAAAGGCGAGAGGGGATGCTGTTTGGACAAAAGGAGGAGAGCTTTCTAAGCAAGCAAAGGCCTGGAGAGAGGTCCTGATAGGTCTTATACTGGGGTCAATAAACAGGTTTCCTTGACTGGAGAAGGGAGTAAGAAAGAGGGCAGTGAAGATGTTGGAGGAAAGGGGAAATAAGTTTTCAGCTTTCAATAGCTGCCTGGAACTAAGGATCACATGTCATTTGTCTTTATACCTCTTCCAAACCAAGTAGTGTTCTGTACTTCCTAGATAACAAACTGTTTGTTGAATTGAATTGAGTAGACTGAACTGAATTAATTCAGTTGAATAGATGTGAATAATTAGAAATTCTTATTGAAAATCAAGGTTTCCTGATAAACACTACAGACTGCTAAGGATGCAATGAGATCTTCCAGCCAGAAAGCCCAAGGAGGAGAGAAATCCAAGGCAATGTCAAAGCTGCAGACTTGGGAGGTCAACAGGTTGTTTAAGCAGAGATTTCAACTAGACAAGCAGAGAAGAGAGAGTCGAGGAGAGGCTGGAAGGATGAAAGATCTTTCTCCAGTTCAAAATGGAGACAGGATAGTTAGACAGAAGCTCCGATGAAAACTACTTCAGGGCTTTCATGGATTGTAAGGACATTCCAAGTCAAAAGGACTAAATGGCAACCACAGAGGGTACTATCTCAGAATCCATTGTGAGAGGAAGAGAATTGAGGAATAAGGAGGTGCTACAAGTTCCACTGTGTCCTGGCCTCATCAGAAGACCGGACTCATCCCAACATGGGACTGGTTTCTCCTCTCGAACATTGCCCTTCAGAGGATCGATACTAATTTTATCCTGTCACCCCTACTCATACCATTCTCATACCACTGGGAGACTTGTCTTTGAGAATTGCCTTCCAAGCCAGGCAAGGAGCCAGGAGAAACAACATGGTGCTGTGAGCATGGAATCAGAGTCAAGAGACCTGAGCTCAAATCTCCCTTTAACTTCTTACTTACCTTTCTGAGCTCCCCTCTAGAGTATAATGTTCACCTCTGGGTGCCCTAGCTTAAGAAGATTATTAGTAAAGCTAGAGGATGTCCAAAGGAAGGTAATCAGAATGAAGAAGGGCCTCTAAGCCATGCATTCTGAGGAACAGTTTCAGGAACTGAAAAAATTAAACCCTATGTGGACAGGAAGACTTAGGAAGACATAACTGTTTTCAAGTATTTGAAGGGCTGCTTCTCCCCACCCCACGAGCCCCAGAGGACAGAAATAGAAGCAATGGAGGAAATTTGCTGAGAAGCAGATTAGGCTCAATATCAGGGAAAGCTTCATAAGAATCAGAGCTGTTTCAAAGTGTGGGTGGCCTCATAAGGTGGTGAGTTTCCCATCACTGGAGGGCTTCAAGCAGAGGCTAACTGGCCACTTGCTAGTTATATTGGGGACATCTGAGTCAAGTTCGATAACCTATTTATCCCATCCAACTTTCAGCTTCTGTGATCTTGAGATCTGAGAGTCATTCCTAGATAGCTTACCAAAGGTGGGGAACCTGCAGCTGCAAGGTCACATGTGGTCCTCTAGGTCCTCAAGTGCAGCCCTTTGACTGAATCCAAACTTCACAGAACAAATCTTTTTTTAAAAAAAATTTCTGATGGGCGGAGCCAAGATGGCGAAGTAGAAAGACGCACATACACATAGCTCCGAACCCACAAACCACAGAACGGCTAGAGGGAACCAACCTAGGGTGAATTCTGCACCCAGAGACCACGGAATATTGGAGCGAGGGAGATTTCTGTTCCGGAGAGACCTGCAAACCTCTCGCGGGGGGTCCTTCACGCCGTGGACTGGGCGCCGGGACGGGGAGCAGAGGGCAGCCCTGCCGCTGCCACGACACCATGAGGAAAAGATCCGAGAGGGCTACGGGGACAGGATCTCCAGCGGCGGCAAAAGCCGCCCCATCAACAGGTGACTGACGGGGGTAGGTGAGAGAGTCTCTTTGGCGGGTTGAGAGGGGAGTGGGGTGCCCCCATGGCTTGGGCCCCCCCAGGAGATAGAAGCTGAGAGGCGGCTACAGACAGGGGCTCCCCAAACGGGTGGGAGTCTGGATCCATTGTGGAAGGTCTGTGCATAAACCCCCTGAGGGAACTGAGCCAGAGAGGCGGCCCTGCCCCCGACCACCTGAACTTAATTCTCACACTGAATAGCAGCCCTGCCCCTGCCAAAAACCCTAAGGCAGGAAGCAGCATTTGAATCTCAGTCACCAAACACTGGCTGGGAGGACCAGGAGGCGAGGTGGGTGTGAGGAGAACACTCAGAGGTCAGGTCACTGGTTGGGGAGAATGCCCAGAAAAGGGAAAAGAAATAAAACTATTGAAGGGTACTTTATCAGAGAAAAGACACTTCCTCCCCTCATTTCTGATGGGGAGGAACAATGCTTGCCATCAGGCAAAGACACAGAAATCGAGGATTCTGTGTCCCAGCCCACCCAATGGGCTCGGGCCATGGAAGAGCTCAAGAGGAATTTTGAAAATCAAGTTAGAGAGGTGGAGGAAAGACTGGGAAGGGAAATGAGAGGGGTGAGGGAGAAGCATGAAAAGCAGATCAGCTCCCTGCTAAAGGAGAACCAAAAAAATCTTGAAGAAATTGGCACCTTGAGAACTAGCCTAACTCAGTTGGCAAGGGAGGTGCAAGGGGCCAATGAGGAGAAGAATGCTTTCAAAAGCAGAATTAACCAAATGGAAAAGGAGATTCAAAAGCTCACTGAAGAAAATAGATCTTTCAAAACTGGAATGGTACAGATGGACGCTAAGGACTTTATGAGAAAGACAGATATCTCAGAACATACCGCACAGATTCGAAAAATGGAAGATAATGTGAAATATCTTATTGGAAAAACAACTGACCTGGAAAATAGAATCAGGAGAGACAATGTAAAAATTCTGGGACTACCTGAAAACCATGATCAAAAGAAGAGCCTAGACATCATCTTCCATGAAATTATTAAGGAAAACTGCCCTGAGATTCTAGAACCAGAAGGCAAAATAAATATTCAAGGAATCCGCAGAACACCGCATGAAAGAGATCCAAAAAGAGAAACTCCTAGGAGCATTGTGGCTAAATTCCAGAATTCCCAGGTGAAAGAGAAAATATTGCAAGCAGCTAGAAAGAAACAATTCAAGTATTGTGGAAATACAATCAGGATAGCACAAGATCTGGCACCCTCTACATTGAGGGATAGAAGGGAATGGAATAGGATATTCCAGAAGTCAAAGGAACTAGGACTGAAGCCAAGAATCACCTACCCAGCAAAACTGAGTATAATACTTCAGGAGAAAAAATGGTCTTTCAATGAAATAGAGGACTTTCAAATTTTCCTGATGAAAAGACCAGAGCTGGAAAGAAAATTTGACTTTCTAACACAAGAATGAAGAGAACCATGAAAAGGTGAACAGCAAAGAGAAGTCATAAGGGACTTACTAAAGTTGAACTGTTTACATTCCTACATGGAAAGACAATATTTGTAACTCTTGAAACATTTCAGTATCTGGGTACTGGGTGGGAGTACACACACACACACATGCACACACGCACACATACATAGAGACAGAGTGCACAGAGTGAATTGAAGAGGATAGGATCATATCTTAAAAAAAAATGAAACCAAGCAGTGAGAGAGAAATATTGGGAGGAGAAAGGGGGAAGTTATATGGGGCAAATTATCTCTCATAAAAGAGGCAAGCAAAAGACTTATTAGTGGTGGGATAAAGAGGGGAGGCAAGAGAAAAACATGAGGTCTACTCTCATCACATTCCACTAAAGGAAAGAATATAATGCACACTCATTTTGATAGGAAAACCCATCTCATAATACAGGAGAGTGGGGGACAGGGGCACAAGCAGGGTGGGGGGGAGGATGGAGGGGAAGGCATGGGGAGGAGAATGCAATACGAGGTCGACACTCATGGGGAGGGAAAGGACCATAAGAAAATAGAAGTAATGGGGGACAGGATAGGATGGAGGGAAATATAGTTAGTCCTATACAACACAACTAGTATGGAAATCATTTGCAAAACTAAACAGATATGGCCTATATTGAATTGCCTGTCTTCCAAGGGGAAGGGGTGGAGAGGGAGGGAGCTAAAGAAGTTGGAACTCAAAGTGTTAGGACCAAATGTAATGTTCTTACCACTGGGTAACAAGAAATACAGGTTAAGGGGTCAAGAAAGCTATCTGGCCCTACAGGACAAAAGAGAAGACGGAGACAAGGGCAGGGAGGGAGGATAGAGAAGAGAGCAGATAGGTCACAGGGGCAATTAGAAAGCTTGGGTTTGGGGGGGGAGGGGATAAAAGAGGAGAAAATTTATAACCCAAAATTGTGTGAAAATAAATGTTAAAAGTTAAATAAAAGAAAAATTTCTGTGAATTTGGATTCAAAGGGCTGCACTTGAGGACCCACAGGGCCACATGTGACCTCGAGGCTGCAGGTTTCCCATTCCTCCTCTAGGTTCAGGGCCAAGCACATTCAGCAGAGAAAATGAAACTGGTCAGAAAATTAACATCCAACACTCCACAGTATCATGTCCTGGTCTCTGGTCCATGTTTGCCTGAGCCCTGACTTCCTTTTCCATACTTTGTCCTTTCTGGACTTAACCCTTTGACTTCCTAGACTTTCTGTATCTGCAAGAGCCCTCCTGATTAACTAGACTCCAGCCCTGGTCTCTACTGGACAACCCTGGCCTTACACACCTGACAAATGTAGAACCCATCTAGCAACCAGAGAAAAAGGCAGCCTTTCCCAACCTCTAAAAAAGTGAGTGCAAGTAAATGAAGCCTTTAGCCTTCCCTGTTGCAGAGTCATAGAATCGTAGGACTGAAAGAACCCCAGGGGCTCTCTGGCCCATCACCAACTTGAATCTCCCTTGCAATGTGTCCAACATCCAGCCTCTGCTTGAAGAGCTTCCATTATTAGGAGGCTTTTCCTGACATCCAACTTACACTGGTTTCTTTTCCATCCTTTCCCTTTCTTCCCTTTTTTTCCCTAACTTTAACTAGTTTTGTTCTAAAGGAAAAAAAGTCGTTCCCAAACTATAATGATGGTCTGTAGGATGCTGCTTATCCATACAGCCTGTGTTATCGAGAGTGTTAGAGTCCAGACTGATGAAATGCCAGTGGGGGGAGGGGGCGTGCTTGATTTCAGCTGCTCCCCAGTGATTTACCACATTTCCTCCATTCCCAGAAGCGATCTTGTGCTTTGTAAGTGTCAGCTATGATGATGACCATCATTGTCCTCATTATTAGCTAAATGAGAGATTTTGTTTGGCTGAAACAGATAGAAAAAGAGATGGGTGTGCTGTGTGGGCATCAGTACAATTTCCTCATGGAACCCTGGGCTTACACAATCACATTAAAAAAAGTTTCTGTTGCAGAAATTCTCCAATCCCTTGGGTAAATCAAGTTTTTGTAAGTCAAACTATATTTTAACTATGCTATTTAAAGAAGACTTGGAATGAATACTTTTATAAAGCAAAGAATATTTTCTGAATATGTGTAAATATATCTAGGACTCTGCTCTTTGCAAGGAGGAATTTGGCCATATTGCTCTTTTTTTAATAGAGTATTGGGGAAAAGGGAAAGAAGAGAAAAGGAAAGGAGTGAAAGCAAAGTCAAATGATAACAGTGAGGAGCTCATGGGGGCAGTAAGTGGCATTACCTCACCCTAAGTGAGTACCTGAATAGACCCTAGCCTAAAGAGGTCAAGGTCTCCCAGTGCACCCTGGGTCATCTTCAGTCATCCTGATGAATATCTGGTCACTGGATCCAGATGGCTCAGGAGAAGAAAGTGATGCTGGTGACCTTGCACAGCCCTCCCTCAATCAAAACAAAGTGCAGTGCTAGTCATGTCATCATTTCTCTGATGTCATGGTTTTCTTCAAAAACGGATGAACACAACAACAAGAAGTGAGAAGCAGACCCATTGGTAACAGTGGGCAGTGACAGGGGCAAAGATGCAGGAGGGAGGGGAGGGGAATGGTAAGGCCATCAGGGGCCATTGAGGTTTGGAGGGGGGGAATTTGGAGGCTATGGGATAAAGTGACTTGCCCAGGGTCACACAGATAGCAAACGTCTGAGATCAGATTTGAACTCTCATCCTCCAGACTCCAGAGCCTGTGTTCTATCCACTGAGTTTTGAAGTAAACACAGTGCAGTGACTCTTGAAGGCTGTTATGACCCAAGAAATATTGAGGCCCTTGAGGCATCAAGGCAAGAGAGAAGGGAAGAGGCATTTATATAGTGCTTACCATGTGCCAGGCACTGTGCTGAGGGTTTTATAGACAGTATCTCATTTGGTTTTCACAACAGTTCGTGAAGCAAGTGCTATTGTTATCCCCATTTTAGGATCATAGGTTTTAGAAAGATTGCTATTAAAGCTGGAAAAAAATGTAATTATATGACCTTGAAAATCAATTCTAGGGCATTCTCGCTCATCTGGAACTCTTCATCCTGTGACCATATGAGAAATTTCGATGACTGCAATGAGGAGGATGACAATGATGGGGTGGTATACTTGGACTTGAGTATTTCTATGGCTCCAGGAGGGGAGGACTCCCCTCCCTCTTTACCTCCCCTCCCTCCCTCTCTCTACCTCCCCTACCTCCCTTCCCTCTCTCCTCCTCCTCTCTCCCTTCCTTCCCCTCCCTTCCTACGATTCTACTAGCATTCCAAGGACACTAATCTAACATTCATACTATCCAGCTCTCACTCCTCCTCTGGTCTGCCTCCCATTTCAATTATATGCATCATGAATGATATTTCTTATGCCACATCTAATTAGAATGCTGATTTTTTTAATGGACATGTGCTTTCATTGGTGTTGGGAATTATGGTGAGGACTAATGCAGATCAGTCCAGGAATGGGAAGTGATAAGCCCAGATAGTATAGGACTTGAACTCAAGTTTCATTGACTAAGACTAGCTCTCTTGATGTTATTCCTAACAAGGAAAATAGCACTGAAAACCTAGGAAGGGATTTGGTTCCATTTTTTCTACTAAACCCCCTCCTTCGGCTCCAGGAAATTCCTCCTCTGCCTGTGTGCTCAGTTGAGCCCTGATGTTTGGCCAAGTATGGTGTTAAGGGTTGGGCAAAGGGTGACATCAGGCTTTGGCTAACCCTCTGCTAAGCTCCATTTCTTTCTCTTTTTTGTTGCTTTTTCATCCTTTCTTTGCAGAGACTAGGATGAATAATTTGGAAAAAGAAAATTATATCAAGGTTACCCAATTCATCCTGGTGGGGGTTTCAGAGTAGCCCCTCCTCCAGATCATCCTCTTCCTACTGGGACTCACCATGTACCTTATCACTGTCATTGGGAATACCCTCATCATTGTCATCATCATGCTGGATTCTCACCTTCACATGCCCATGTACTTTTTCCTCAGCAATCTGTCTCTACTTGATATCTGTGGTTCAACAAGCACAACACCCCAGTCCCTCATCAGCTGCTTACAAGACTACCCCAGCATCACCTACAATGTCTGCTATGCTGAAATGGGGATCTCCATGTGCTTAGCTGTAACAGAGTGTTTTCTCCTCTCCATTATGGCCTATGATTGGTTCATAGCCATCTCAAGTCCTCTGCGCTATACACTGATAATGAACAAGACGGTCTGTGTAAGCCTAACCATGGCTTCCTGGGTCACTGCCTTCTTCACCTCCATCATCCCAATGCTAGTGATGCCTGTGAGCTTCTGTGGCCACAATGTGGTCAACCACTTTGCATGTGAGATGCAGGCTGTGCTGAAACTGGGCTGCTCTGATACACTGACCAGCTTGATACTGATGTTCATTGGCTCTGTCTTTACACTTATTCTACCCTTTGGCTTCATCATCATCTCATACCTCTGGATCCTTATGGCAGTCCTAAAAATCCACTCAGTAGAGGGATGACTCAAAGCTTTCTCCACCTGTGGCTCTCACCTAATGGTAGTAAAACCCCAGTCAAAAGAGTCTGAGGACAAGGACAAGATCATTTCCATATTTTATGGAGCTGTGACACCAGTGCTAAATCCTCTCATTTATCCTTTGAGAAACAAGGATTTGAAAGGAGCCCTAAGAAAAATAACTGGAAAATCAAAAGCCTAAAAGCTCTTTCAGGAATTTCTCCAACAGGATTTCAAAAAAGGTCAGGAGATAACTAAATGAATGCAACTAAGTCACCAAGAGAAGCAAACAAGGCTATACTATTGACCAATGAACTCTCTCAGCAAAGGAGTGCTTGATATAAGCGAGTCAAAAATGATTTACTTACAGGTATACTGGAAAGCTCTCCTGTCTTTGAGCTGACTGTATCTTCAAATGAAAAGGCCAGGGATGCAACTAAGCCTGGAGAACAGGCAAAGACCTGTCTCAATCCTAGTCAATCATGTAAAGGGGAAAGTGGAAGAAGTCAGAAAATTGAGGAACCCAAAATCCTGAGAGTTATTTGATAGTTATATAAATGATCACCTAGTTTCTACTCTATCCATTGAGGATTTAAAAAATGAGATATATGAATGTTCAGTCTTCTGGGTAGTAGTAAACCATGGAGACCCCCAGAGGGTAGATTAGGGAGACCAGATACCCAGAGGTCAGGAAGTTGATTCCAAGTGGAAAATGGGCCTGAGAGCATTAACTAGTGGGGAGGACTTGGTCCCTTTTTCTAAAGAACTTGGTGCCTTAAGGCTGAGCAGTGTCCAGATGCTCCTACTGGGCAGATGAGAGGTTTCATAACCAAACTCTGAGGGACCAAGGCTAGAGAAAACAAGGGCGTAGCTTTTTTCTGGTCCTAGGTAAGGTTTATGCCTTTTTCTAAGAAGCTGTTCTGAGGCCAAGCCTATGGGCTTTAAGAAGAAAAAAAGCCAAGTATGGCAATAGCTGACCTTCCCTTGAGGAAGAGCTAGGGATTTGAGCTGAGCCAAAAGCCAGCAATGGTAAGCAGTGTCCAGCTGAGCAGTGCCCGGCAGAAATGAGCCAGCCACCATGGTCAGCAGCATCCAACAGGCAACCTTCTGAGATCAGCATCCAGCAAAGAAGTGCCAGAGGTGTGAGGTAATGCTCCATGAGAATATTCTGATCACGTGTCTTCCCTTCACATGCTCCCTTTATGTATGTGTTCTGGACACATGTGTTTCCTATGAGTGCACCTCTCCACATGTATACTTCACATGTTTCTTGCAAATGTGCTGCACAAATATTCCCTTGTGTGTCCACTCTTTCCACTGATGTGTATATTTGTGGGAAAGTATGTCCCAAATTTATGAGGGAGAGGTTTTGTTGTCTTTTTTTTTCAAATAATGCCATTTCGTGAAATGCTTTTTTGTCTTCTAACTTTTAAAAGTAAGTTGGTGGGGCTCTCACATTGATGGGTTCCAAGAAATTTAGATCCGCAGAATACCTTGACCCTGGGGAAGCCATTGCCTGGGTGATATGATCCACAAGTTGGTGAGAAGATGTCACCAGGTGCCATAATGTCCAGGAACTCCACCTTGGATACTTTGGTATTACAATCAGCTATATGAGAAAAGTTAGTATTTACCAGTTCTTTAACTTTTGAGCTATCGTTAGTTTTCTGATGTGTTTCCTTTATAGGCTTTAAGACAGCTTACCTGGCTGAATGTTAAAATACTGATGTGTGCTGTATTACTACTATATGAGTGTGGAAGAATGGGGCTGCAATGAAGAAAGATTCATCTCTCTAAGTTCATATCTGACTCAGACACTTACTAGCTGTGTGACAGTGGGCAAGTTACTTAACCCTGTTTGTCTCAGTTTCCTCATCTGCAAAATGAGCTGGAGAAGGAAATGGCAAACCACTACAGGATCTTTGCCAAGAAAACCCCAAATGGGATCACAAGGAGTTGTCCACAAAAGCACTCAACAGCCACAACAAAATAGAGGAGAGTAAACAAATGACACCCCCTCCAGGATCTGTTGAACCCTGGCTCACTGCTAGTGTGCTGTATGTTATGGTTCATTTCTTAAATATCAAGCTGAACTCATCATCTCTCTTCATAAGCTTTCTCCTTTTCTAAATGTATTTCTATTGAAAGCACTGCCACCCTTCCAGTCTGCCAGGTTGGAGCTAACAAGCTGCCAAATCTTTTCATTCCTATCTTTGCCACATCTCTCGAATCTGATGTCATCTCTCCACTCACATAGATACCACCTTAGTTCAGGCCCTTATCCCCTTTCACCTAGAATGCAGCACCAGCCTCCTAATTTGTCTTCCTATTTCAAGTTTCTTACCACTCCTACCAGGTGGTAGCTACCAAGGTAATTGCCCTTAACACAAATCTGACCATGAGATTTCTCAATCAACTCTAATGGCTCTCTGTTGCCTCCAGCATAAACGATAAACACTTCCGTTTAGCTTTTAAAGCTCTACAAAACCCAGTTGCAATCTATCTTTCCAGCATCGTTGGGCATTACTTCCCCTCTTGCACTCTATGATGCAGCCAATCTGGTCTTCTCTCTGTTCTTCACATACAATACTCAGTCCCCCAACATCTTGTGTTTTCACATTGGCCATCTCTCAGGCCTAGAACACACTCCCATCTTACTTCTGCCTCACTGAATCCTGTCCTTCTTTCATGATGCAACTCAAGCATTATCATCTGCATGATGCCTTCCCTGCCCCCTAGCTGTTAGTGCCCTCCTTCTCTGCCAAACTACACAATATTGAGTTATACTAGGGGGTGCAGTGGATAGAGCACCAGTGCAGTAGTCAGGAGGATCTGAGTTCAAATCTCACCTCAGACACTTGACGCTCACTAGCTGTGTGACCTTGGGCAAGTCACTTAACCCCAACTGCCTCATCCTGGATCATCTCTAGCCATCCTGATGAATATCTGGGTCACTGGATTCAGGAGGAAGAAGGCTCTGGAGGAGAAGTGAGGCTGGTGACCTGCACAGCACTCCCTCACTCAAAACAAAGTCAAGTGCAAGTCATGTCATCATTTCTCTGATGGCGTGGTCTTCTTCAGCAATGAAGGACCAACACACACACAATATTGAACTACCATATATATATATATATATATATATTTGATTTGTTCACTTTGTACTTATGTAAATATTCACATGTATTTCTCTTCTTTCCCAAATTCTATTACATACCCCAGAACATAAACTCCTTGAAAGCAAGAGTTGCTTAGGCAGAGTCAAGATGGCAATGAACTCCCTACCAAAAAACTTCTCAGAGATATTTGAAAATGTACCTCTCTTAATCCTGATGTGAAAATACAAGGAAAAAAATCAGCCATCTTTCAGACTCAATGGGCATAGGAAAAGAGATAGCCAGGTCTACAAAAACACGGTTGAGAGGGTCTGACCAGGATTGTGCCCCACAGAGCATTCCTGCTCATGAAAAAGCTGTGCACTGGGGTAAGAAGGAATCCTAGATGCAGCACAAAAGGGTCTAAAATTGTGCAGGATATAGCAAGAGGGGCCAACTGGCAGTTCTATCACTCACTACTTAGTTCCAGGTCACAGATCCAGGGCATATTGAGAAGGGGAACGATAGCACCTAAGGGTGGTGTTCCAAAATGAGAAGTTGTCACAGGATGTAGACTGTGTAACTACAGCAAAGAGCAAGATCAGATAGCAAATAACAGCTGTGAGACTCAGACCCTAGGAGCAGAGTGGAGTCTTAGTTCCAGCCTCCAGCCCACTCTTTTTTTAAAAAAAAAAAAAGAAAAATCATTTATTTATTTATTTATTTTTAGTTTCCAACATTCATTTCCACGAGATTTTGAATTTCAAATTTTCTCCCCATCTCTCCCCTCCACCTACCCCAAGAGATTGTGCATTGTGGTTACCCCCAAAGCTTTTAGAACCTGAGAGGAAAGAAGAAACAAAAAGAATCCACTAGTCACCTCCTGAAAGAAACTTCAAAATGAAAAGTCCTAGGAACATTGTAGCCAAAAGACAGAACTTTCAGTTAAAAGAAAATAAAACTGCAAGCAGTCAGAAAAAAATAATTCAAATACCAAGAAGTCATAGCAGATGCCAGCAGGCCTGAGTTGGAATCCCCAGTTGCAGTAGCAGCAGTTCACAGATCCCTCAACCCACAGGTGCCAAAGGTCAGTGACGGGATTTTTTCAGCTGGCCAAGAAGGCAGAAAGGCCTTCCCATAGCTCCAGCCTTAGGCAGCTGCAGCAGAGGCCACATCAGGCAGGTGGCAGCTGTTCCCACAGCAGCCCCTACAGCAGCCTGCATTCATTGTTGGATCGTAAAACCTCTGGAGGCACTGAGCAGCTGATTCTTACCTCAGCCCTGTGTAGAGGCCCTAGGGCAGCTGATCTTTATCTCACACAGAATGGCAGCCCTGCCCAAGCAGCTTATCTGAATCTCATCCCCCAGTGCTGTCTTAGTGGAACTGGAGGCCAGGTGGTTGTGAAGAGGAAACTGCTAAGATTCTGGGCACAAAAATCTATTTCTGCTCCCAAACCAATGCACATACTTGATTGTGCCACCTTGGAGAAACTGAGATCTTACAGATCCCCAGAGTATACTCTACTCTTGACAAAGGACCCAAAACTCAAGGAACTGGTTGGGAAAATGCCCAAAAAAGGGAAAAAAATAAGACTATAGAAGGTTACTTTCTTGATGAACAAATATCTCCTCCCATCCTTTCACATGAGGAAAAACGATGCTTACCATCAGGGAAAGAAATAAAAGTCAAAGCTTCTGTATCCCAAACATCCAAAATAAATATACCATGGGCTCAGGCCATGGAAGAGCTCAAAAAGGATTTTGAAAATCAAGTAAGAAAGGTGGAGGAAAAATTGGGAAGAGAAATGAGAGAGATGTAAGAAAAGCATGAAAAGCAGGTCAACACCTTGCTAAAGGAGACCCAAAACATGCTGAAGAAAATAACACCTTGAAAAATAGGCTAACTCAATTGGCAAAAGAGGTTCAAAAAGCCAATGAGAAGAAGAATGCTTTCAAAAGCAGAATTAGCCAAATGGAAAAGGAGATTCAAAAGCTCACTGAAGAAAATAGTTCTTTCAAAATTAGAATGGAACAGATGGAGGCTAATGACTTCATGAGAAACCAAGAAATCACAAAACAAAACCAAAAGAATGAAAAAATGGAAGATAACGTGAAATATCTCATTGGAAAAACAACTGACCTGGAGAATAGATCCAGGAGAGACAATTTAAAAATTATGGGCCTACCTGAAAGCCATGATCAAAAAAAGAGCCTAGACATCATCTTTCATGAAATTATCAAGGAAAACTGCCCTGATATTCTAGAACCAGGGGGCAAAATAAATATTGAAAGAATCCACTGATCACCTCCTGAAAGAGATCCAAAAAGAGAAGCTCCTAGGAACATTGTGGCCAAATTCCAGAGTTCCCAGGTCAAGGAGAAAATATTGCAAGCAGCTAGAAAGAAACAATTCAAGTATTGTGGAAACACAATCAGGATAACACAAGATCTAGCAGCCTCTACATTAAGGGATTGAAGGGCTTGGAATATGATATTCCAGAAGTTAAAGGAACTAGGACTAAAACCAAGAATCACCTACCCAGCAAACTGAGTATAATACTTCAGGGGAAAAAATGGTCTTTCAATGAAATAGAGGGCTTTCAAGCATTCTTGGTGGAAAGACCAGAGCTGAAAAGAAAATTTGACTTTCAAACACAAGAATCAATAGAAGCATGAAAAGGTAAATAGCAAAGAGAAATCATAAGGGACTTACAAAAGTTGAACTGTTTACATTTTTACATGGAAAGACAATATTTGTAACTCTTGAAACTTTTTAAAGTATCTGGTAGTTGGTGAGATTACACACACACACACACACAGAGCACAGGGTAAATTGAATAGGATGGGATCATATCTTTAAAAAATGAAATTAAGGGGTGAGAAATATATTGGGAGGAGAAAGGGAGAAATGGAATGGGGCAAATTATCTCTCATAAAAGAGGCAAGTAAAAGACTTTTCAGTGGAGAGATAAAGGGGGGAGGTGAGAGAAAAAACATGAAGCTTACTCTCATCACGTTCCACTAAAGGAAGAAATAAAATGCACACTCATTTCGGTATTTAAACCTATCTTACAATACAGAAAAGTCATGGAGAAGGGGATAAGCAGGGTAGGGGTGATGATGGAAGGGAGGGCAATGGGAAGAGGGACCAATTAGAATTCAGCGCTCTTGGGGAGGGACAGGGTCAAAAGGGAGAGTAGAAGAAACAGGGGGCAGGATAGGATGGAGGGAAATATACACAACTTACACAACACTTACACAACATGACTATTATGAAAGTCATTTGCAAAACTACACAGATATGGCCTATATTGAATTGCTTGCCTTCCCAGTGGAGATGGGTGGGGAGGGATGAAGAGAAGTTAGAACTCAAAGTTTTAGGAACAACTGTTGAGTGTTTTTCTTCCATACAACTAGAAAATGAGAAATACAGGTAATTGGGCATAGAAATTTATCTTGCCCTATAGGACAAAAGAGGAGAAGGGGGAAAGGGAAAGGAGGGCAGATTGGTGATAGGGGTAATTAGAATGCTTGGCCTTTTGGGGTGGGGGGAGGGGAGAGATGGGGAGAAAATTTTCAACTCAAAATTTTGTGGAAATGAATGTTGAAAACTTAAATAAAAAAAGATAGTCAAAAAATAGGGATGTATGTGGAGAACTTATACAAAACTATATGCCATCTCAGGGAGGGAGTGAGGAGGTAGGAGAGAAAGTGGGGAAGGAGGGGAAAAAAATCTAAGATATAAGGAAGTGATTGTAGGACACTGAAAACAAATAAATGAAATGAAAAAAAAAGATATAAATCCTGTCAGTAGGCTATAATCCACTTGGCATGATAAACCATTATTGGTCCAATAATGTACTACTCTGAAAATAAAAACTGTTTTAGAAGGCATATTGATGACACAAGGAAGTTTAGAGCAGAGACCAACATGATGGCCCCAAACAATGTGTAACATATGTAAAAGATGGTGGTGATGGGGTGTTAGGGATGTGGCACAACTCCTTTTAGAGTTGAAGCTACATAAAGCAGAAAGGAGCATCCAATTGTTCAGTGATATTTTCCTGATGATTTGTATCACTCTTTTGACCTTTACCAAATTACTTTGTATAGGGCTTGGTAAATGAGTGAAAAGCTAAGTGCCTACACAAATGTGAAATAAGAGTAATGGGACTAAGACAGAGACCCAAACAATTACAATTAAAATTATGTGTTAAATGTTCAAGGGTACAAAATGCTAAAGGAGTTTCCAAGGTTACTTCTGACAAGTAGAGGTATTCACTCAGAGACAGTTTCCAGTGTCTAGCATGTCAGTTGGGCTAAGGGTTCTTAACCTGGGGTCTATAAATAACACCTAAAAGTTCATTTTAATCAAACTTTCTAAATAAGGAGGATATTTGTGTCAACAATGACATTGTCAAAACATTCCCTACAAATAAAAGTTATGTTTTCTCCAGTAAAAAAAAAAAGTCATAGTCAGTATCGTACAAAATTTAGTAGTCATCACTATAAAGGAGCAGAGAGCTTGGAATACCATATTCCAGAAGGCAAAGGATATAAACTCTCAGTCAAGAATAACTTACCCAGAAAGACTGAGTATAATCCTACGGGAGAGGGAGGAGGTATGGACCTTTAATGAAATAGAGGACTTCTAAGCATTCCTAATGAAAAGACCATACCTATGTAGAAACTTTGAAGTACAAATGCAGGAGTCAAGAGAAACATAAAAAAGGTAAATATGAATGAACTCTAATATGGGATTAAACTTGGATAAATCGAGTACATTCTAATATGGGGAGATGATACAAGTTTCCCCTCTGAACTCTATCATCATCAGAGGTCATTAGGAAGTCTGATTAGACAGAAAGCCTGGTTGTGGTTCTGTTATGTAGTAATGATTTTAAAAGAAGAATGGAAAGGGATGCAGAGAAAAGTACACTAGGGGAGGAAAGGGAGAGTAGTAAGGGAAAATTATCTCACATGATCAGGGTGCACTAGTAGAAGTCTAAACAAACAAGGAGTGGAAGGTAGGAGGATGCAGCTGGCATTTAAACTGGTCAAAGGAGAAAAGAATATACATATATACAGAGTTGGATCCAGAAATACATTTCACTCAACAGGAAAATTAGAGGGAAGGGGGGAAAGGGACAATTAGAAGAAGAAGAAATTAAGGGAGGAATTAGTCCTGAGGAAAATAAACTCTCTTTTTTCAGTGGCAAGGAATTGGAAACCGAGAGGGTGCTAATCAGTTGGAGAATGACTGAACAAGCTACAGTATATAAATGTGCTATAAGAAATGAAGGTGCGAGCCTGGGAGCAGCAACCTCACATCCAACTCAGAACTTTCACAGCCTGACCAGCTATCCTCCTAGACACCCTCCAAAATGGCATCAACTCTCAAGGATCAGCTCATCTTGAATGTTCCAAAGGAAGACCGGGTTCCCCAGAACAAGATCACTGTTGTTGAGGTTGGTGCAGTTGGCATGGCATGTGCCATTAGTATCTTAACAAAGGAATTGGCTGATAAACTTGCCCTAGTTGGTGTAATAGAAGACAAACTAAAGGGAGAGATGATGGATCTCCAACATGGCAGACTTTTCCTCAAAACACCAAAGATTGTTTCTGGCAAAGACTACAGTGTGACTGCAAACTCCAAACTGGTCATTGTTACAGCTGGGGAGCATCAACAGGAGGGATAAAGTCGTCTTAATTTGGTCCAGTGTAATGTGAATATCTTTAAATTCATCATTCCCAATATTGTTAAATATAGCCCTACATGTAAGCTGCTTATTGTTTCCAAACCAGTGGATATTTTGACATATGTGACCTGGAAGCTAAGTGACTTTCCTAAAAACCGTGATATTGGAAGTGGTTGCAATCTGGATTCTGCCTGTTTCCATTACCTAATAGGGGAGAGATTTGGTGTCCATTCTTCAAGTTGTCATGGATGGGTCCTTGGGGAACATGGAGACTCCAGTGTTCCTGTGTGGAGCAGTGTGAATCTTGCTGTTGTGTCTCTAAAGAACCTTCATCCTTCTTTGGGAACTGATGCTGATGCAGAGAATTAGAAAGATGTTCATAAACGTTTGGTTGAAAGTGCTTATGAGATAATCAAACTGAAGTGTTACACTTCCCGGGCCATTGGCCTGTTTGTGGCAGGTCTGGCAGAAAGCATTATGAAGAATCTTAAGGGAGTGCATCCAATTTCCACCATGATTAAGGGCCTATACGGCATTAATGAAGATGTCTCCCTTAGTGTCCCATGCATTTTGGGGCAGAATGCCATTTCAGATGTGGTGAAGGTCAACCTGAATCCAGAGGAGGAGAGCCATTTAAAAAAGAGTGCAGATACTCTTTGGGGAATCCAGAAGGAGCTGCAATTTTAAAATCTTTGAACGTGCTGCCTTAAAGAGAACATGACAGGGGTTGAGGGGTTATGTATGATCCACTTTTCAAATAGACCAAATCCTTCCTCTGATTAGTGACTAAACACCAGAAATGTAAAACCTGTGAACACACTCTAGTTTCTTCCTAAAGTTAGAAATGGGAATAGAACCCTGTTATAGTTAGCATATGATGCTGGATATGACTTGTATAGTCTCAGTGGTTGGTGTCAAGCAGAGCCAGTGCCCCACAGGTATATAAACTACCTGCTTTGTATGTAGGTGCTACAAGTTCCCTTAGGTCCAGAAGATAACACTCCTGAATACAAAACACCATACAGTAGTAATTCTTTATTGATGCATTGATTACCTTGGTGTTCCCTTCCTTTAGGGCACTACAGCATGGCCCCATGTATCACCTTTCTAGAGGACCTGATTTTGATTTATAGGACCTGCCTATATGTATATATATAAATAGTAATAAATTTCCACATTATATAAAAAGATCTGTGTATGTACAACAATGCAACCAATTCCTCAAGTGTCATACT
This sequence comes from Notamacropus eugenii, assembly GCF_028372415.1. Classification (NCBI taxonomy): domain Eukaryota; kingdom Metazoa; phylum Chordata; class Mammalia; order Diprotodontia; family Macropodidae; genus Notamacropus; species Notamacropus eugenii. The sequence continues at coordinate 10,400,624 of NC_092879.1, read as the reverse complement.
AACCCTAAATACTGAATAAACAACAAATAATTGAAAAAAATGATGAAAGGGATAGTTTCAGGAAAACCTAAGAAAATTAATATTAACTGATGCAGAATGAAGTGAACAAAACCCAGGGAAAATTTGTACAATGACAATATATGAAAAACAAACAGTTTTGAAAGACTTAGCATCAGCATTACGACCAAGCACAATTCCATAGAAGTCATGATAAAACATGCTACTCACTTACTGAAAGAGAGATGAAGAACTCAAATACAGAAGGGGCATTGCCATTGAGGAAATTTGTTTTGCATGACTATTCCTATTTATAATGTGGGTTTTGTTTTTATTTTTAAATTGAGGGAGAGAGACTAGAAGGGAAAGAAGGCAGATTTTTGCTGATTGAAAAAAATGTAATAAAAAATAATATCCAGAGATTCTCTTCCATGAGTATTATTTCATTACTCTGTAATAAAGTTCTTTTGAAATTTTCAAATTGAAAAATGAATAGAGATTATTACATTTTTTGTATTGAATCCCCAGCATCTATCATAGGGCTATCACACAGACTATATCACATAATGAGTGATTCTCATTAAGCATGGCTAATATGCAAATATTTTTGTATGACTTCACATGTATAATTGATCTCATATTGCTTGCCTTCTCAATGGGTGGAGAAGGACCTAGATGGAGGGAGAGGATTTAGAACTCAATTTGCTTTTGAATGAGGGCTAAAATAAAGTATAATTATGCATATTTCTTAAATCTGTTGAATGATTGGCACTTTGGGATGGTCAAGCAATCCCCTTCTGAAAGGCAGGAAGAGAGAGGTTACATTCTTGCTCTTTTCCTTCTCTCTGGAGTGTATGATATAGAATTCCCTCCCTCTCTGTCTCTCTGCCTCTGTCTCTCTGTCTCTTTCTCCTCTCTTCCCCCAGCCCACCTAAGATTTCCTGTGGTAGGGGGAGGGGTTGAAAAAGTAAAAGAAAATGTGAGATATGTGATATCAAAAGACAAATGACTTTGAAAACAGGTTGAGAGATAATTTAAGAATCATTGGACTCTGATAATAATTAATTAGAAATTAGAGACTTGACATTATTTTAAGAAATGATAAGTGAAACCTGCACAGATCTATAAAAAGTAAAAGGCAAAGTATAGATAGAAAGAATCTGATAATCACCTCCTAAAATCACCTCTGGATTTTCCCAGAAGGAACACCATAGGAATATCACAGTCAAAATCCAGAACCTCCACATATGAGAAAAAATATTGCAAATGCCCAGGAAGAAGGAGTTCAAGTACTAAGGAACAATAGTCAGAATCACACAATACCTGACAGTTTCTATTAAAAATGAGATGAGATTTGAAATACAACAGTCTAAAAGATAAAGGATATAGACTTATAACCAAAAACAACTTATCCTGCAAAGTTGAATATAATCTGGGGGGGGAGGGGCAGCAAGGAGATCTTCAATGGAATAGAGAACTTTCAAGCATTTCTACAGAAAAGACCAAAGATGAGTAGGAACTTTGTAATGCAAATACAAGAGAAACCTAGAATGGTAAATTATTGAGCAATTTAAAGGGACGATTTGATTTTTGTACTATTAACATTCTTATTGGGGAAAAGAAACAAATGTTCCTTCAGAACCTTAATGTCTTCAGAGGGTATGTGAAGGAGTTCCAGGAAAACAACAAAGGACTTAGGGAAGGATTGGTTCAGTTCTGGTGATTTTAAGAGGGAAAAGAGAAGGAGGGTAAAAGGAATACACTAATGTAGAAAGTAGGAAGAAAAGGGTGGAATTTGCTATTTTTTATAATTGGGTTGAATGAGAAGAGCATGCAAACATGTAGGAAAGGGTGACGGGAATCAAGCGAAGCTCATTCTTATCTGATCTGAGCAAAGGAGAGTTGAACACACACATTCATACAGTTTGGCATAGAATATCAAACAGCAATGAAATATGTGAGGATAGAGGAAAGGTTGAGAAAGTAGAAAATACTGGGAGGGGATGACAGGCAAACAAACTTTTTGATCCTGGAAGGGGGATGGGGAAATAAAATGGAGTATAAAGAAAAAAAAAAGGAACTTGAATGTAAGGGTGTGCTCATCAATTGGGGAATGAAACTGTGATATATGAATGGAAGGAAATACAAGACATGGTAAGAAATGACCAAAAAGAATTTCAGGGAATCCTGGTAGTAACTGATGCAGAATGAAGTGAGCAGAATTAGGAAAGCAAGTTATGCAAGGACAAAAACCGTGAAAAGAAAAATAACTTTGATTTAGAAACTGATCAAAATGGTGACCAACCATGTCTCCAGAGGACCTGTGCTAAAGTTTATTACTCACCTCATCACAGAGAGGTGATGGACTCAAGGTATAGAAAAAGACATCTATGACTACTATGTGACTTCATTTTGTTTATTTATGCTTATTTGTTAAACGACTTCTCCCCCCCACCAGGTTTCCAAGTTGGGAGGAGAAGATTAGGAAGTGTCTAACGTTAGGCAAAAAAGGGTCACTGAAATATTTTTAAGACACAAAGGAGAATAGAATGGATGCTGGAAAGAAGCACAGGTGAGCCATGTGTCAGTCAGTCAAACAGCATTTATTTAGCGCCCACTATATGATGGGCACTGTGCTAAGCTGAAGAATTTATATTTATATACATAACTACACATACATTTAAAAGCAAGGGATATGACTCTTTATTTTCTCTTCATCTGGGCCCTAGTGCTTTGATTCCTTTGCTATGGCACTTGGTGAAAGGCAAGGCTATGAGGGAAAAGATTTTGGCATTTTCTCCCCTATGAATCTTTGTCTCAGATAATACTCTGTAGCTGAGATGATGTCAGAAGGTCACTCCTTGCTCTGCTGAGCATCAGTGCTGAACTTGCTGTAAACCACAGATTCTCAAACACTGGCACACCAGGGCATCTTCCTGACCTTTGAGAACTCACAAGATTAGAGGCTCTAATCACTTTACCTAGAACAGAAAAGAATGAATGTGCTAAGAGCATATCCCTGATGGGTTGGGAACAAACATTTGTACTTATGTTCTTGTTACATTTTCAATATCCCTTTGTGAAAGTTCTTTTTAATAAATTCAGCACTATGAAATGAATCCTCACAGTTTCACATATAATCCTCTTTTTATGCCCTGCTGTGTTTATGCAGATGCATAATTTTTTGGCATCTAACTTCCGAATAAGAAAAAACTTCACTGAAGAAATTGATCACTATGTCTCTCACAGAGGGTAAGAGGCTACTACACAGAGTCAAAGCTATTAACAAATGAGGGCATATCAAAAGACCAATTTTCAGAACAAATTGACAAGAAAAAACAATTTGAGGAGAGAAGAGTAGAATGCTACAAATGTCTCTCTCACTCCACCTCCCAGAGCATGAGGCAGGACCATGGACAGTTATAAGTACCCTTCTCAAGAAAGAACCTACTTTCCCCTCAGAAAGAGCTGTGGGAAAGGAAGCTCACGTTAGTTGTGATTGAGTCACTGAAGCATTGGCACACAGCAGAGTTGGATGAGGGAGGTTACTAGAAAGCCTTAGCAGAACGGTGTTCACTATTACCTATAGTCCAGACATAAAGCCTGAAATCACATGGCAAGAATGCTTGTGAAACAATTATGAACTTGTGAAAATACTTGTGAAAGCAATTTGGTGGTGGTGAGTCACTATGGGAAACACATGCTACATTCATTCAGTCTACCACTTAGCACAAAAGGGGAAAACCCTCTGAGTTCAGAACTTGCCTGGACAGTCAACCATAGAGACTGGTCTAGGAGACCCAAAACCTGAGGAGGTGAGTGAGATTAGGAGGGAGTATGTGAAAGTAAAAGTCTGACACCACTGAGAGGTGAGGATACACCTCATTGGGACTAAGTCAGAAAAGAAAACTGGCTTTTGATCAGTTGCTATGGAGAATAAGGTCATTTTGAGAATGATACCAGAGCTGCAAAGAATGACCTCACCTGGAAAAACCAAGCACCATCTAGCTCCAGAGTATCTTTTAATGTATAGGACTCAGAAGCAAGACGAGGTGACCACTGGCCACCTGTACTCCAAGCCAAGAACTTCTGACAATGGCAGACAGAACTGTTCTACTGGGAGAAGCTAACAGCCAGAGGGCCAGAGGTCACAACAGTTTAATGCAAGGACACCGTATCAGTGAGGAGGTGAAAGGGAAGAATTATCTTCCTCTACAAATGTGATCTAGATGACTTTACACATATCAGTGGAACTCGAGAGGAGATTCTAGGTTTGGTTAGGCAAAATCTTATGCCCACAGAATGAGCATCAGGAAATCAGTATGGAGCTAGAGATAAGTCTTCTGAACCCTGAGGATTCTGAACCTGACCTCCTCTCCAGTGGTATATAGGTTCATTCTATCTGAGTCTTGCACAGAAGTCGCTGAAGATCAACAGTCTAGTGTAACATGCTGGACTGTGGATCCCAAGTGGCCATTGTAGTCCAGTCAGTCTGTGAGGGGCAAGTAAGAAAATATATTTGCAGCCCAGGACTCTGGACTGAGTGGCAAGAATTCTCTATACTTGAGCCTGAAGTGAGGCAGGGTAAAGCTGAAGTATGCTAAACAAGTTATTAGTGTCAACAAGAAAGTGTACACTATGATTCTGGTATCACCAGACTCAGAGAATATCTAAAGCATCATCATTGACTGGGACCAACTCTAACTTAATCAAAGTATTAGTCAGACAATGCCAGTGGACATAGCCCACTACCCAGCCTGTTCCAGACACCAGACTATACTTTATATACCCTTATCTTCTCTCCCAACTCCTTGCCCTCACCCCACCTGCCAACCCCACTTTCTTCCTCTTGCTCAGGAAATAATAATTAAATCATTACTACCATTCCCCCAAAGAACATGTCAATCAGCTATGCTATGGCTCCACTCACCATTCCTGTCTCCCGAACCAAAACACCATTCCCTTGCTCCTACTCCTTTATATGTATTGACAAGGGTTGGTTTTGTAGAGCCATTGTTAAGTATGTCTCAGAAAATAGTAAGCTCTGACCCAGAGAAAGAAGAAGCAATTATCATCAGGATACAGCTCAAGAACTTTCAAGAAAGAAGGACCTTTCTACATTTGGGGGCCACTATCCCAAATTTTTAAGGAACTTTATTGCTATTCAGAGGATATAAATGAAGGCTGGATATCAGGAAAAACTTGCTAACATTAAGAGCTGTCCTAAGTAGAATGGCTTGTTTCCTGAGGTGGTAAGTTCACTCTCCTTGGAGATCTTTGAGCATGGACTAGATGACCAATTGTCAGGAATGTTTTAGTGGAGATTCCTTTCAAGGATGTGTTGGACTAGTTGGATGCTAAGGTTCCTGCCAACTCCCCAAATCTGTGATTCCGTGATATTGAGAAACCACTTAATTATCTCTTTCACAGATGGAAGAATCAGAATCAGAGGAACGAGAAAGGTCAACTTGCTCTAAACCCTCTGAAGTCATGTAGAGATTGTTGGAATGAAAAATGTGAATGAGCTCTTAAAGACTTGGCAAAATGATCAACTGAGAGGATGGCTAAACTTTTTGTGGCATGTGAATGTAATGGAATACTCAGCACCTGTTAGCAGCAAATGTGAAGAATGAAGAGAAGCTGGAAAGATGTGTAAAAAGTGATATGGAATTAAGCAGGAAAAACCAGGAAAACAATTTACGTTGTGCTAAAGCACTGGAAATACAAAAGAAAGCAAAAGAAAATTCCAGCCCTCAAGAAGCTCATAGTCAAATGGGGGAGACAACTTGCAAACAACTATGTACAAACAAGATATTGTCTGTCCTTCATTTTAGAAGAAGGCCATTGATATCACATGATGTCTTGATTCACGAATGAATTGGATTTGAGTGAGGCAAAGTTGTTTGAAGTCATCAGATTCACTCTCTCTTCCAGAGTCATTGAAGTTCAGTGGTAAAACAAAAGTCAAAATAACTGGTGATGGCCAGGGATGCATTGGATGACCTTGGCGTCTTTGATGTCTGACCAAGCTCTAAGCGTTCCACAGCTCCTCTTTCAGTGGTCTTCATGGTCATTGCAACAAATCGTTCTCATCTGCCCATTCCACTGGGGGAAAGTCTTCACACACTTGGGGTGGACATACTCCTAACTCAATGACCGGTTTGAGGTCTGTTGGTTGTTCTCAACTTAATTTAGCTTACCTGCCAAGAAGGTTTTGCCAGGGTGTGGCTGCTGCTCTCTTGGAGCCACAGATGAGAATTGAGTGAAGGTAGAACCAAATGTAGATGAACAAACCTGAATAGGACTTGGTGAGCCCTCACACAAGAGGTGCTCATTCTCCCTGAGCACCCCATACAACTCATACAAACAAGATACACGCAGGATGAAATAAAGATCATCACAGAGGAAAGGCACTAGAACCAAGAGGAGTAGGGAAACTACATCTTCCTGTAAAAAAAGAAAATTTTAACTGGGACTTAAAGAAAGACCTGGAAGCAAGGAGATGAGGGAGGAGAATATTCTAGACATGAGGGACAGCAAAAGAAGATTCCCAGAACCAAGAGATGGAGTATCCTGTGCAAGGAACATAACGGAAACTAGTATCACTGTATCACAGAGAAAGTGAGGGAAGTTAAGGTATAAAAATCCAGGTTATGAAAGACTTTAAATTTCAGACAGAGAATTATTTGATTCTGGAGATAATATGGGGCCACTTGAGTTTGGGTAGAGGAGTGATATAGTCAGACCTGTGCTTTAGAAAGATCACTTTGGCAGCTTAGTGGAGGATGAACCAGAGTGGGGAGACTTCCAGCAGGGAGACCATCCAGGAGGCTATAGAAATAGTCCAAGTATAAAGTGATGAGGGTCTACACCAGGGTGGTGGCATTTTCAGAGGAGAGAAGAGGGATTATATGAGAGATTTGAGGAAGGTAAAATCAACAAGACTTGGCAACAGATTGAATATGAGGAGGTGGGTGAGGGTGGTGAAAGGCAGTTGAGGTTGTAAGACTGGGTAATTGGGATGATGTGGGGCCCTGAAAAGTAATAAAGAAATTTGGAAGGTGGAAGGGTTCAGGGGAAAGTTAATGAGTTCAGTTTTAGACATGTCTATGGGAAACCAGTTTGAGATGTTCCATAGGCAGTTGGAGATAGGAGACTGGAAGTCAGCAGTGAGGTCAGAGCTAGATAAGTAGATCTGAGAACCATCAGTGTACAGATGATAGCTGAATCCTTGAGAACTGATGAGATCACCAAAGGGAAATAGTACAGAGGGAGACATCCAGAGTTAGAAGGCATGACCTGGATGACCATCCAGCAAACAAATCTAAGAAATGAATGGTCAGATAGGTAGGAGGAGAACCAAGAGGGAGTACTATCGTAGATACCCAGAGAAGAGAGTATCAAAGAGGAAAGCATACCCAACAATGGCAAAGGCTACAGCAAGGTCCAGAAGGATGAAGACTGAGAAAAGGCCCTTAGTAGATAGGGCAATTAAGAGACCACTGGTAACTTTAGAGAAAGCTATTTTAGTTAAATAATGAGGTCAAAAGCCATACTTTGTAGAATTAAGAAGAGAAGAAAAGGAAAGGAAGTTGAGACACCTATTAGAGAACTAGCCTTCTCAAGGAATTTAGCCACAAAATGGAGAAGAGATATGAGATGATAGCTAGCAGGAATGGTTGGTTGATTGAGGATTGATTGATTAAGAGAATGTTTTTTCAGGATGGGGGAAAATGTGAGCATATTTACAGAGAGATCGAAGATAAATGAGAGAATGGAGATGATAGAGAGGTCAATGTGCTGAAGAGAACAGGATGAAATGAGATGGCTTGTGCAGGTAGAGGGGTTTGTGCCTTGGAAAGGAGAAGGATGATTTCATTATTTGAGAAATGGGCAAAGGAGAAGATAGTTACAGAAAGCACCAGGGAAATGTGAATTGAGGACAAGGCAAGAAAAGGAAACATTTAGCAATGTGGGAGATGGTGCAAAGAGGTAGAACTAAATCTAGTTCAAGCAAGAGACAACCAAGGCCTGAACTAGAGTAGTGGCTTTGTGGGTGGGGAAACGCAAAAGGTACCATGGAGGTAGAAACAATATGGAGATATGTGAGAGAAGAGTCAAGGATGCCACTGAGGAGGCTGAACCCTCAGCAAAATAAGGAAAATTGAAAGGACTGTGTCAGGGTGAGGAGAAGATGCTGAATTCTATGGTGGACACATTGAGCTTGAGGTGCCTATGGGACATCCATTTGGAAATAACCAAATAAGCAATTCTGGTGATAATCCCTAGATATGGACCTTTATTAAGAGGATAAATGAAGCCATGAGGACTGATGAGGTCACAAAGAGAGAATGTAGAGGGAAATGCGAAGAGGGCTCAGGACAGAACAAATCTAGATATTTAGAAGCACATAGATAGCCAACTCCATTTTTTCCAATTAAATACAGATGTTTGGATTCATATAGAAGCATAGTTTCATTCACAGAATGCCAGAGTTTGGAAGGGCCCTGAGAGATCATCAGATCCAACCACCTAATTTTACAGAGAAGGAAACTGAGATGGGAAGTGAGCTACCCAAGATCACACACAGATTAAGCTGGGGCTACAGAAGACTAGAGCCCAAACACTCTACCCTCTAATTTGTGTCAAGCCCTTTCATGACACCAGAGTCTCCTGAAGAACAATGTGCTAAATGCATGTGATATACCTCTGATCCATTGATATTCATACCTCAGTGATGTGTGCAAATAATGTACTTTCTCAACAGAAATTTACTTTGCAGTGATTGAATGATGGAATAAGCCAGGAGTCTTTAGGAAGCAGTTCAAGACATGACTCTTCTCCCTGTTAGCCATGGCCAGAACTTCCCTAGCCCTTTTCTTCCGCTATGTAATAAAATGTGCCCCAGTTCTGAAGCTTCTTTACCACTCCCTTTCTCCTATCCCTTCCCATTCCAAAAAGCCTAGCCCCATGCCGGGATCGAGGATCTCTCCAGAACCAGGCAAGAGATGTGTAAAACCATCCAAGTTAGAGCTCCTGTTGCTGAACATCTGACCAGCCTTTCTTCTAGTTGTAGCAACTGGCCTCTCATCCACAGGATTTATTCATTTCACTTCAACACAAATCATCAAATGCTTATTAAATGTTTATTGTGTACAAGTCTGTGCTGAGTGCTAGGACTCTCATATGGCTTGTATTCTGGTGGGGGTGATACAGCATATGCACAGAAAAGAATGACACAAGGGCTGTGACTGGGGCAAAGGAGAGATCCAGATGAAAGACTCAAAGAAAATTTGAGGAGAAAGAGGCTACTTTAAGCTAAGAGGATCCAGGAGAGACTTCATGAAAGAAGTGATGCCTAAATTGGGCCTAGAAGGGTGGGAATCATTCAAAAAACATTTGGACAAAGTTCAGTCCTAGACTGGACAAAGTTTAGTCCTAGAAATGAGTAATGCTTTGTACAAATACATGTATAATTGGATCATGTAGCTTATGCTCAGATGTGTCCTTCCTGATGGAATGTACAGAGTTGGTACAGATAGTTCATTGAGTCGGGGGGGAGGCATGATCAGACCTGCACTTTAGGAAGATTCCTTTGGTGACTGAATGGAGAGTGAACTGGAGTGAGGAGAGACCTGAGGCAGGCAGATTGCCCCTCCTCCAGCAGCTGTTGCAACTATTTAGGCACGAGGTGCTAAGGGCCTGTACCAGAGTGGGGGCAGTGTCAGAAAAGAGAAGGGGGTGCATTTGATAGATGCTGCAAAGATGAAGTCTACAGGCCTTGGCATCATATTGGATATGGAGGGGGGTGAGAAAGAGTGAGGAGTCCAGGATGACTTCTATGCTGTGAGCCTAGGGGCCCAGGAGGATATGGAGGATTTATGGGAAATGTCTGCCTCAGAGAATTTGGCCACTGCTAGGAAGGGAACCAAATATAGTCTGTTTAACCAACAGCCATGCTGGGAGTGATTACATAGTGCCAAGTGTTGAGATGAAATGTGAAATAATGAATTAGCCATATTGCACAACTGAGGTACATTCTAATGAAGCTTTAAAATATTGGCCTTCCAACCAAATGGGACAAATTAAAACAGAGCTGAAAATATGTTGAATAATCCCCACGCATGTCATGTCCCATTCTGGAAGCTTTGGCATTCCTCCAAAGTGATTATGGAAATAAGCTGCAGCAGGGAGGATGGAAGCAACAGAAGTCAGCTAAGGGAGAGGACACAACAGGGACTAGAGTGGGTCAGCAGCCAACAAGAACAGAGGGAAAGTGGAGCAGGAATTCCAGGTAGTAGGTCAGAGGAACCAAAGACCTAGAGCTGGGAGGGACCTTAGGGTCCATATAGTCTAACCATCTTGTTTTACAGATGGGGAAATTGAGGCCCAGAGAGTACCTTGCCCCAGGTTGCACACAGCTTATAAGTGGCGGAGCTGGGATTTGAGCTCAGGTCCTCTGGCTCTAATCTTCATCCTCTTCGCAATGTGCCAAGCTGCTTCCACTAGAAACCAGAGGGCACTGAAGTCAAGTGAGTGTTTTCCCAGGATTTGTTACTTTCTCTGATGGTGTCTAAGTCTGTGAAAGATCACATTTACTTGTGTATGGGGGGGCGGGGTGAGAATAATCCCCACTGTAGTATTATTTCCTGTAATGAACTTTATATTCTGTTTCAATTAAATGCTTTGCTAATAGATTTATGGTCTCCTCATCTGTTGATAGGGTAGGCATTAGCTATGTGTTCAAGCAGTATTTCTTCCCTATACTGACCCCGACTTTAGTGGTATAAGCCCACTCTACAACAGGGTACAGTTCCCTGAAGGATACCACAGTGTCTGCCACATAGTATATCTTAATAAATGCTAATTGACTGACTGACTTATTTAGAAGATGTAACTCCTGATTGTCCTAGATACCTCTGAACCAGTAGCATTTTCTAAGTGAAGAAGTTTGAGTGAGATGTGGCAAAAGAGCCAAGGCACAAACTTTTGAACATCTAACAGGAGTCACAGGAGGCAGAGATTCATGGGAAAAGCCTCCTACCTCTACTAACCTCCTACCTCTGCTGACCTCCTGTCTCCCCTGATCTCCTTTCTCTGGTGATCTCCTGTCTCTCCTGACCCTACTGTCTCTCCTTTCCCTCTTGACCCTCCAGTAATTTCTGGACCTCCCCTCTCTCTCCTGACCTGTCTCTCCAGATCTTCTGCTTCTCCTAACCTCCTCTCTCTCCTGACCTTCTGTATCTCCTGACTTCCTATCTCTTGTGACCTTCTATCTCTTCTGACTTTCTGTCTCTGCTGAGCTTCTATCTCTCCTGACCTTCTGTTTCTCCTGACCTCCTGTCTCTAGTGAATTCCTGTCTCTCCTCATCCTCCAACCTCTCCTGATCTTCCTTTCTCTCCTGACTTTCTATCTCTCCTGACCTCCAATCTCTCTTGACTTTCTGTCTCTGCTGAGCTTCTATCTCTCCTGACCTCCTGTTTCTCCTGACCTCTTGTCTCTACTGACTTCCTGTCTCTCCTGAACTTCTATCTCTCCTGACCATCTGTCTCTCCTGACCTCATATGTCTTCTGACGGTCTATCACTTCTGACTTGTCTCTCCTGACCTTGTGTCACTTTCAACCATCTATGTCTTCTGAGCTTCTGTCTGTCCTGACCTCCTGTCTCTCATGACTTTCTATCTCTCCTGACCTTCTACCTCTGCTGATCATCTAACACTTTTGACCTTCTATCTCTTTTGACCTTTTCTCTCTCATGACCTCCTGTTGCTCCATATCATCTGTCTCTCCTGACCTGTCTCTCCTAACCTTGTGTCCCTTTCAATCTTCTATCTCTTCTGAGATTCCATCTCTCCTGACTTACCTCTCCTGACCTTCTGTCTCTCCTGACCTCAGGTCTCTTTTGACCTTCTGTCTCTCCTGACTTCCTGTCTCTCTATTGGCCTTCTATCTCTTCTTTCTATCTCTCCTGACCTCCTGTCTCTTTTTACCTTCTATCTCTTTTGACATTCTGTTTCTCCTGACCTCCAGTCTCTACTTACCTCATACCTCTGCTGACCATCTGTCTCTCCTCAACTCCTGTCTCCCCTAGCAATTTTTATCTACTAACCTCCTATGTCTCCCAACCATCTAACTCTCCTGACCTTCTCTCTCTCCAGAATTCCTGCTTCTCCTGACTGCCTGTCTCTTCAGACCTTATTTCTCTCCTGACTTATCTCATCTGACCTTCTTTCTCTCCTGACCTTATGTTTCTAATGACCTCATGTCTCTACTGAGCTCCAGTCTCTATGGACCTGCTATGTCTCCTGACATTCTGTCTCTTTTCACATTCTATCTCTTCTAAGGTTCTGTCTCTCCTGATCTCCTATCTCTCATGACTTTCTGTCTTTCCAGACTTGTCTCTCCTCACCTTGTGTCTCTTTTGACCTTCTATCTCCCCTGAACTCCTATCTCTAATTACATTCTGTCTCTCTTGACCTTCTGTCTCTCCTGACCATCTATCTCTTCTGACCTCTCTTAATCTTCTGTCTCTCCTGACCTCCTATCTCTCATTAATTTCTGTCTCTCCTCACCTTCCATCTCTCTTGACCTTCTGTCTCTCACAACCTCCTGTCTCTTTTGACCTTCTATCTCTCCTGACTTTTTAATCTCTCCTGACCTTCTGTCTCTCCTGGCCTTGTGTCACTTTTGACCTCCTATCTCTCATGACCTTCTATTTCTTTTGACTTCCTGTCTCTTTTGACCTCCTGTCTCTTCTGTTCTCCTTTCTCTCCTGACCCTCCAGCCTCTCCTGATCCTGCTCTATCTCCTTATCTTGCTGTCTCTCCTCATCTGTCTCTCCTCACCCTCCTTTCTCTCCTGACCTTCAGTCTATCTTGACCTTTTTCTACTCTCCCTCCTGTCTCTACTGGTCTTCTTACCTCTCTTGACCTTTCCCCTCTCCTGATCCTCCAGTCTGATAGTTACTTGCTCATCCTTTCTCTCAATAAGCTGACCAGGCAAATATATCAATCCCTCTATGTTACTTTCTAAGCTGTCTTGAAAACCCTTCTGACTGTCATACCTGGGGCTCCTTTCCCTTTGGGCTCCTCCCCAAACTTTCCTAGCTTTGGATTTCTCTGTGGTCCAATACTCACACAAAACCAATGCTCACATGTCATCGCTAGAGGGCGCAGTGCCAAGAAAAAAAAGACTCAAGCAGCATAGTAAAAGAAGTGATGGGAGTGATTTCTCCCTCCCACCTCGGGGTGTCCATAACGACAGTAAGGGGGAAGACCTTCAGGGAATACATATGATCTGAGAAAACACATGGAAAGACACATGCCTAGAAAACATGAAGGCATGCATGGAACATGTGTGGGGAATGCAGATGACCCATGTGGCTTTTGAGCTTACACTGCCCTCTGCCAGTGGTGGGGCAATCCACTAAACTATTGCTGCTCTCTGCTGCTATCTCCTGGTCATCAGGAAGAGAGTTTGCCACCTCAGCCTCTGATGTGGAAAAGACCTCAGAATTCACCTGGTCCAAGCCTCTCATTTGATAGATGAAGCAACGTCAGAGAAGTTATGTTACTAGTCTGATGTCACACAGGTGGCAGAGGCAGGGCTCAAACTCAGGTCCTCAGATTTCAAAGCTAGCATTCTTTTCACTGTACCTCGATCCTGGGCCCTTTGCATTACACCCATGGCTGGACTGGAGCAGATCGGCCCAGCTCCAGAGAGCGGCTTGGTCATTTTCAATGTGAGCATTTACCCCTCTAAAACTAACAATGGCTACAAACTGAGGCTTTATTTCTTGTTTTGTTGTGTCCTTGTGTTGTGCAGTTGTGTCCTTTATGGTGATTGTTGTTGGTGGTGGTCAGTCTTTTTCAGTCATATCTGACTCTTTATGACCCCATTTGGGGTTTACTTGGCAGAGATCCTGGAGTGGTTTGCATTTCTTTCTCCAGTTCATTTTACAGATGAGGAAACTGAGGCAAACAGGGTGAAGTGATTTGCCCTGGGTCATTCAGCTAGTAAGTGTATGAGGACAAATTTGAACTCTAGGCCCAATACTCTACTGCACCGCCTAGCCACCCAATTGCTGGCAATATGGAAATTCCAAAGAATAAGACACTTTGTCAGATGCTTTGCTAAAATCTCAGTCAACTCTATTGACAAAGATGCCTGAGTCTGCCATTTTAGTTACCCTGTCAAAAAGGGAAATCAGGATAATCTGGCTGACAAAACTTGGTTCATTCTTAACCTCCTTGGACCCAGATTCAACTTCTGTGTAAAGATGGCATCCGCTGAGTAGCACTCATTCCATTTAAAGGTAATTCATTGTTTTTGCTAGTTAAGATTCAAATATATTCAAATATAATTCAAATGATTGAATTAATCACACCCAAGTGTGAACAGGGCCTTTGTATCTCCATGAACCAATCATGGTCATCCCAAGAGACTTGGTCAGCCCTAAGAAATTTGCAAAAAAATAAAAGGGAGGAACTATCTCTCAACAGTGAGCAACTGCCAAGGTTTAGCAGTGGAGATGAAAGGGGTAAGTAAGATCATACAGGGAGCTGAGTTGGTAAGAATCAGAAAAAGTAAGGGAGTTGGAAAAGAAAAAGACAAAGGTAAGACAGAACCCTAAAGCCCTTCAGGCATCTCAGAGCAGAAGCCATAAGCCCTACCCCAGGACTGAGCAAAATCCCATGACAAGACTTGATCTTCCTCTGACTTCCCTTCCTAGTGCCTGTCTCTCCATAAAAACTATAACCTAATCTATTGATTTGTAACCCAAAGGGTTTCAGGAAACCTAAATTTTGCTTCAACTGCCAAGAAGTAAGGGGTTAAGTAGAAATCCATATAAATGGAAATTTAGAAAGAGAGCCCAACCTCTGCCTAAATGTAAGGAATTTTCCTGAGGTTAGAATGGAGAGGGTGATGGGGTAAAGACATGTGGAATCCTAGTCTTGAAAGAAGTCAAATTCACTCAGACAATCTCCAACTCAAAGAAAGCCATTTATTGGGGGAGATGCACCCAAGCAGACTCTGTTTCCATGTGGGAAAAACAGAGAAATTAGTCAGGTGAGGAGTCTGATCTAAATACAGTTTGGGGGGATAGGGAATGCCTGGGAAATTGGGTAGTCCTGAAGTGCCTTCATCATACAGATAACCAAAGAGAATACGAAAAGGGGAGAGAAACTGTTGTTCTGGATTATCAGGTGAGGGGATGCTTTGTGAAAGCATACAGGCAAGTCCACCGTGGGGAACTTTCAATGCATAGTCTTCAAAAACTAACTAGCTTTTTAACTAGCTCCCTGTCTGGTTACATCCTGTATCCTGCTTGCTCTATCTTTCTCCAGCACTCCTTTTGACCTCTTCAATGGGTTAGGACAATTGATTGTGCCTGAACTCATACATTTTCATCTGAAAAATAAACTCCCTCGAGCCATAGGAAAAAGGAACCACAGGGACCTGATGGGACATTATGTATTATATATTAAAATGAGCTAATTATTGCAGTGCTATTAAATCTGTAAAAATACATCCTTTCTAAAAATGTTCACTTCAGTATGTTTTAGAGGTAGCTAAGGGGAGTCACAGGACAGCTAGGTGGCATGGTGGATAGAGTGCTGGGTCAGAAGTCAGGAAGATTCATCTCCCTGAATTCAAATCTGGTCTCAGACTAGCTATATGACCCTGGGCAAGTCACTTAAGCCCTGCCTGCCTCCATTTCCTCATCTGTAGAATGGAGATCACAATAGCGCTCAACCTCCCAGGGTAGTTGTATCAAAGTGCTTTGCAAGTCTTAAAGTGTCGTGTAAATGTTGACTGTGATTATTAGCATTGCTAAAATTTTGGACACAATTGACGTGAAGCTTCATAGCTGATGGTGTGAAGACAAAGAGAAGCACACGCCCCTCTCCGATGGAGAAATCACCACAACAGCTCCCTTGTCCATATAGTTCAGCAGCCACACTTATTGGGCCTAGTGACTTGAGTTCTTGAAAAGCAGCTAGAGGCTTTTTAACTAGCTTCCCTCAAATCCAGGCTTAATGTCCTTAGTAGTCAATTCTGCTCTGTAACTTCCAGGTCAGAGATAATTTGTCTTGACAAAGAAAAAAGAAGCAAAATAAAAATTGAGCATGATTGCTTTCTCTCCATTGTCCATTCTCATCCCGTCCACCCCCAGCAGTGGTCAACACATATATAGACATGTATCCACATACCACATGCACTCACATACATACCCATACACAACAACCATAGATACCCCCACACATATACGTATATACATAACTACACACACCATATACACATATACACATCACACACACATACATGACACACACATATATATATGCACTCTTAAACACACACACCACACTCACACATATGCCCACCACACTCACTCATACACCCACCACATTCACACATAGACACGCAGGAAAGAACACACTTTGGTCTACTCCACTACATGAAACTGCCCCACCTCCAAGATTCTGAATGCTGAAATTCTCCGCTCTGATCACAAGCATTGGCAACTAAAAATAACAAACACTTGACTAACTTGCCAGTCAAAGAGAAATGACAGCACAAACCAATAATGGCTTAGAATACAAGCTCATTTGTGAAGTCCTAGGGTGATTAAAGTTATTGAGAAGAGAGAAACTGTGGAGAATAAAACCACGGAAAGGGGGTTACAAAGTTTGAAGAAATCTTGGCAAGGAAAGAACTATTAAACAATGACCCAGAAATATCACTAAAGGCCCCATTCTTTTTTCTTTAACATTTATTTATTTGTTTGTTTGTTTTTATTGAATTTATTTATTTATTTTAAGTATTCAACATTCATTTCCACATAATTTTGAGTTCCAAATTTTCTCCCCATCTCTCCTCTACCCCCACACCAAAACGCTGAGCATTCTAATTATCCCTACCACCAATTTGCTCTCCCTTCTAGCATCCCTCCCTTCCCTTATCCCCATCTTCTCTTTTGTCCTGTAGGGCAAGATAAATTTCTATACCCCATTACCTGCATTTCTTATTTCCCAGTTGTATGCAAGAACAATACTCAAAAGTTGTTCCTAAAACTTTGAGTTCCAACTTCTCTTCCTTCCTCCCTCCCCACCCATCCCCATTGGGAAGGCAAGCAATTCAATATAGGCTATACATATGTAGTTTTGCAAATGACTTCCATAATACTCATGTTGTATAAGACTAACTATATTTCCCTCAATCCTATCCTGCCCCCCATTTCTTCTATTCTCTCTTTTTACCTTGTCCCTCCCCAAGAGTGTTGACTTGTAATTGCTCCCTCCTCCCATTGCCCTCCCTTCCACCATCCCTCCCACTCTGCTTATCCCCTTCTCCCCCACTTTCTTGTATTGTAAGATAGATTTTCATACCAAAATGAGTGTGCATTTTATTCCTTCCTTGAGTCAAATGTGATGAGAGTAAGCTTCATGTTTTCTCTCTCACCTCCACCTTTTTTTCCCTCCATTGAAAAGTCTTTTTCTTGCCTCTTTTATGGGAGATAATTTGCCTCATTCCATTTCTCCCT
The DNA here is from genome assembly GCF_028372415.1 of Notamacropus eugenii. Taxonomy (NCBI): domain Eukaryota; kingdom Metazoa; phylum Chordata; class Mammalia; order Diprotodontia; family Macropodidae; genus Notamacropus; species Notamacropus eugenii. Next base: position 10,383,078 of record NC_092879.1, on the reverse strand, counting down.
TTCTTCTCCCAATATATTACTCTCTCACCCCTTAATTTTATTTTTTAGATATGATCCCTTCCTATTGAACTCACCCTGTGCTCCCTGTGTGTGTGTGCGTGTGTGTGTGTGTTTGTGTGTGTGTGTATAATCCCACCAACTATCCAGATACTGAAAAATGTTTCAAGAGTTACAAATATTGTCTTTCCATGTAGGAATGTAAACAGTTCAACTTTAGTAAGTCCCTTATGATTTCTCTTTCCTGTTTACCTTTTCATGCTTTTATTGATTCTTGTGTTTGAAAATCAAATTTTCTTTTCAGCTCTGGTCTTTTCATCAAGAATGCTTGAAAGTCCTCTATTTCATTGAAAGACAATTTTTGCTGGGTAGGTGATTCTTGGTTTTAGTCCTAGTTCCTTTAACTTCTGGAATATCATATTCCAAGCCCTTCAATCCCTTAATGTAGAAGCTGCTAGATCTTGTGTTAATCTTGATTGTATTTCCACAATACTCAAATTGTTTCTTTCTGGCTGCTTGCAATATTTTCTCCTTGACCTGGTAACTCTGGAATTTGGCCACAATGTTACTAGGAGTTTCTCTTTATGGATCTCTTTCAGGAGGTGATCAGTGGATTCTTTCAATATTTATTTTTCCCTCTAGGAATGTCAGGGCAGTTTTCCTTGATAATTTCATGAAAGATGATATCTAGGCTCTTTTTTGGTCATGGCTTTCAGGTAGGCCCATAATTTTTAAATTGCCTCTCCTGGATCTATTTTCCAGGTCAGTTGTCTTTCCAATGAGATATTTCACATTATCTGCCATTTTTTCATTCTTTTGGTTTTGTTTTGTGATTTCTTGGTTTCTCATAAAGTCATTAGCCTCCATCTGTTCCATTCTAATTCTGAAAGAACTATTTTCTTCAGTGAGCTTTTGAACATCCTTTTCCATTTGGCTAATTCTTCTTTTTAAAGCATTCTTCTCCTCATTGGCTTTTTGAACCTCTTTTCCCAGTTGAGTTAGCCTATTTTTCAAGGTATTATTTTCTTCAGCATTTTTTTTGGTCTCCTTTAGCAAGGTGTTGACCTGCTTTTCATGCTTTTCTTGCATCTCTCTCATTTCTCTTCCCAATTTTTCCTTCCCTTCTCTTACTTGATTTTCAAAATCCTTTTTGAGCTCTTCCATGGCCTGAGACCACTGCATATTTATTTTGGATGCTTGGGATACAGAAGCCTTTGACTTTTATGTCTTTCCCTGATGGTAAGCATTGTTCTTCCTCATCTGAAAGGATGGGAGAAGATATCTGTCCACCAAGAAAGTAACCTTCTATAGTCTTATTTTTTCCCTTTTTTGGGCATTTTCCCAACCAGTTCCTTGACTTTTGGGTCCTTTGTCAAGAGTAGGGTATACTCTGGGAATCTGTAAGATCTCAATTCCTCCAAGGTGGCACAGTCAAGAGTGTACACTGGTCTGGGAGCAACCAGAAACTTTTGTGCCTAGAATCTGTGAGTAGTAGAGTTTCCTCTCCACAAGTACCTGGCCTCCAGTTCCACCAAGGCAGCACTGGGGGCTGAGATTCAGATAAGCTGTTCAATTCCCCCAGGGGCTTTACCATCCATCAATGGATGTAGGCTGCTGCGGGAGCTGCTGCCTCCCTATGTGCCCTCTGCTGGGGCTGCCTGATGCCACAGCTATGGGAAGACCCTGCTCCCTTCTCAGTCAGCTGAAAAAACCCCCTCACTAACCTTTGGAGCCTGTGGGTTGAGGCATATCCAAACCCCTGCCACTGCCTTTGGGGATTCCACCCCCAAGGCCTGCTTGGGTCCTCCTCCTGGCACCATGCTATGTGGCCACAGCTGCACTGGGCTCTGCTCCACGTACAGTGTGACAGCCCTTTCCCGTTGGCATTTCAGGTCACCATGGGTTGGAAATCTCCTCCACTCCATCGTTCTGTGGCTTCTGCTACTCTAGAATTTGTTGAGAGTCTTTCTTTACAGGTATTTTATGGGCTGTGGGGGAAGAGTTAGTTTATGTGTGTCTTTCCACTCCACCATCTTGGCTCTGCCCCCTAAAGGCCCCATTCTTACAAAAATATTTCTAGCAGCATTTTCTGTGGTGACAAAGAATCGGAATCTAAGGGGATGCCCATCAATTAAGGAACAGCTGAACAAGTTGTGGTATATGATCTACTGTGCTATGCCCCATTGTGCTATAAGAAATGATGAGCAGGATGCTCTCAGAAAAACCTGGAAAGACTTACATGAAAAGTAAATAAATAAAGTAAAGTAAATAAGCTGAACCAGGAGAACAATGTATCCAATAAAAACAATATTGTAAAGCTTTCTATATATGATATATAATATTATAATATATTAATATATAATAATATAATATATGCATATAATATAATATTAATTAGATTATACTATATTATTTCAACTGTGAAAGACTTAGCTATTCTAATCAATACAAGGACCCAAGACAATTCTGAAGGACTCTGATAGCGCCAACGACCAACCATAATTCCAAAGAACTCATGATGAAACATCCTGCCGAAATAGAGAGCTGATGAACTCAAGAAGACAGAATGAAGATATTTTCTTCCCTTTCATTTTGTTTTTGTGGACATGACTAACATTGAAGTTCATTTTGCATGAGCATCCATGTTTGTAATGAGCTTCTCGCTGGTTGGAAGAGGGGAAGACAGAAAGGAGAGAATTTGTAATTGAAAATAAAATAACATTGATTTGAAAATTTTTTCATTTAAATAAAGAAAACTTGACAAGTAACTTAACTAAGCAAAGTCATTTAAGGATGAAAATGAAAGAGTCATAAACCTAAAAAAATGGAAAAGATCTGAAAATTTGTTTGTAACATACTGCTTTCACCATGAAGGACAGTAGAGACAAGTACAGGTCCTCGGACTCTAAAATCCCAGTTGCAGTAGTGTTTCTAGGTGAGGTAGAAATGGCAGTCAAGAGAACAAAGGTGAGACAGACAAGTAGGCAGAACAGATCAAGCAGAAACAGAGAAGATGCATGCCAAAAATGCCATGATTGGGAGGGCTTTCAGGGACTGAGTTTCAAAGTATCTAAAGAAGGGGAAGATGCCAAAAGTATAGAAAAAAATCAAGACCTTATTCACACTGAAACAAGGAGATCAAAACAACATGACCACTTTTCCATCCATGTAAAAATTTTATGACAACCACTGAGGAACTGGAGACAGCTTTTTCTCAGAGTTGCTGAAAGGAAGTAGAGACATACATTAGGATAGCTGAAGGAAATGATAAGATCAAGGAAGGGTTTCTTAAGGATCAGAAAGACTTGAACACATTTGAGACAGCAAGGAAGGAATCAATAAATAGGAAGTGAAACAAAGTTTAGAAAGACAGAGAGAATGATTATGGAAGCAGACTGGAATGTAATGCCAACTGATTTACCACTACACAAGTTCATCAACGCATGCAATCACTCTTTATTGGTTGACAGCATACAATTATCTATTCAACAACATAAACAGCATAATACAAATATAAATTCAACAATATAAACAATTATCTACTTAACAACATAAACTTATTCAGATTATATTACATTCCATTATTCTATATTATATTATATTACATTATACATTACATTGTATTATACTACATTACAGTATTACATTGTATTATGTTATATCATATTATATATTATATTACATTACATTACATTATATTATATATTACATTACATATTAAATTACATTGTATTACATTGTATTGCATTGTATTACATTATGCTACATTATGTTACATTACATGATATTATAGTATAGTATATCATATTATATTATATTATATCATATCATATCATACCATATCCTATCCTATCCTATCCTATCATATCATATCATATTATATTATATTATATTCAGCTCCTATAAGAACAAATCACTGACCTAACTCTTAAAGATCCCCCAAAACATGTCTTGTGTCACTGCTCACAAGGTTTCCTTTCTGCTCAACCAGTGGCCATATGTCTCCCTCAGAGGTGACATTCTGGCAAGTCTCCATCAATCATCGCTGCTCTTACACAAACACAGGATGCTGGAATTGCCAAGTTTGAGGAATGTAGGAATCTATCCTAGTTACAACCCCAAAGCAGGCTAGGACCTCTGGTACTTTTTAATCTTTTTGGCTAAGGATATTTACAGTGTATACCTAAATTCTGATTGCTGATCAATAGCCTAAGCTATTGATAAAAGGAAACTACCCATCAAGATTTAATTTCCTAAGATTCATTAGCAAGTGTTTATCAGTTGTTTACAAGTTTGGGGACACACACATGCACATCATTACCAAACTATACTCAAATGTTTATCTTTTTATGGAAAAACAACTTTCATAGCAAATACCTAATCACAAATGGAGGTTAAAACACAATTGAATAGCTCATGCTAAATTAATATATTCATTTCCCACTATACACTACCCTCTGGTTTCTGATTACCTCCATCTAGGGTAATTGTGTTTAGGGATAGTCAGAGTGGGAGCGTGACCTATGACTCCACAGAAAATGTAAATTAGACTTTGAGTAAATGTAAATCACAAAAGAGGCTCCAACTATCTGTATCACTCAGGCAATATTCACGGCACTGAGGGCAACTATGAGTAAGCTGGTGGTAGTTTGGAATAGCAATGTATAACAGACTTTCCATATAGAAGGCAGAAGAAAAATATTTATTCAGATACCAGAAAACTAAATCTCAAAACCAGAAAGTCAAATCCATCATAGTAGCCAAGAAGTCAATACACATTATCACTAAGAGGACAAAGTTATTCCCAAGAGTCCCATCCCCTTGCTGGGGCCTCCCCACAAACAAACAAACACCCATAAACCTAGCTGTGCCTGCTTGCCTGTGTGCTCTTTCTCCCTCCACCCTAACAGCTCTCAATAAGTTCCTCTCAGTTCTGTTCCACCCTTCCTGTTCAACCTATTCAGCAAGTTCCTCCTACCACATGTGACTTGGGCTTCCATGTGATTTAAGCAGGTCACGTGGGACTATGAATGAATAGGAAAGATCTTCCCATTTAAATTACCATTACACTTGCATGTGTCCTTGGCCATCCTGGTACCATGCCTTCTTTGTTCGGCTTCTGTACAATACTTAGCTTGACCTGGGGTTGGTACAGGGATCCATAATGTTACTTTGTACTGCTATTATCCAGGATGATTGACTTCCTATGAGTAAACTCCTCAAATTAATCTAATTAACCTTAATAAAACCAAGCTAGTATGAACCTCTCTTCCACTGATATCTCAGAATTCTCTCAGAGAGTATGCCACCCTACAGTTGGCACAATTGGAGCAGTCTGCCCCCTTGCAAATCCATGATAAAGACTACAATAATCATTAAAATATTTTTGGGGGGAGGGGGAGGCAATTGGGGTTAAGTGACTTGCCCAGGGTCACACAGCTAGTAGATGTCTGAGGCTGGATTTGAACTGAGGTGTTCCTGACTCCAGAGCCAGTGCTGCATCCATTTCACAACCTAACTGCCCCCAATATAACACACAATGCATGTGGTGCTTAGGATTAGAACAGTACATACAATCATTAATATCACTTTAAGCATTTAAGTAGCTTTATAAAAGTCCTTGATGTACCAAAGGAGTCTGCAGTTTAGGTTATTCTAATGGCCTCTCAAGTCACGTCTTTGGTAGGCCAAAAATGTTACTTATGCATGAAAAGATGTTGCAAGAGTTTTTAATCTCCTCATTCTGTCCAATATTCTGTAATTCATTATCCAGTACTAATGATGTGGTTTTGCCTTTGCAGAGTTTGAATCACCTGAAGTATCTCTCAGTGATGCCTAAAGCAATTGTTGTTCATCAGCTGACATAAGGTCCTCATATGTATTTGTACCATTTTATGCACAAGTGTTCCACACCCCTGATCAAGAGTTTCCCCTTCAGCCATGTGGCTAACTGGCCAGAACCAGTTACAAAATATCTACACATGCTTTACTTTCTCCAAGGCACTTCCCTTAAATGTCATCACAATTCTCCTAGAAGTAGCTCCCTAGAATCCTCCAAATAGAGAAATATCATCTGCTCCCTTTATTCTTCCACAGGAAACCAGCTGAGCAAGCTGGTGGGGGTCTGGTTGGTTGATTGTTTTCCTTCATTCTCAAAGAGGACCAAAATGATATCACTATGCTAGAGTCAAGTTTCAGTATGTCCAACTGTGGCTGATCAGACCAATATGAACTCAGAATGCTCTACCACAGATTGGGCACAAATAGTCTATGTGAACACTTGGGGTGGATACTCTAAATTTGTGTATCCTGTGTTTCCTTTGAACTCTTTCAATTCTGTTTTGCTCATAGAGCACCAGCACCTTCTCTGATGTGCACATGCCATGCTGAGTGGTCCTGTGCCAGTGTTTCCCATGTCTCACAATCAATTCTAAAGTTCTTTTTTTATTTTTAGTCTTCAACATTCATTTCCACAAGATTATGAGTTCCAGATTATCTCCCCATCTCTTCCCTCCCCCCACCTCAAAACACCATTCATTCTGATTATACCTTTCCCCAATCTGCTCTTCCTTCTATCACACCCCTCCCTTCCCTTATCCCCATCTTTTCTCTTTTCTTGTAGGCCAAGATAGATTTCTATACCATGTTACCTGTATTTCTTATTTTCCAGTTGCATGCAAAAACAATTCTCAACATTCTATCCTAAAACTTTGAGTTCCAACTTCTCTCCCTTCCTCCCTCCCCACCCATCCCCACTGAGAAGGCAAGCAGCTCAATATAGGCTATATATGTGTAGTTTTACAAAAGTCTTCCATAATAGTCATGTTGTGAAAGACTAGCTATATTTTCCTTCATCCTATCCCGCCCCCTATTTATTCTATTCTCTCTTTAGACCTTGTCCCTACCCTAAAGTGATTACTTCTTATTGCTTCCTCCTCCCATTTGCCCTCCTTTCTGTCATACCCCCCACCCCACTTCTCCCCTTCTCCCCTACTTTCCTGTAGTGTAAGATAGATATAGATTTTCATACCAAATTGAGTGTGCATGTTATTCCCTCCTTAAGCCAAATGTGACGAGAGTAAGCTTCACTTTTTCCCTCTCACCTCCCCCCTTTTCCCCTCCATTGAAAAAGCTTTTTCTTGTCTGTTTTATGAGAGATAAATTGCCCCATTTCATTTCTCCATTTCTCCTCCCAATATATTCCTCTCTTACCCCTTAATTTTATTTTTTTAGACATCATCTCTTCCTATTCAATTCACCCTGTGCCTTCTGTCTATATGTGTGTGTGTGTGTGTGTGTGTGTGTGTGTGTGTGTAATCCTTCCAACCACCCAAATACTGAGAAAAGTTTCAAGAGTTACAAATATTATCTTTCCATGTAGAAATTGTAAACAGTTCAACTTTTGTAAGTCCCTTATGATTTCTCTTTCCTGTTTACCTTTTCATGCTTCTCTTGATTCTTATGTTTGAAAGTCAAATTTTTTTTTTGGATGGTCCCACTTTATTGACACAATACCTTGAGAAGCCCACGACCCCAGGACACACACCCAACCAAGAGCAAGGACAAGCAGGGATGGCAGCTTCCCCTATAGTTTTGCTTGAGGCAGCGAGTCCAAAGTTGGTTCCTGGCACACCTGGCACACATGTCCACTTCATGGATGCCCCCGGGCCAAGTGCTTATCATGTAGATGGTGGATGTTCACTCAATGACTGCTTGACCTACAAGCAACCTCACTACAAGCTGCTAGCCCAGCAGACCCCACTCCTGTCTAAAGGTGAGACTCTGATCCCCAAGTCGACACAGAGCATGAAAGGCCACCTCCAGTCTGCAGACTAGAGTCCAACAGTTCAAGGTTGTGTGTGCAGCAACATCAAATATAGGTGGAGCTTTGGGTCATGAGTCTCTGCCTGCACTTGCTAAGGACATGGGTAACCTTCACATGATTCAGAGCTAGGGGTTGAGGGATTAATAAAGCAACATGCCAACTAAAACAACAAGGTGGCACCTGAGGTAACAACATCAGGTCTGTGTGAGTGAGACCTCTGGGGCAGGGTCTGAGTCTACTCTGGGCCCTTGGCAACAAATGGGGGGAAGCAAATCTACTGAGGTGTCTGGCCCAGGTGGGCTGGGGTGGTTCTGAGGATGGTGAGGTGGACATTGCTGCCTAAAGGCAAAGGTCAGCCCTGTCTTTCCCAGAAGATAGCAAAGATCTTTGCCAAGAGCTGTGGCAGCTCAATACATCACCAAGTTTCTCCCAAAGACTGTTGCCCTCTCCTGCATTAAAGCTCTGTTAAAAGGAGAAGTCATTTTAGAGAAGAGAAATCTAGCCTTCCTTTCTCCTTCTCTACACTAAAAAACAGATCGTGGTTCTTAAGAACGCTGACCATAATGAGATTTTAACTGAATGAGCACGTTTGTTTTCTCCTAAGTCCTGTCAGGACTCACCTAGCCCACAGCCTGTCCACTAGTGGAGATGGAGGCACACCTCCAGAGCCTCTCCTTTAAAAAAGGACCATGTGTGATAGCCAGGCACTGCATGCCTGCAGGGCAGGGAGTTTGGAAAGAAGAGAATGCCAACCTTTCCCAGAGGGAGAGGATAGGCTGCTCCTATCTCTCTCTCAGGCTCTAGTAAAGAGGAGGTTCCTGCTCAGACAAGTAGCATGATTGAAGGGTTTTGGGTGTTACAGAGGGTGTAACACTTCCACTGTTTGAAAAAAAGTCAACCAATAGACCCCTGAAGGCAGGCGTAGGGGACAGGCCACAAAGACTCACTGCCTCTGGAAGTGAGGAGAAAACCCTTATGCCTCAAACCAGCTTTTTGCATGGATGTCAAAACAGACTGGACTCCCTCTGGTTACCTCTTAACCAGGCCAGCACCCCGCAATGCCTTAATTCATTGTCACTAACATGCTCCACACATCAAGGCCAAGAATGCCTTTCAAGAATGTTGCAAAAATCTCATCAAAGCATTACAGCACAGCTCTACAGCCAGCAACACACACAGAAAAACCAATTCCCTAAAAACTTTTGCTGGGTACCCAGAAGGAAAAGAGGGAGAAAAAGGGGAGTCTTGGTATTTTAAAAAAGTCTCTTTTTAAGGGTTTTAAGACTTGGATAAAAAAAACAAATAAAATGCACTCAAGGCAGTAAACCTATTAAAATCGGCCAATCACAGATTCAGTTTGTAACTGTTATGCACTGGCAGAGGAGTTCAGTTAAAAGAATAATTGTTGTCAATTAATGTTTATCCTCCAAGATCCAAAAAGTGGCTTTCATGCCCAAAGGGCCAGAGTTTTACTGCATCACAGCTCTTCTGAAATTGGTTTTGTTTTTTTTTTCAGAGAAGGGTCAGGGTGGGGATGGGGGAAGAATCAAACCTGTCACTCACTGCTACTCGGTCATTTTGGTTTGAGATTTGAAGACCTGAGCTCATCCCATGCCCAAGTCTGGCCTCCAGCAGAGTGGGCTCTCTGATGGGCTCTAGCCTCGATTTGGAACATAGCTCCTTGCTTATTCTCTGGTACTAAACGGTCTCTCCCAGTGCATACTGTTACAAGCTGAAATGCAACAAAACCTTCCATAAAAATAATGTGAGGCACATACACAGAAGCCTGCATCTCTTCATGTATCTCTAATATATCTTCTCCAAACTGGACATACTCTGAATCTAACCCGGAAACACCCCTCCAATGCAGATACCACGGATGACTGTCAAGGACAAAGTGCTTACTTTTACAAGGTCTATAGTGAAGGGTGGTTTGATAGCATCTCTGCTTGGTGGCCCCCCACAAAGAGCCCTTTTTTTTCCTTTTTTGATCAATCATTTAAACACGACTCCTAAGAGGTAACAAGTTGGGGGTGAATGACAGGAGCCCGATGGGGCAGAAACAGAAGGACATGTCTCTGAAGAGCAACCTGCTGTGCACAGTACCCAGGGGCCACAGGCTGCTTGTCTCACTGCTCCCCACCTGGGCTGTGGGTTACACATTGACCATACACAGAGGCTCACTGCCAGGCTGAGCTGACTCAACTATGGTCATCTTGGGTTTCTTCTAGGTTTCCTCCCTCTCCTGAGCCAGCTTTTTCATCTCTTCTTGCAGTTTGTTCAGAATGTGTAGATTTGGCTTGTTCTTTTTGTCATACTGCTGAAGTTCAATCATACTTTTATCTGACATTTCCTGTTCCACCATCTTGTGGCTCTCCCAGCCATACATGCGCAATAGAGAGCCCCAATTTTTGACATGTGGGTGCAGAAGTTGAAGGATTTTCTGAGAGGCTAATTGTTTCCCAACTCTCTTGTTTTTACACCAGCCTTGCACAGTTTGCTTCCCACACATCATCATGTATTCATTCTTCCAGTTTTTCCCAGGGATCACTTCAAACTTGATGGTTGTGTTGCCCATTCCATGGTTTCTTTTAAGGCACTCATGGAGAATCTGATATGGTGACAAAAGTCCCGCCTTACTGGTCAATTCATACACCCGGGAATCTTCAATACTGATATGGTTGAAATACTCCAGTTCCTTGCTATCTTTAGGTTTCTCATCAGAGATCTGCTTAACAAAGTCAGGGATGAGAATTTCCAGTGTGACTCGGGCAGCTTTGTTCTTTGCAAGCTTTTTGCTGCTTGCAGTTCTAGCCCCATAGGTCATTCCATCAATAGTCACTGAGGCTCCAAAAGGTTCACTTGGGTTCCCACATTCAAAGAAAGTATAAACAGGGTGAACCTTGAGGCCCCGTTGCATGTACTTGTGCAGTATGTAGATTTCTGACTTCCCACTGGGATTAATAACAAATTCTTTCTTTGTAGGCGTATCATGTACAGACAAAGTAATGAGTTTCAGGTTGGCTGGTAAGATGCACCTCTCAGATGGGCCTGCTTAGGCTTCATTTCATGGTTGAACTGGAGTCTTTCTGCCCAAGTCCTGAACTTTTTCACAGTAACTTGCTCAAAATCAAAACGCTTTTCCAGATAGTTTCAAAAGTCCTCAAGAGCAACAGATTCATCTTTACACACTTCCACTTTGGCCTTAATATCCAAGGCTCCTTGGGCTGTGTCTCCCCCTAGAGGTTCTTTCTCATCGAGGGACCCAGAGTCCACCGCTGTGGAGTCTGGCTCTTCAGTCTGGCTGTCCAGCTCGGAAACCTTCTCCTTGGATTTGATTGGGGAGGCATCCCCAATCAGGGTGATGTCATTGCTGAGTTCTCCTTCCTCATTGTCCTTCATTTTCTTATAATGTAGACAAGGAATGCTGCTCAGGGGAGAATCATGTTTCCTTATGCTTCCTGTTCATAAGAAGTATGATCTGGACCAGATAACAACTCTAGATTCTCTATGCAGATAGACAGGAATTTCAGAGTTATAGAATGTCATGATCCATCCATCAGGTAATGGTTCTGTAGGCAGACAGCCATGGCTTTTAAGGACAGTCTTTATTTTGGTCGTCATTGATTGCACAGTCATTTCTCCATCAGACAGGTAATCACTCTCCTCTGCATATTTCTCTTCAATTTTCCTCTTTTTGGGGGCACAAAGACTCTCTTCTAGGAGCACATCTACATCATTGTCAAAATCATCCTCATAGGAGAAATTCAGGGTGTCTTCATCCACTTTATCTCGTTGAAAAATTGCTTTAGCTGTGAACCCTCCTGCTTCTTCCTCTATTTCCATATTGTCAGTAAAATCTTCTAACTCATTCAGCACTGCATACTCCACTCTTTTTTCCTGATCAATCTCATTTTCCTCATCCCTCCTGTCTACACTTTCACCCACTACTCCTACTATGTTCCCATGACTACCATCAAAAGGGTACTCATGAAAATCTCCTTTGATATTGTTCATACTAGAAGCTGCCTCGGCCTTATCATTTGGCTCAGCTCCAATATAGAGAACCTTTCTGTCTTTGCTTTTGAAGCTTTCTGTAAAGCTCAGTTAATCTTGACATCCTTAAGCAACCTAACATCGGGGATGGGGAGCTATTCTTGGGCTTAAGTTGTAATTATCTGGGTCTATGAAGAGGCGGCTCTTGTAGGGAGCAGATCCTTTGGTGAGAAGCTGGGGTCCGAAGGGGCATACATGTCCCCAGCAGAGGTATCTGACTGTCCAACACCACCAGAGCCAACATCCATTACGTCTGCATCACTGGACTTTTGCAGGGGAGCTGGTGGAGGCTCTTTGCTAGGAGGCAGTGGTGGGAGATAAAGGTGGTTCTCCACAATCAATTCTCTTGTCAACTCTAGTTGGAGAGGAACTATGCTTTCCAATGTCTCCATATCTTAAATACTCTTAAAATGACCACTTTAAAACAACAAAAACTTAAAAGTTATATCAATCTATTCTCCTAACGTGTAAAAATCCATCAAGTTAGTCAATAGGCACTGAAGACTTAGCTAAGCTGACTGCATTGTTCTTTTGATTAATGTAGACAGCTTTTAAAATCACTGCCTCAATTATTGGAAATCACAATACATTCAGCTTAAATAGCTGAAGACTTAGGTGGAGGGGAGCAGAGTTTCAGTTATTAAGTTTCTTTTCTTCTTTCAACCCAAGTGGGAGCCACTCCACTCCAGTTGACACTGCCGCCTCGCTCTTTCTGCTCTTCAACCTGTCTGCTCGTTGTTCTGTCCATCCATCATTTGGTCTGTGTGTCATTCCATCTCTCCCCCCATCCATCTGTCAGAGAATGTCTCATGCTTATCTTGATTCTTGTGTTTGAAAGTTAAATTTTCTGTTAAGTTCTGGTCTTTTCATCAAGAATGGTTGAAAGTCCTCTATTTTATTGAATGACTTTTTTTATTCCCCTGAAATATTATAGTCAGTTTTGCTGGGGAAGTGATTCTTAGTTTTAATCCTTTTCCTTTGACTTCTGGAATATCCTATTTCACGCCCTTCGATCCCTTAATGTAGAAGCTGATAGATCTTGTGTTATCCTGACTGTATTTCCACAATACTCAAATTGTTTCTTTCTGGCTGCTTGTAATATTTTCTCCTTGACCTGGGAACACTGGAATTTGGCTACAATATTCCTAGAAGTTTTTCTTTTTGAATCTCTTTCAGGTGGTGATTGGTGGATTCTTTCAATATTTATTTTACCTTCTAGTTCTAGAACATCAGGGCAGTTTTCCTTGATAATTTCATGAAAGATAATGTCTAGGCTCTTTTTTTGATCATGGTTTTCAGGTAGTCCCATAATTTTTAAATTGTCTCTCCTGGATCTATTTTCCAGGCCAGTTGTTTTTCCAATGAGACATTTCACATTGTATTCAATTTTTTTCATTCTTTTGGTTTTGTTTTGTAATTTCTTGTTTTCTCATAAAGTCATTAGCTTCCATCTGTTCCATTATAATTTTTAAAAACTATTTTCTTCAGTGAGCTTTTGAACCTCCTTTTTCATTTGGCTAATTCTCCTTTTTAAAGCATTCTTCTCATTGGCTTTTTGGACCTCTTTTGCCATTTGGGTTAGTCTGTTTTTAAAGGTATTATTTTCTTCAGCATTTTTGAGGTCTCCTTAGCAAGCTGTTGACTCACTTTTCATGATTTTCTTGCATTACTCTCATTTCTCTTCCCAATTTTTCCTCTACTTCTCTTACTTGATTTTCAAAATCCTCTTTGAGGGCTTTCATGACCTGAGACCATTGCATATTTTTTGGAGGTTTTGGATGCACAAGCCTTGACTTTTATGTCTTCATCTGACAATATGCTTTGTTCTTCTTCAACCAAAAGGATGGAAGAAAATACCTGTTCACCAAAAAAATAACCTTCTGTAGTCTTATTTTTTCCCTTTTTTGGGCATTTTCCCAGCCAGTTACTTGACTTTTGAGTCCTTTGTCAAGTGGAGGGTGTATTCTAGGGACCTATAAGTTCTCAGTTCCTCCAAGATGGCACAATTCAGGGAGAGGAGTTTACTCCTCTCCTGGCCTGCGCTCTGGTCTGGGAGCTTTTCTGCCCAGGATCTACAAGTATAATTCCCTCTCCAAAGCTTCTACCAGCTCCACCAACCAGCGTTCCTCCTTACCCCAGGACCACCACTCAGGGCTGAGACTCAAGTCAGCTGCTCAATTTCCCCAGGGTCGTTAGCCTGAGGGCCCCAAAATAGATGCTGCTGCTGCAGTGGCTGCTGCTGTCCTGGGATAGGGGTCAGACCACATTCCCTTCTCACAGACCTTTGAAGCTGTGTTTGGTATTTGTGGGATGAGAAATCTGGGAACCACAGCTGCTACCCGTGATTCCGTGCCCTGAAGCCTGCTCTGGTCCTGTCCATGCAGTGCCCCATGGCCAAGGCTGTGCTATACTCCATTCTGAGCCCAGTGTGATAGACCTTTCCTGTTGGTCTTCCAGGCTGTCTTGAGCTGGAAATCTCTTTCACTCTGTTGTTTTGTGGTTTCTGCTGCTCTAGAATTTGTTTAGAGTCATTTTTTACAGGTATTTTATGGGCTGGGGGGGAGAGCTTCTACAGGTCCATCCTTCTACTCCACCATCTTGACTCCACCCCCCCAATTCCAAAGTTCTTGAGGGAGACCTTGAGAGTGTGCTTATATCACTTCTTCTGACCACCATGTGGCCACTTAATCTGTGTGAGTTCTCCATAAAACAGTCTTTTTGGCAAGCACACATTTTGCACTGAAACAATGTGGTCAGCCCATTGGAGCTGCACTCTCTGAAGCAGAGTTCAAATGCTTGGCAGTTTAGTCTGAATAAGAACCTCAGTGTTGCATACCTTATTCTGCCCAGTGACCATCAGAATCTTCCTGAGACAGTTCAAGTGGAAGCGATTTTGTTTCCTAGGCATATACCACACCCCATTACACCTGCCATGTTTACATTTCCAGCTATGACCTCTCTGAGCTTGAACTCCACACACATACAAAGCTTCCAGGATGCCTCCTTATGGATGGGTCATGACACTTCCAGCTCATTATGGTCCAAATTGAGCTCATCATGTTCTTAAACTTTGCCTTTCCTTTTGACCTCATCATTCTGGTCACACCACAACTCACCCAGGCTCCTGTGTTTAAAGTCTCGTTATGAGTTTTGACTCCTTACCCTACGTGTACTCTTCTAATCAGTCACTAAATCCTTTCAACTCCACCACCCTGCCATCCTTCATATCTAGCCACTCCTCTATTGCCCAGGCCCCCATGACCATCTTTACAGTATTGCTGTTATTGTGTAGATTGTTCTCCTGGTTTTGCTCAATTCACCTTGTATCAATTCATACAAGTCTTCCCAGGTTTTTCTGAAACCAATCTTCTTCATTATTATTACACAATGAAAGTTCCATCATATTCATATGCCATCACCTGTTCAGCCATTCCTCAATTGAGAACTACCTCATCTAGTTTCCAATTCTTTGACACCCATTAAAAGAGGTGCTACATATAAGTTTTGTAGCTATAGATTCATTGCCTCTTTCTTTGATCTCTTTGGGGTAGGACAGCAGTATCACTAGGTCAAAAGGTAACACAGCTTAATTGCTTTTGGGGCAAACTTCCAAATTACTTTGAAGAATGGTTTCCCCAACTGTGCATTAATGCACCAACCTTTACACAGCCCCTTCAGCATTTGTTATTTTCCTTTTTTCCAACTTTGCCAGTCTTATGGGTGTGAGATAGTACCTCAGGATTGTTTAATTTGTACTTCTCTAAGTAATAGGTGATTTAGAGTGGGTTTTTTTCATATGGCTATTGAAAGTTTGGATTTCTTCGTCTGAAAACTGCCATCCAACCAAGGATCTTACTCTGCTTCAGAGAGCGCAACTCCAATGAGCTGGCCACATTATTCAAATGCAAAAAGTATGCTTGCCAAAAAGACTATTTTATGGAAAACTCACAGAGGGTAAGTGTTCACATGGTGGCCAGAAGAAGTGATACAAGGACACTCTCAAGGTCTTTCAAGAACTTTGTAATTGATTGTGGGACATGGGAGACACTGGCACAGGGCCACTCAGCATGGCGTGTCCACATCAGACAAGGTGCTGTGCTCTATGAGCAAAGCAGAGTTGAACCAACTCAAAGGAAACACAGGATGCACAAATTTAGAGATTCCACCCCAAATATTCTCCTGGACTATTTGTGTCCAACCTGTGGTAAAACATGCCAAGCTCCTATTGGTCTGATCAGCCACAGTCAGACACACAGAAACTTGACTCTAGCATAGTGTTATCATTGTCACACCCATTGTGCATACAACACACCAGAAAACTAAGAGGTGTAACTGAATGGTCTAAGTTAAGGTGGATGTGGGAGAAGTTCTTCACAGAGGGAACCCAGATCTGAACCAAGGATAATTGTGATAAAAAAGAGGCTGTACTTCTCCCAGTTCCTGCCTGGGAGGTGACTAATCTCAGAGATGAAGCTCTGAAGGAACAGAACGGGAGAGGCTTCTGAAGATTGGAGGCTAAGAATTTCTCTGCCCTTTCTGAAAGAGCATAGTGGCTCTCCAGATGGAAAAGCACAGTACTACCCAGCTGAGCATGAGGCTGGATGTAGTAAAGACTATAGCTGTCCTTCTGAGAGTGAGTCCAGATAGTCCAGTAGATCGACCTATCCAGTATAGACCCAGAAACCTATTGACCTGCCCAGCCCAACTCATCTAACAGAGATACCTTGCCCCAAGAAGGACCAACCCTACAATTGATCAAGATACCTGGCCCAATCCAGCAGTAGATCTACCTGTTCTGCTTTACCCTACAATGAATAAGCCTAGCTTTGCCACTCATACAACAAAGATGATGGAAGAAGTCAGTCCAACCTTGCATTAGAGCAACCTATCCATTACTAATATCACTCCTCAGTGTGAACTTTGTGAGAACTCTCTGGAGAAAAATCATCTCCAGTTCCAAAGTTTTGAATTGGTTTAACCACGTACAGGTAATTCTTACTTTACATAAGTGACCATTCAGCAGACCTCTACATAAAGCGATTTTTACATAATGTGGATTTAAGGAAGGGAGAGAGAAAGGAGGTCAGTGTATAGTTGAAGGAACAAAGAAGGAGAACAGGAGAAGGAACACTTCAGGGGCTAGAGCTAGCCACATGGGGGCCTGGTTAGAACTGAGAGGAAGAACGTGTGATGGGAAAGACATATGGGAGCTAGATATGGACACAAACAGGAAAGGATGGGTGATACACCAAGACCAGGGACAGATACATGGCACCCAAGCATGGATGGATAGATGGATGGAAGAAGATATGTGGGAGTCAGACATGGGGGCAGGTGAGTGGAGTAGGGCAAAGGTCTCCTCTTTCAGCCTCAGAAGTCTCAAGCTAAGCTCCTGATCCAGCAGTGGCAGCAGAGGTGGCAATCTCTCCCACCTCCATGCTTCCATTCTTCTGCTTTCTCTTGGAGGGTTGTTTTTAAGGTTTGTTAGGTTTTCTTGGGTTTTTTGTTGAGGGTGTGAGAGGCCATGGAGCACCAAGCCAAGGAAAGAAGAGAAAGAGCACAGTACTGTACAGTAAACATAGGTGGTTTTTTGGAACTCAGTTTTTTTCAGAATCCTTTACATAAAGATGAATTTACATAATACCAATTTAGGTAAAGAATATTTCTCAATACTACCATACTTTAAGTTTGGGTCCACCTTCCCTCCCCTTTACATGCTCTGTATCCATTTGTGGTAGAGTGAGCTCCATATTGGGATAGGGGGAAGCATTGGGAGTACAGAGGAAATGTTTATTACTCCTGCTTTTGCTCTGCCATTTGAAAAAATGCCTTTTCTAAGTGCTAATTAGATCTACTTGCTGATTATCAATAGGAAGCACACTGATGGGGGCTTATGAGCTACAGTGTTATGAGTATTCACCCACAATTTTCCACTAGAACACAAGGCAATAGCAACCCCTCTGGGGATTCAACCTTTAAATGCAAGTGCAAGTTGTGGAACAAACCTAGAGGTACTACTCCAGCATATAGCAGTATGGGCCTGGCCCTAGGGTGGGGGGAAGGAAGCTTATGCTTATGCATAGCCTCTATTCCCAGAAACTAGAAAGGGATACCTTGGGGGAATAAGCACATGGGAGTTGCATATGCTTACATATATCCTGAGAGTGAACTTTCCCAGCCTAAAAGATGGCACCAACTGGGGCACTGATAGATTTCTTACAGAGGCACAAGACATAAACAGATATATGTTCACCCACATGTTCCAAGAAGGTGGTTCATGGATAATGTTCATGAACCCCAACCTCAAGTATAGAGGAAAGAAGATTTCTAGTTCTTAGGCATATTAATCTCAGAATCTTGTCCTTTAGCCAGAAGAAAGGAGACTTCTGGGCATCATCAGCCTTAACCCCAAGTTTAAAACTTTGGACATTTGTAGAAAAAGGAAAGATTGATTCACATCATTCCTGATTAGTATCCAGTCTTGGAGAAAGAAGATAGCCCATGTGATCTCTGCAGATAAAGAGCTAAGGTAAGGACATAAGATGGGGGAGAGAGGGGAAGGAATTGTTGAGACATCTGGATCTTGTTTGCCTTTGCTAGTATAGTGAGCTATTCAGAACAGTGTGAGGTCAATGGGAAGGGAATTGCTTGTTCAACAACCCACAAATGTGTTCCTCTTCTGGTGAGAGTGTAAATGACAGTGATATCTGGGGGTTGTATAAGACCCTGAAGAAAAGCTGGACTCATCAGAATATCAGAGAGTTGCTTCATTGGCAAACCTGAATTCAGTTCCCTTCCAAGGAGTGTTTTGTGTTCTTTGAAGGCCCTGTGTATATGTTGTATCTATTTATGGGCTCCTGTGAGTCTTTTGGGTCTTCTTTATTTTCTGTGGAGTGAAATGAAGGCTGCTTCATGCCTGCTTTGGACTTGTTCCTTTTGTGCTTATACAGTAGTTGGGGGACTTATTACTCTAATTTGGGGAACCCTTATATACAAACTATACCTAATCTATATTTGGAGATTTTCCTGGAGTGACTCCAAGTAGGAACAATGAATGAAAAAGAAAAACTGACCCTTTGGGGTCAGTACCTAAGATCAGACCTAGCCCAAGTGAGTCCAGAGGTTCTGGAGGGTGTTCTGGCTTGGGCCTGACTCCAATGAGTGCCCTGCTAATTTACATTCAACATTAGAATGAAATGAGACACTCAGAGGTCAATCAACAGTTTTAAAATGAGATTTACTTAGCCTTAGCTGGAGGAGGATATTCAACAAGGATAGGCATTGGAGACGTTTTGAGTTGATTTAACCGAGTGAAATTCCCTGATCTTTTAACTCATGGTCCTCCAAAACGCTGAGGACAATTTGGAATGTCAGTGAAAAAAACTTGTGGGGCCAGTGTGGGAGAATGGAGTGGTCCAGCCCCAGCCCCAGGGTGGTGGAGGGGGATGGGGGCAACGGAGGTGAAGGGGGGCAGAGGAAGCCACAGCAGCCACAGCAGCAGCAGGGGCAGAGACAGCGATTGTTTCTGGAGGTCTAGACCCACAGATTGGGGGAGGAGGATCAATCAGCTTCCCACTCCCACTGGAAGTAGAGATCTACCTTGACAAAGAGCTCAAAAGTCAAGTAAATGATTGGGAAAATGAGCAAAAACCAAAGAAAGAATCAGACTATAGAATCTTACTTTGGTGACAAGGAAGACCAAAACATACAAACAGAAGATAAAGTCAAAGCTCCTCCATCCCAACCCTCCAAGAAAAATATGAATTGGTCTCAGGCCATGAAAGAGCTCAAAAAGGATTCTGAAAATCAAGTAAGAGAAGTAGAGCAAAAATTGGGAAGAGAAACAAGAGTGATGCAAGAAAATCATGAAAAACAAGTCAACTGCTTGCTAAAAGAGAGCCCAAAAAATGCTGAAGAAAATAACACCTTAAAAATAGACTAACCCAAATGGCAAAAGAGATCCAAAAAGCCAATGAGGAGAAGAATACCCTAAAAAGGAGAATTGGCCAGATTTAAAAGGAGATCCAAAAGCTCTCTGAAGAAAACAATTCCTTAAAGATTAGAATGGAGCAGATGGAAGATAATGACTTTATTAACTCATGGTCCTCTAAGCCAGGTATCCTAGAAGGCCTGGAGCTCCTCCTGACTATGGCCACCAAGAAGTGATGTCAGCAGTCTAACCTTTAATCTCCTGAGGTAATGAGGTCTCAAGGATGATTTTAGTACCTTTGAAGGAAAATGTACACTAACTTACATGGAGGAGGGAGTTAGAATATTGTTCCCACTAGCTGGGTCCTTCATATATATAAAGTAGGGAAGAAAATAATCTCCAAAGAGTGAAGAAAAAGGATGGGATGAGGAAGGAATGAGGAGGCAGATTCAAAGAGAAGGGTTAAAAAAGTTGCCAATAGGGGAGTATCTGGGTGGTGTAATGGATAGAGCACACTGGGCCAGAGGCAGAAAGACATGAGTTCGAATCCAGCCTCAGACACTGTGTGACCCTGGGTAAGTCACTTTACCCTGTCTGCCTCAGTTTCCTCATCTGTAAAATGAGCTGGAGAAGAAAATGGTAAAGCACTCCAGTATCTTCTCCAAGAAAATCACAAATGGGAGTTGATGAGATGGTGGGACCTGGACCCCAAAAAGCAAAGACCATGTCTCTGGAAGCAACCCAGCTCCCATGTCCATGTTATCCCACTCCCATGTAAGAAAATCTTTCCCTGTGGCAGACATACACACAGATCAGACCCTGTAATTCCTTTGACGTCAGTACAGACACAGGGGTGCTGGCCCAAGAACTGTCTCTGGTGCCTGCCCAAGAACCATGCTCTGGCAACCCTTCTATCTTGTCCCTTCAACAAAGCTATCTCTGTTGATACCCTGAGTTTTCCCACACATTCCAGCAGCCCAGCACCTGGATTACTTGCATATGCTGACCATTCCTGAATCCCACCCAGCATCACCTAATTAGCATACTTGGCATTCCTTTCCTGGTCCCCTTTTCCATATAAGCTTTAATATCACTCCTATCAGGTTGCAAGTTCCCTAAGAACTTCGCCTGCCTCCACTGATGTCACAATAAACTTTGCCACTTGACCAGAAGATGGTTTGAGTGTGTGAATTCATTCCAGGAAACGCCACCCTGTACTCTTGACATTTTGGGGGTCTAAGCACCCCTAAACCATGTCAGCACCCCTAAACCGAATCAGGATCACAAAATGCCAGAAACAATGGAACAACACAACAAAGGGGAAGAACCTTACTCTAGTCTGAACGCTTTCTCTTCTAGAGGGGAAAAATGAGCCCCAGAGAGGGGAAGGGACTTGTTCCAGGTCCCACAATGACTTGGGGCTAGACCTAGACCCCCTGCTTCCCAGACCAGATCTCGATTGCAGAACGCTGCAGAGGACCAATGGGTGGGAGTTCTTAGTTGGAGGCACATTTCTATTCAATATTCTGACCAACCAGAGCAACAGGGCCTTGAAAGGCCCTGAATTGTGATCACAGTCACTTGCCATGTTCAAGCAGAGTCTTGATCAATGTCTCATGGGACATTGTTTAGGGAAAGCCCACAATTGTTGTGAGAAGTTTTAATACTTGGATAAGATAGCAGGAATAAGTTTTTCAACTTCACTAACTCCATTTTGCTTAGTGCCTCCATCTGTGACTGAGCTGTTTTAAGTAGGTAAGTTGTTTTTCAACACTAAGATAAGCAGTTGTGTGATATCATATAATAAACATGATATATGTGTTCTTCACTGAGAAGCATATGTGGACATGCTAAGAGGAAAGACCAACACAAGAAAATTATCATAAACAACTTTATGATGTAATATAATAATATTCATGCAATAAATAATAATAATGTTCATGTAATAAATTAGGTAATACAAATTAAATTAAAAATAAACTACCTAGGAATACAAATGACCAGAGTCATAAGAAACCTACTGGAGGCCCTACCTATTAATTAGCAAGCTACTGGGTTACAATGGGACTAACTCCTGGGTTTCCCTGTGCTGGAGTACAAAGGACCCGACTGACAACTGACAAAGGTTTGCTAGAGGACCATGTAGGAGGGAGACACGTGGTCTCCTGGAATATCTCTGGCCTTTCCTTCAGAAAGGGAACCTTGCCCTAACTCCAGGATGAAAGAAGTTTATGGAAACCTCTTGGTAGGTAGCTTGTTCTCAGAAGAGGGTGTTTCCAATTTTTATATATATTGACTAATAGAGTTTGGTGCAAACATTGAGCAGTCTGAGTCTGATAATATTTAATATAAATTTTGGACTTTAATAAGGGCCAAAGCTTGAGTTAAGAAGAGTCTGGATCTAATAGTCTTCCTTGTTATCTTAAGTAAATACCTTTTTGGTGTGTCAGCAAGCAAATGGGACTTCCTTACCAGACCGTTCCCCTAGCATCTTAGTGATAAGGAAAAACACAGATGTCCTGGGTTGTAATTTCAATTGAAACTTTGTTAAAGGTACCCTTTCCTGTGTCAGCAAGATACCTGTCATCAGAGTGGTGGGATTTTCTCCTTACGTCACAGAGATATATGCTATAGAAAGGAGATTCACACAGCTTGGGATCATAAAACTCAATTGACATTGCCTTGTTAATTGTCTTATCTTACTAAATTTATGACTTGTTCAACTAAGAGAGTTCCTTTCTCACGGCAAAATGTATAAAAACCAGAAGATTTCTGTACTGGACATCCAGATTTGATCCTGGCTCCATAGTGCTATGTAACTGTTATCTTTATGGGGATTTGTTTAATTAAATCATAAAATGTATGCATTAACCTGTTGCCTTTTCTCTAACAAAGTTTTCAGGTCAACAAGTCTAATTAGTGTGTCTGTTGTACTGGTTGACATGGGTAATGGGAAATAATTCTAAGTGTGCACTTGGTATCAGAAAGCATCAATTTTATGAGTACAAGATGTGGGAGGTGTGTAACTAGACAACAGCTCAGTTGAAAAAGATCTAGAGGTTTTAGTGAACTGCAAGTTCAAACCGAGTTAGCAAGGGGTGGTGGGGCAGCCCCCAGAGAACTTGCAATTCAGGGCCTCATTCCCAGAAATATCTGGAGAATATTCCCCAAGGCCAGGCACAGCATTTTAGGAAGGACTCTGATGGAGGGGAGGGGGGACAGAGTAGGGCAGCCAGGATACTCAGGGACCTTATAATCATGCCCTTTGAGAAAGGGTTAAGAGAGCTTGGGATGTTTAATCTGGAGAAGACTCTGGAGGAAAGTGAAGGCTGTTCCACTCGGTTCTAGAGGGCAGAACTAGAAACAAAAGTGGGGGGAGGGGGATCTCAAAGACCAATCTAAACTTGATGCCAGGAAAAACTTTGTGCCAATGAAATCTGCTCCAAAGTGGAATGGGATGCTATGGGAAGGGGTGGGCTGCCCCTCTCTGCAGGTCTCCAAGCAGTGGCAGTATGACCTTGTCAAGGAAGTCATAGGGGGTTTTAGGTCAGGCCTGGGTTGGACAAGGCCTCTTCCTTCTCAGAGAATGGATCAATGCCAACCTATGCCCAGGCACGGATGGCACACAGTCTGTGAAATGATGTTTGGAATCACAGTCTATTGCCTAGCCAGCCTGAGGCCAGAGGAGTGAGGCCTTGGCAGATATTTGTCCAACAAAGCACTAGTCAAATCCTTTGTTTCCCCTTCTGCCCTCAGGCTCAGGGACACTGTAAGAAAATGCTAAAAGTTGCAAGGCTTCATTAGCTTCAGCTTTTGCATCTGACAGGGCCCACCTGGGGCCTGGTGCTATTTACAAACCCTTTTGGGGGCTCTCTCTGCTAGCAACCCCCACATGCCAAGAAAAGTTACTCATAATGAGTCCTTGCAGAAGGCCTTATTAAACAGTTGCAAAAGTTGGAACCGAAGGAGGTAATTAAAGACTTGGTTTCCCTCAGGGGAAGAAAGCAATTAGAAGTTTTTCTTACCTTGGAAGGTGCTTGGGGTTTGAGGAGAGGGGGGAGAGTCCTTAGAGCCACCTTTGATTTATGTGTTCATGTTACACCTCTGGAGAAATCAGTAGCCTGGTTTCTATTTTCTGTTTTATCAGACTCCAAATAGTTGTAATCACACCACCACCACCACCACCACCACCACCACCAAACAATGATTATGCTTTCAGCACTTTTCAGTCATAGACATACTTTCAAACACTGCCCCTGGTCCCACAGGGCTAGTCAGGAGGCCTGAGTCTGACCAGCAAGAAAAGGAGGGAGAGAGAGAGCGAGGGAGGTGGAGGGAGAGGGGGAAGAGAGGGATGGAATTCTATCAGCACAATAACTGTTTAAAGACTGATAATCATCTAATATTATTTTTGGACTCGAATAAGGACCAAAGCCTGAATTAATCAATCAGAAGAAGAGCCTGGACCTAACAGTCTCTTTGTTCTCTGAAGTAAACTCAGAGAATCCCTCCTCTAATGGCCTCAAGGCCAGATGGGGCTGACTTAGTATGCTTTAGGAGACCCTTAACCCTAGACATTATCTTGAATCATGAGACTTTTTCCATATCTTCATATTTTGTGGACATACGTTATGGCATGTTAATGGTAAAGAAAACACAGATATCCTGGATCATAATTTCAATTGACACTTTGTGTCAATATTTGGGTCATAATTTTCAAATGACAAAAGAGCAGTGGAGAGTTTGGGAATTTTGTTTTGGTTTTGAATTAGAAAGATCCTTGTACACATTACAGATCCCACCTGATTCCATCTCTCAGGCTGGATTTGTCCCAACCATCACTCGCAGCAAAATCAAACCAGCAAAGCAGTCAGTTTGACTGAGAAATTTGGTGTTCTGGGATATAATTTCAAATAGTGATAGTATCTCTTAGAATCCTAAGAACTGAATCATACGCTTCTGAGCTAGAATAGCCCTTGAAGATCTTCAAGTCTAAGTCTCTTATTTTACAAAAGAGAAAACTGAGGCACCAAAAGAAGAAGAATCTTGTCCAAGGTCCCTTACCTATGTATGGGATGAAAAGATCCCCTACTTAAATTAACTACTCAGAGGCCTCTCAAAGTAGTGACAGAAAGTTTATTTATTCGACTCTCCAGAAATGGGGCAATCCCTCCACCAGGTGGTCTGGAGCAGGGAAAGCCAAAGACAAAGGAAAAGCAGTGATATATATAGACCCTAACGCAAAACCCTCCTCCCACTACTGACCATTATTCTCATGGTCTTACATTCTAGACACGAAATCTAGCCAATCCCCTTTGAAATGAAGGCCTCGAAAAGTTATGTAAGTTTTATCCAATCATTGAGACCCTTATACACTACATAGTCTATATCTTTATATGGGAATTATTCCACTCTAAAGGCATTGTAACCTGAGCCTCTCGGTCTCCTTTACCTCTGGGAGAAGAATTACAATCTGAGAAGTCTTCACTGAATCTATTGCACTCACCTAGAAAGGAGCAGAACCAGAATTTGAACCAAGGTTTGAAACCTCTGTAGCCCATCACCATCACAGGTAGAAAATAGTAGGTAAACTCTGCCTTGGTGACCAAACTCAGTTTGGAAATCCAATCTTCTGACCCCCCACATTGATCGTCATTCTTCTTTACTTTTTTCAACTCAACAAACATTTATCAAGGACCTGTTATGTGCCAGGTGCAAGAAAAAAAGGATATCCTTAGTGTTATTTCCTGGGAAGATTCTTGGAAAACCTCATGGAGTCACAGTATTTCAGAGTTGGATAGAACCTCCCAGACCAGCTAACTTTTTTTCTTCTGCTCCAGCTCCCTGAGCCACCATCCCCATCCACCTCAGTTTCAGCCTTCTATAACCCATGCCTTCCTCTTTCTTCCCCCTCCGTTGTGCTCTCTGGAATCCTATACTGTTAACAAATTCGCTTTCCTTCTAGATCTCTTCTGCTCACATTTTTTCCGTCCTCTGACAGTCACAAAATGGTTCCTTGAAGAAATTACTGTATTTCTAGTCACTGTCTCTAGTACTGAAGGCTCCATTGCTCATGCCTGCCAAGACATTGGAGGAGGAAAGGAAGTCACACTTTTTCCTCCTGTTATAAATAATGACCTCAGACTCAATTACAAAGACTGGTGGCTCAGAGTCGCTTTATTAGAAAGGTTGGAGTGCATTTCCCTTTGATATTCAAGAAGGGGACACCACCCCCTCCCCAGTAAAGGGAGAGTGTGTCAATACAAAAGCAAGAACAAGCTTTATAGGGTTAATAATCCTAACTCCTCCCTTCTGAATCAATATTGGTCCTAATCCTTCCAAGTTGCTTTCTTTCCCTTACATGTTTCCCATTCACATGTAATCTCTTCTTTGTCATGGGTCACATGTTGCTCTAATGAGATTCTAATTTTATTCGGGGAGTTTCCCATTACATGCATGCAGTTACAGCTGACCGTCCATGACCCCAAACTGACTTGTTCTGGTTTGTTTAGGACCCCTGAGTTTATGGCTTCTGAGTCTCCTGGTTTGCTGCTGATTGACTGATAACTTTTATCTAAACTTCTGTTTCCCCCAAGGCTGATGATTTTAGCAGTGTGGAAACTTGACTATTTCATAACTCTTACACTCCTGACCACCACTTCTAAACCTCCAGTAGTCAACCTGTCCACGTTTAGAGTGCACCCCATTGGCATATACCACTCTCTCTAAATCCTGGTGGCAGTTATCTATTGGCTTCCTGGTCATTCTTCCTCCTTCTCAAATTTCTCAGTGCCTGGTTCACAAGTATTCCCCCTTCCCTCAAACACTCTGGCTAATCAATTCATCAACTTCCTCAACTTCCATGACCTCCATCAGCCACCCACAGAGATGGTCACACCTTAGACTTCACCATCATCCATAACTGTACCACCTCCAATCTGATCCTAGATTCTGAAATTCCCCTCTCTAATCCTAACCTTCCATCTCTCCTGCCCCATTTCTCCTAAGCCTAAACCTTGTCCTTATTGTTATTCTCTGTCAGTCCTAGAAGTTCATCACCCTGGCCTAGCTTCAATTTTGTCCTTTCTCAATCTTAAACCTGTTGACCTGAAAGTTTGGTTAAAAGAGGCACAGAGGCTAAATTCACATAGTTTATTCCCTTAAAGCTAACAGATTCATGATCATGGAGCCAGAAGGAAACTTTTGACTGTCGGATACAAGAATGATCAGGCTTAAATACACTTTACCATGAGAAAGGAATTTTCTTAGCTGAAAAAGTTATAAATAAAATAAGATAAGAGACTTGACAAAGTTTCAATTGAAATGACAACCCAGGATATCTGTGTTTTCTTTATCATTCTGTGTGTGTTCGTCCTTCATTGCTAAAGAAGACCATGCCATCAGAGAAATGATGACATGACTTGCACTTGACTTTGTTTTGAGTGAGGGAGGGCTGTGCAGGTCACCAGCCTCACTGCTCCTCCAGAGCCATCTGAATACAGTGACCAGATATTCATCAGGATGACTAGAGATGACCCAGGATGAGGGCAATTGGGGTTAAGTGACTTGCCCAAGGTCACACAGCTAGTGAGTGTCAAGTGTCTGAGGTGAGATTTGAACTCAGGTCCTCCTGACTCCTACATTGGTGCTCTATCCACTGCACCACCTAGCTGCCTCTATATGTCCACAAAATATGAAGATATGGAAAAAGTCCCATGATTCAAGATAGTGTCTCAGGTTAAAGGTCTCCTAAAGCACACGAAGTCAGCCCCATCTGGCACTGAGGCCATAAGAAGAGGGATTCTCTGAGTTTACTTCAGAGAACAAAGAGACTATTAGGTCCAGGCTCTCTTTCTGATTGATTAATTCAGGCTCTGGCCCTTATTAAAGTCCAAAAAGGATATGAAATAATTATCAAACCAATGGTCAACCACATAAATTTTGCCCTTCAGTCCCTTGATCTGTGGCTACTTGTGTTGGCCTTAGGGGAGACTGCCTTTACATTCTCTGCTCCTACTGATGGATATGCTACTGAAAACTATTGGAGAAAGTCATGTCATTGTGACTAGATGCCTCACAATAGCTTCCTACCTAATCTTTGGGCTTCTAGTCTCTACTCCTGGATTAGATGGAGCTGCCTGAATGGGGACCCAGCTAGCTAGATAACTCAGTTCCTCCTCTCCTGTCTATCTCCCCCTCTCCTTCCCTTTCCTCTCCAAAGGAAACTAAATTTGGATGGCTAGAAGACGCCTAGTTAACTTGCGTTTTACTGGCTAGATTTCCTTCCTTTCCCTTCCCTTCTCTTCCCTTCCCTTCCCCAAAACTTTAAACCTACTGCACTCTGAAGCTTTGAACAACACTATGCACCTGCCTAAGGGCTCTCTTCTGGACCCTCCTGGCTTCAGAGTGGTTATCAATAGTAACTGTTGCTGTTTCCCTCCAAGCCTGATGTCTTCATTTTTCTTTGCCTCATTAAAGGGGCCACCAGCTGGCCACTTCTTAAACAGGCTTATTCAATGAATGGGCATTTCCTCACCCTAAGTGAATACCTGAATAGCACTTGGCCTAAAGGGGCCAAGGTCTCTCTGTGCCATCCTGTCATCCTGATGAATATCTGCTCACTGGATTCAGATGGCTCTGGAGGAGAAGTGAGGCTGGTGACCTAGCACAGCCCTCCATCACCCAAAACAAAGTCAAGTGCAAGTCACGTCATCAGCAACAAAGGACAAACGCAACAACAACAATCATGGCAACCTTTTATATTTAAGTCATGTAATCCTGATGAGGTGGAAGGGGGGGTGAGACATCCACAAAGACCGGGGTACCAGGGGCAGGTCGCCTGGAGAAGAATTCATGGACTCAAGCATTATTGAAGTCAAGGTAAAGATTTATTATGCTTTTCAGTGGACAAGGGTTCTTAGGGAACCTGAAACCTTAGAGGGTTACAGGTAAAGTTTATATAGGATATTCTATAGGATACATGTGCCAAATATGCTAACTAGGTGTTTTGGGGTGGGATTAGGGAGTGGTTAAAGAGTAGTCAGTTCTTAAAGGAACATGTACTTATGGTAACTACTGCATAGGTATTTTACCCAGAGTTCATAGGGAAATAGTCCAAGGGGGGAGGGCTACCTGGAGGTGTGGTTTTAGACCTGAAATATCACTAAGTCAACCAACAGTCAGGGCTGGCTCAGAAATACCAGGTTGCTCTCATCAATGTCTTGTTAGGCAAGATACATGTAAAGGAGTATACATATGTCTAAGTGGAGGATACATATGATTGGTCAGTGAGTAGTAAATGTGGTGATGACCCAGCACACGGCCAGCTCAGCCAGTACATAGTTGGTTCAGACTGATAAGTTCTATAGGTGCATCTGACTGCTATAGTAGGAATGGAGATAACGGTTGTTGCTAGGGCAGACTATGTCTTTGGGCTGGGAAGAAACTGCCTGGGATAGTGTTTTGAGGCTAGGGAGAAATGTGATTTTTTAAGAGAAATGTGATTTTAGAATTGGGGCCCAAGTACATGCACCCAAGCACCCTATCAATCCCACGGAGCTTACCTTGGTATATGGTACGAGACGTTGGTCTAAATATAATTTCTGTCAAACTGCTCCTGTTTTTATCAAATAGTGAGTCCTTACACCAATAATTGGAGTCTATGCTACTACGTTCTTTTGTTTCTATATCATGTTTGTTTTGTTTCAAGATTGAGTCTCCCTATCTTATCTAGCCTGGAAGTATAGGGGTCACTTATAGGTTGGATGAACACTACTAATTGGCATAGGAGCTTTGACCTGCTCCATTTTGGACCTGGAGCAGTTCTTTTATAGCTCAGAACTCCTGAATTCAAGTGATCCACCATCCTCAGCCTCCTCAGTATCAGAAATTACAGGCATGCCACCATGCTTGACCTAGCCATAGGTTTTCTGTAGGTTTAAATCAGGTGAGGTCCAGTACATCGAAGCATGTTTCTCTCCATCTCTCATATAACTAACTTTTTTATCTTCCAGTGAGGCATGGCATCCATCTCTGTTTGGAAATTTACTAATCAATTCTCAGAAAAGAAGTAGAGAAATTTAAGCTTCTTGAAGTTGAAAGAACAGTAAGAAAATGTTTTTAAAAACGGTTGCTAACTGTCACTATGAAGAAAACACTCTAGTAATGGGCAAGACAGTGCAGAGACAGAAGTACTAAAGATTGGATAAAAGGTCACTTTTACTGATGAAACTCACATTTTCCTATGAACATCTACCAAAGTTACTGTTGGTAGAAGACCAGGTGAGCCTGTAAGTTCTGAGCACCTGCATCAGATTGTAAAACACATACCCCCAAAACGTTTGGGGAATTTTTTACTCCTAGTGGGCTGAGACATTTCACTTTAATTAAGGGATGATGAATTCTGATGAATATGAATATTCCCCCGTCTTCCCTGATCTGTACCTACCCACGAGGTTGTATACCAGAGTTATTGCTAGGAAACCTTACTTCTCAATTGAAAAAGTAGTATCCAAATATGCCAGACCTGTACAACTGGACAGAAGGTAGGGGCCAAAATTAAAATAGGCTAAACTTCTTCAGGCCATAGATAGGCTTTTTGTGGCTCACTTTCCAAGTAAAGGTATAATTAATGATCAAACTATTTTGCAAATAAACCATATCTTAAAAAGGGAGGATTTCAATTAATATCAATTAATTACACTTATTACTTAAGATTTTTATTTCTCACAAAATCACATTAATGTTAAAAATTACTTTGCTAAGCAGTACAAGTTTTAATACATTTTTCAGGTTTTCCTACTGTTTACATTCAGTGAATGGGACATATTACACTTCTTGCCAGCAATCAGTTTGTCATTAGCTACTCTTGGCTGCATGGTTATATGGGACAAGCTTACATTCTGAAAAACACATTTTTTATTGGGACATAATCCAGAAACTGCAATAAGCAAACATTTCTTTATGAAGTCACCTTTAGTAAAAGACTTCCCAGCAGCAGCAATTTCTCTAGAAATCTGAAGTCTAACCTTAGTAGCTGCCTCATTTTCTGAGTTTACTTTCTTGAAAAACCGTCATTCCCCACTGAGATTTTTTTAACAGTTTGGACACCTTAATTTGTTTTCCATTGGTGTCCAATTTGCTTAAATCAGGATGCTTTGATTTGAAATGATGATGAAGATTGTATTCCTTCTGAGCAGCTATTACTTCTCAGAAAACACAGCACAATATTTTGTCTCTCACGTAAGTAAACAAGTTTTTATTTGTACACTCTGGATTAAATCCTCTATGTTCTGATTCAATCTTCTGTTTCTTTTTATCACTCATTTTACAAAATCACCCCAAAA
Organism: Notamacropus eugenii; assembly: GCF_028372415.1. Classification (NCBI taxonomy): domain Eukaryota; kingdom Metazoa; phylum Chordata; class Mammalia; order Diprotodontia; family Macropodidae; genus Notamacropus; species Notamacropus eugenii. The sequence continues at coordinate 10,351,925 of NC_092879.1, read as the reverse complement.
ACTTTAATGTTAGAACCAAAAAATCTTCACAGCAACTGCTCACATACAAAGAAATACTGAACTGAGTGTCTGACCTTGGAGAAAGCATCAAACGCTCATGTAACTTGAAGGGTGGTCCCGCAGCCAGGGAGGGAAAGAAGCCCTGGTGCTGTTGCCTCTCATCACATAGCAGTCGTCAGCTGCGTTGACAGCTGTCCTCATTCTGTCCTTGTTCAACACTGTTCAACAACTGAAAACACAGGAAAAAGATATGACTCTTGCTCCTCTCAGACTAGAGACAGACTGATGATGGTTGGTTGCTGCATGTCATGTGACAAGCATAAGAGCTTACACAGTGGCAACCCACCTGACAATTTGCTTGACAGGCACAATAGTGACTAATGGAAGGTGGGTTAAGCAGTGCATATACAAAGTACTTGTTATATCTTTCATTTCCTTTACATCCTCTACATCCTTTGGTGGGTGGCAAGCAGCCCATGTGCCATACGTTGTGCAGGCCTAAAATATGCACATTCATTGAACTTTGCCACAACTATCCCAAGGACAGTTAGATACTTGGCTCTAGTGTAAGGTTTTCCCCCAAAAGGAAAGGGAATGAAAAAAATGTAACAAATGTACAAACATGAATCTGGTCTAGAAGAGATCCCTTATTCACACACAAAAAAGGGAATGTTAAATATGAAATAACCATAGCTTGCATCGCAGAATGATTAGAACAGAATTCAGTAACTTATCGGTTTTAGCACAGTCAATTCTCCAACATATTGGGACATGAAATAGCTTTTGCAAGGCTGCCAATATTCACATTTCAGTTCTACTAAGCACTATCTGATCAAATACAAACTTTAAATCTTCTTTTTGTTGGTCTCTATCTCTCCAATGCAGCCACTTCATTTAGAACCAGCCCACTCCTATCACTGCATAGAGTCCAGGGGTGGGGAACCTGCAGCCCCTTAATAAAAGGTTTTGTTCTATGAAGTTTGGATTCAGTCAAAGGGCTGCACTTGAGGATCTAAAGGGTCACAAATGGCCTAGAAGCCACGGGTTCCCCACCCTTGGCTTAGACACTCTTTCCTAATGATGGCCAAACTGCTCAGTGAAGACACTTCTCCCTGCCATCAGCCACCTATCACTGCCAATTCCTACCACTGCCATCACCTTGCCAATGGGAGATGCTGCTGCTTCAACCACAGATCTCCAAGCCTTTCAGATTCTTATAATACCCTGTACCTAGGTCCCAGCTTGCCTGGGTAGAATATATACTCACAGAGGTATACTCACAATAGTATTTTTTTTTTTGTTTCTCTTCTTCCAGATTGCTTTTCACTTCTGTGTGTTTACATTCTCAATCAGTGATTCCCTCTTTTCTCTTTTTTTAAAGCTTATTAATTAATTTGTTTTCAGTTTTCAACAATCACATCCATAAGTCTTAAATTTTCTCCCCCTCCCACCTCACCTGGCCTCCCCAAGACAGCATGCAATCTTATATGGGTTCTACACATACATTCTTATTAAACACATTTTCACATTAGTCATGTTGCATAGGAGAATTAAAATGGATAGGAGAAACCATAAAACAAAACAAAACAAACATAACACGAGAAAATAGTCTGCTTCATTCTGATTCCATAGTTCTTTCTCTGGATGTGGATGGTATTTTGCCTCAAGAGTTCTTTGGGAATGTTTTAGGTCCTTGCATGTGAAAGACTAAGTTTGTCAGAAACAGTCCTTGCACCCTGTGGTTGTTACTGTGTATCATGTTCTCCTGGTTCTGCTCCTTTCACTCAGCATCAGTTCATATAAGTCTTTGCACGTTTATCTGAAGTCTGCCTGTTCATCATTTCTTATAGTGCAATAGTATTCCATTACATTCATATACTTTTGTTTCTGTGGCTTGATTTGCCACTGTGGATTCAAGTTTTTCTATTCTGCCCATTATTTCTACTCTGCAGGCCATAAATTTTGTTTTCATAATTTGCATTTCTCCCTTGAATTCTTCAAGAACATTCTGCTATGGTTCTGTTTTCTCTTGAGAATTCACAGGGTCCTTAACCTTATCAGGTGTTGATTCATTTTCCTTTGTTTTGCAATACTTATTCAAAGATGTCTGGACTAGTTTAGCTCATCTGAAGGCCAACTTCCCTGCTATTAGTAATATCTTCCTTGTCATTTTAACTGAGTTTTCTTCCTCCTGAGATATTTAGTGATTTCAATCTTTTTCTTTATATTTTCCTATAACTCACTTTCTGACTCTTTTCCCTCATTCTGATGGCAGTTCTCCTGAGGGCTGGACCTTGAAGCTGTCTCAGTCTCCTCTCATGCTGAGCAATTTATGTTTCACCAGCCTTAGTCTCTGTCCCAAATGATTTCTAGGTGGACAAAACTGACCTCAGCTGGATGCTAGTCCCTTTTTCATCAGGCCTGGAGATGTCTCACACACATGCTGCCCCCCTCTCAGTTTCCTCTTTTATTTAGTTCTCTGCTGCCCCAGGCAAAGCAATTTTCTACTTTCTTATAAATATACCTCTCCTACACAGGGTAGTGAAAGCAGAATTTATTGCTTGTTGCCACAGAATGTGGGGTTGAAGGCAAGGGGTTATACTAGCAGAGACTACAACAAAGAAATTGCAGAGTAGATACCAGAGCACAAGCCTGTGAGTCCTTTATGAAGACCTGCCAAAACATGGGAGCTGGTAAAGGAAAGAGTACTGAGTCATCAGTTTAGAGTTTTAGCCTTCTCTATGTTAATTCATCAAGTTGTTACCTGTTGTATTCTCGGTTTCTTAGGCTGTGAAGACAGTAGCAATTGCTTTGCTCTCTACATGTACTTTTTATTTGGAGAGGTTTGGAGAGGTTTTCAGAGATCATGATGATTGGAGCAAATGTCTAATCCCCCATCTTGTTAGTCACGTCACCCCAGAAGTTTGATCCCAGTCTGTTAGTGTAGAAATCAAATGTTCATTCTCTGCCCTATATTTACTTTCTCTAGAACTTTGACAAATTCTGTAATTAGTATGGTCCTTATCCTGTATGGACTCTGGATTGTTCTGTTACAATGCTGTCCAGTTGTTCATCTGAAATATTCATTCCAACCATCATGTGCAGTACTTGTAACAATTGATTTTGAGAAAGCTTGTTGTATTTATCCAGGTCACATAGTCAAAAAGCAAAGTATAGTTGATTTCTCCAGCTGCTCAATTATCCCATTCCATTCCCATCTCTGCTTTTCTCATTATCTTCAATTGGTTGTTAGTGAGTCAAAGTTCTCATGAATCTTGGTCCTTTTCCTCAGGGAAGAAAGTACCAGTGAGCCAGGACCTCAGGAGATTGATAGCAAGCTCCAGAATTCACTGGAAGTCTTCTTGGATAGAAATCAGATCCTCTTTTTTTGTCCAAGCTAGCTGTTGAGATGGGTGATTTGACTGTTTTTATTTTTTTCCCTATTTTTATTTCCTCAAATTCCTTGTCCTGCAACAATAGACTCAAGAACCCATCCTTGAGCCAGGTAAGCTCCGCCTGAGGAGATGGTCCTGGTGGGGAGGGTGAGAGAGGGAAAAAAAAGGATAGAGGTAGGGAAGAGAAAACTTGTTTTACATTTTAAGAGGATATTTTATGGCTAATTTTGGGGGGAGAGGCATAGTCCTCTTTACTTGACCATTTTTCAAGAGTTAGTTCAGGGTCATACCATAAGTGTGATGGCACTAAGCAGTACTCCCATTACCTTGTTCACACCCACACTGTTTCTAGACAGCTACCCACCACAAAAGTAATTGTCTCACAGTACAGAATCACCACTGTAAGGGGAGAACCACAAGTTGAAGAGGCTTTAATCCTTTCTTTAGGAGAATGGGTCTTCAGCATTATGATGGTGATAAGAACATAAGAGCTAAGAGTTAAGGCAAAGAAGGTCATTCTCTAAGTCCCACCCACAATGAAATCTATCCTTATTTGGCTCTGATACTTCTACAGGCCAGTACTTACAGGTGTTTCCTTATATCACAGAAAAAAAGGTTAATCTTCTTGGGACCACAGAACCTCAATCTGAGGAGGGAGAATGTGGAGCGTGGAACTGAAGAACCCAGATGCCTAGTCATGGCTGCCACTGGAGGCAACCAAGGCCTCTTCTTATCATGAGCACTCCATGGCAGAGTGGCTTACAGATGGCTATGTAACAGTCATAGGCCACCAACAGTAAGCATCCTGAGCCTGAAAAGATGAATTTTTTAAAGTACATCTAAGAGACACACGTTGCATGGGACACGGTATAGGACTGGGACAACAGACTGAATAGCATTCTTACCATTTGGCCATAGTGTAGCATACATCCAGGAGGGGAAGAACGAGAAGAAAATACATGGACATAAGTAGCTCTGGCTCAAGCTACATGGCCATTCCAATCACAATGCTCCCCAGAAAGCTAGATGATGCAGCAGATAGAGCGTTGAGCTTGGAGCCAAGAAGCCATGAGTTCAAAGCTAGCCTCAGATACTTATTAGCTGGGTGGCTCTGGGCAAATCACTTTACTGCTGTTAACCTCAATTTCCTCATTTGTAAAATAGGGATCATAACAGCACTTACCTCCCAAGGTGGTTGTGAGGATACGATGAGATAATATTTGTTAAGCACTTAGCACAGTGCCTGACACATAGTAGGTGCTATATAAATGCTTATTCCCTCCCCTTCAGCAGGGTGCAAAGGTAAATGGCCAGGAATAAGGAGACTATCAGTCAGCCTGTGGTTGTACTTTCCTCTAGCATTGCAAAAGCAGAAAAACACTGGCCAAGTTGGAATGGATCCCAAAGCCCAGATCCCAGGGCCAAGGAGAGAATGGTAACACAGGGCTGCCTTTCTTTAAGAACTGCCCCAAGTAAAGCCCAAACTCATCAAAAACATCTGTGCAAGGTCATCCAGTACCAGAGAAAGGAGAGGCCTCATGGATTAGCCAATCCAACTGCTTCATTTGTTTGCAATTTTTTATTGGAGACCCAAGCTGGGGAACTGAGCAGCCCAAGGTTGTCTCCCCCTGCCCAGCAGAATGCTCCCATTCTCCTACCTTGCTTCATATTCTTCTAAGAGTAAGAGCAGTGACATAAAACAATATGACAGAATGAAGAGTGCCAGATCAGGTGGTTGGAAGGGATAGGAGGAAAGATACAAGGCTCCCCTCTTTAAGTCTTAGGTGACTTTCTAAGATTCTAAGTTGCAAAAGGGTTGCTGATTGGTGGAAGGAACTTCCCCAGTAGGATTTATTTAGCCACCTCTGAAATGCCACCTTTTTGATGTATTGAGGTTGCCAGAAGCCAACAAGAATTCCTCCTTCCTGTTTCCTCTTCTGCTCTCTCATTGCCAGGTAGAGACCTCTCTGGTATCTTAAGGGCCATGTCCATGTTTGAGACAATGGTATGCAATGGAAGCAGGGCTGACTCTGGAGTAAGGGCCTGCAATCAAATCCCACCTCAGAATTTGACCACCTCGTTGACCCTGGACACAAGGTTCCCCTTTCAGGGCCTCTGTAAAATGAGGGAGTTGAACCAGGTGACCTCTAAGCCCCAAATCTACTATCATATTATGATCACAAACTCTAGCAAGTCCAAGTGGAAAGCCTTTAAGTTCAGGCCATCCAAGGAGCAGCAAAGCAAAACAAGGTCTTTGGAAGTGCTGAACAAATTAAATCCTTCGGTATTTCCCATTTGTCACCAACTCCACTGTAGCTTGCATTCCCCTGGAGTCCTCCAGCATGCCTTCCTTCCTCCTTATTGGAAAATCACATCATGCTGCAAGATTGATGCTGCCTGGTCCTAACATCTCCTCAGCTTCCCTCTGACTGGAGAGCTGGATCAGGGGCTCCTGGGATTCCATTTAAGAAGGAAAGTATCTTTCTCTCCATTTGCCACCAGCTCCGTTGCTACTGGATTTTACACTGGGTGTCTTCTCTCCCTCCACAGCCCCTATTTTCAGCTTTTTTGAGTGTTTGATTCCCCCTCCCCCCCCCATATTGGATTGCAAACTCCCTGAGGACAGGGACTGTTTTTTCTTTGTATTTCCTTTATAGAGGGCTGCGTCCTGGACTGTGCTTAGCACAGTGCCAAGAATATGGTAAGTACTTAATAAATGTTTAGGCAGCTAAATGGAGCAGTCATCTTCCTGAGTTCAAATTTGACCTCAGACATTTACTGGCTTTGTGACCCTGGACAAGTCACTTCCCCTGTTTGCCTCAGTTTCCTCATCTGTAAAATGAGCTGGAAAAGGAAATGGCAAACCACTCCAGTGTCTCTGCCAAGAAAACCCCAAATGGGGTCACCAAGAGTCAGACAGGACTGAAAAGACTGAACATTATCAATGATGTCTATTTGCATCAGAAGACTTTCTCCTTTACCTTTCAAAGTCTCCCATTGTTTTTGCCTTTGCACACTTTCTGTTTTGCTGAAGTCTAATTGAGCACTCACCTTATATCTTCCTCTCAATTAACTCAAGGAACATCAAGAGCGTGTTGCCCCAGCGTTAACACAGGTTCAGTACAAAGTGCAGCATACCTTAAGTATGACTTTCACCACAACACACATAAGAAAGTTCCATGCAAGAGACAGCAGTTATAGCAATTGTGCGCATCAGGGAAGCAGACAGCAGCAGCATATGCCAAATATCGAATACTAGCATACATAGCAAAATTGCATAAAAGTATAGTAAAGAATAATTGTATAGAGGGAAAGTGGAAGGGAAGAAGCATTTACAAGGTGCCTACTATGTACCAGGCACAGTACTAAACACTTTACAAATATTATTCATTTGATCCTCACAACAGTCCTCCTCATTTCTTATCTGGCTCTCCTACTTTGGGACTTCTCTGGCTAGCTTCTCCCCCACCCTCCAGGAAGTTCATTACTGGCAAAACCTCGTCATCCTACCTGTCAGCCTTGGGACTCTGAGACCTCATCACTACCCTCTGTCCCCATTATCTCACTCAAAGTAAGAACCTGAAGAGACCTTAGCCTAAAATGGCCAGGGTCTTCCACTCCAGTCATCTTGATCTATATCTGGCCACTGGACCCAGATGGTGACCTTGCACAGCACTCCCTCCCTCAAATCAAAGTCAACTGCAAGTCATGTCATCAGCATCTCCCTGATGTCATGGTCTTCTTCGAGAACGAAGGACAAACACAACCCTCTGATTGAAACGTAGAACCATGAACTAGAAACCTTCATTTAAGAAGAGAGCTCAGCTCAGAACAACTCTATATGTACTACTCTGGGACATCCCCAACTCCTCCATCATCCTCTCCTTCTCCCCACTGGTTACCTTTCCCCCAACCTGATTTTCAACTTCCTTTTGTGTTGTCTTCCCCCATTAGTAATCTCCTTGAGGGCCTGAACCATCTTTTTTTTTCCTATTTCTATCCCCTGAGTTTAGCACAAGGCCTGGCACATAGTAGGCTCTTTAGTATTGTTGTTCAGTCATATCTGTCTCTTAAGTCCATGGGGTTTTCTTGGCAAAGAAAGTTGGTTTGCCACATCCTTCTCCAATGTGTTCCCATTTTAAGATAAGGAACTGCCGCAAATAAGGATTAGGTGACTTGCCCAGGGTCATACAGTTACTGTCTGAGGCTGGATTTGAACTCAGGTCTTCCTAACTCTAAGTCTAGGGCTTGAAGCTCTGCCAACTGCCAAAATTTGAGTAAAAACTTAAGTAAACTTAATTTACTTTATATCATCGCATAAAATTATGGTAAAGAAATATTTTGCAACATAACACAACAAAACTGATTTTAGTGGCTCAACAAAACACTAGTATTTTTCACTATTACATGTGTGCCTGTGTGATTACCCTGCCTGACACCCCACTATCTGAGAGTCACATAGGTTACATTTCTTTCTCCCTTCCCCCAGGGTTCTCCAAGACCTTTAAGGAAATTTGGGGGTGTCCAGCATCTCTGCTATTGGCCCCAGCCCACACCAATGGTGTTTCCTCAATTCTAGGCATTCCCTGTACTCTAGTTTCATTTACTGTTTACCCTTAGTTTCTGAAGACATCATGTCTTGATTTAAGTTACACAGAGTCTTCAGCCTCACTCTCTCTTCCAGAGTCATCAAAGTCCAGAGGCAAGACAAAAAGTCAAGATGACAAGGCAGTGGCCTAGGATGCAGTGGATGACCTTGGCATCTTCAGTGTCTGACCGACCTTGAAGCATTCCAGAGTGCCTGCTTCAGCTGTCTTCATGATGACTGGCACAAGTTGTTCTCATCTGCCCATTCCTGGGGGAAAGTCTTCCCGTGCTTGGGGTAGATACCCCCCAAACTCACTGACAGGTTTGAGGCCCATTGGTTACCCTCAACCTAGTTTAGCCCTTTTTCACAGAATGTTTTAGCAGGGTGTGGCCGCTGTACACGCTACAGCTTCTTGGAGGCACAAGTGAGAGGTGAGTGCCGGGTAGACACCAAAGGTGGATGAGCAGCCTTCACAGCAGAGGTGCTAGTGCTCCCTGAATACTCCATACCCCAGTCTGATTTGACTAGTTAACAGATTAGCTTTGACAAAGAAATATTTACTTCAAAGATATACCATAAACAAACATATAAATATTCCACACACCCCCAATGTCTAGAGGAAACCATTCCCCTCTTCCTGCCCCATACCACCTCAAGCTGAGGAAGGGAGGGAATTAGTTTCACAGATGAGCTCAGTTCCTCTAGACCACAGCCCCATCAAGTTCCAAGTCCCAAATACTTCTTGGGCTCAAGTCCCAAATGGACATCACTGACAGGTACCCTGGCTTCTCATGGCTTTCTCACTGGTCTGGCAGCAACATCTAGACTGAAATCTTTCCTCCAAGGCCACCAGTAAGGATTCTACCACCTGCACCTAGAATGGAAAAGTGCAAACAAGACAGAGCAAACCCAGTTCTCAGTTGAAAGGTGGGCCCTGAAGGGGAAGGTAACACTCCCCCTTGTCCAGCTCACTACCCTGTGGCCTTGTTATGGGTAAACAGGACTTTCACCCCCTCTGGAAAGCAGGAGCAAGAGACTGGCAGTCTGTTAGTTTTAAAGACACAACCTGTTCTGGCTACACAAGCAAACAAAGGAGGCTGTTCCCATCCACATGGCAGCTGGGCACTGACACATGCTGTATGATCTGGGCATGCTTCCTCTTCCTCCCCCATTGGAAGTATTTGCCTCCTTGACAAATAGGCAGGCATGCACTTTGAACACAGTACTTGTCCCCAGTTCAGGCCAGTCCTCTGGAGAGGCATAAGCGGCATTCTTTCACTTCTTTGCCCAGTGCCCCAGAAACAAGGAAGTCTTCAGACAGTCAATGTCACATCATCATCTACAATCCCACAGGTACAAATGAAAATCACAGTTATCTCCAGGGGTCCTGCAAATACAAAGGGTCCAATTTTATCCCAGATAAGGCCCTACATATAATGATTACCCTCCCCCATCCCCAGCTGCCTGAGAGACAAGTGTGTCACATTTCATCCCTCCCAATGTTCTCTGGTACCTTTAAAGGGGTGTCCCATCTCTCTGCCATTGGCTCCAGCCCCCATCAATGGTGTTCTCTCAATACTGGGGTCCCCTATACCCTAGTTCCTTTTAATCACTTAAGAGTAGAATGGCTTTTTACAAAGAAACATTCACTTTAAAGGCTAGCAAGTACAAACATACCAACATCTCCCCCACCCAATGCCTGGGACATAATTGTCCCCCTTCCAGTACCACCTCAGCCTCTGAGAAGAGGGGAGATTAGGTTCACAGCTTAACTCAATTACTATAGAACACAGCTCAACCAAGTTCCAAGGCGGCTAGGTAGAGCTGGCTAGAGCTCCAGGTCTGGAATAAGGAAGTTCAAATCCAGCCTTAGATACTTCCTAACTGTGTGACCTTGAGCAAATCACTGAACTGCCTGCCTTAGTTTCCTCAACTGTAAAATGAGGATAATAATAGCACCTACTTTACAGGCTGATGGCAAGAATCAAATGGTCCTCTTTCTCTTCTCTTTTTCCCTTGGGCAGCTAGGTGGTGCAGAGGATAGAGCACCAGTGCAGAAGTCAGGAGGACCTGAGTTCATATCTCATCTCAGACACTTGACACTCACTAGCTGTGTGACCTTGGGCAAATTGCCTCATCCTGGGTCATCTCCAGTCATCCTGATGAATATCTGGTCCCTGGATTCAGATGGCTCTGGAGGAGAAGTGAGGTTGGTGACCTGCACAGTCCATGATGTTCACAGGTTCTTTGAGTGTGGACAGCTGGGGGGTGCTTCTGGCTTCTCTGCATCAGGGATCACTACCTACTGGCATACTCTCAGGCCCAAATACTTAATAGAGGCTTGGCAAACCTGGCATCTTTCAAATGACAAATTCAGTCATCTATCTTTCGCTGGTCTAACACTTTCAATACTATTTTCCTCATGTCTTTCTACCATCTTTCCACACAATGATATCATCTAAGTACACCAACATTTCCAAGTAGTTCATGTTACCAACTACCTTCTCTATTAGCCTTTGAAAAATGAGATGCCCTTGAAATGAACACTCAATCTAGTAAAAATCCAGCTGGGCAGATGGGAGCTGTCTTCTTTTTGTTGACTTCTGCCTTCGGAATCTGGTCATATTCACCATGTAAATTCCAAACCCAAAACAACTAACTGACTGCCTAGCAAGCCACTCAGAAAATCTTGAATGTACTGGTCCATTCTGGTCTGTTTGTTCAAAGACAAGTAGACCACCCTAGCCAGATCTTCCCAGTGTTCTTTTGTGTTACTACTGAAGGTGATAGGTATGGATTGCTAGGCTAAGCAACTATATTTTCTACTTCCCTGGCATTGCCCATGACTTCTTTAGTAAGCTTCAGCTTCGCTCTAATGTAGCCCAAGTATGGCTAGTCCTTGTCACTGAGTCCATAGGGTCCAAACCCTATGCCTTCAATGTCACTTTTTTCAAGTGTCTTTTGTAGAATTATTAGAACACAGTGGATAGAACACTAGTATAATACTGAATTTCACATTTCCAATCTTTACTGGTATTTCTACATGGGACTCTAAGAGTCTGGATTGACGTGTCTTTGGAACCCAAGGCAACCTCCATCCCTGGCCCCATATATATTTCCTAACACTAGTTCTGTGGAAATCATCCTCTCCCAAACCACTGTGTAGTTCTCCTTTGGGCAGTCTCCATCCAAGCTGGTTAAAAGAGAGTAGCTTTTCTTCTCTGCTTGTCCTTTGTTCTCTGTGGGTGGTGTTCATGCATCCGATGGTCCCTTGACCTGTGGCTTCTCCCAAATTCTCCCTGTCTGCTACTTCATCTCTCAGCAGGTTCTCTATAGGTACTTGCTCTTGAGTCTGACTGATCAGATGTAACCTCTTGCCTGGTTTTGGTGGTCTCAACACAGGAAGATATCCTGGAGATCTGAATTTTCCCAAATTAGTTTATTTTTGCACTTTGGAAATCTTTCATAAGTTGGTCAACTTTGTTCAACAACCAATCATATTCTAGGGGCTTTCATTTCTCCCTAAGCCCACTTAGACATACCTCTAGGTCCTGGGATGCGGCCTTTTAACTAAGTCCAAGTTTTACAGAACAAATCCTTTTTATTTAAGGGAATTTGGTCTGTGAAGTTTGGATTCAGTCAAAGAGCTGCACTTGAGGACCTAGAGGGCCACATGTGACCTCGAGGCCACAGCTTTCCCACCCCTGTGCTTTAGGGCCTTTCTCCTTCCCATTGCATGGTAAACTGAATGAACATGGGATATGCTTCCTCTGGTGTCCTACCATAGCCATATTGCTTTTCTAGCCTCCATACTCATCCTTTCTGTTAAGGGAGGGCCTAATCACCCTATCAGTTCAGGCTTGACTTGGAACAAAATAAGGCACTTGCAAGTCACTGAATAGTCAGCAAAAGGAGGTTTGCTTTGCCCTAACAAAGCAAGGATATGCCACAATGATACTCTGGTATTTGCTTGTCTAGATACAACCCCCCCTCCACTTGTTTCCATACAGAAATATGTCTGGTCAACAGGACAGACTCATGTGGTCTTCAGATATCCATTGAGTCAGAGGGGCCCCACCTCCACAAGGGTAGGATTTTTTTATGTCCTTGGTACCCAGGAAGCAAAAGACCAATCAGGTCACAGGGATAGTTTTGCTGCCTTTTAGGGAAAAATCATCTCTATTTCAGGGAAATAGGCATACTTGCCAATTTCAAGTGACTTCAGGAATTCACACTTGCAATGTACATGTGCCTTCTGGTTTTGAAGTCTTTAGACTCTAAACAGTTCCAAGAACTGTGCCTCTAAGACCAGCCTATCTCTTTTTTTCCAACTCAGATGCCTGCCTATACTGTAATGTTTCAGTTACTTTTCTGATGAAGACAACCTAGGCTTATTCTCCGTAAGCACATGGCTCCTTTCCTGAGAAAAGTCCACTTTTAGGTCTGGGGCTTCCACTTGGGTGCCACAACATACACTGTGGGGTGTGGAAGTATGGTCAGTGTAGATAATGTGCATTGATTACCAGAGTCCCAAGTCAATGCCAAATCCTCTCTTCCTCTGACAGACCCAATTTCCAAGAGGCCATATCAGTCCTTGGATTACTTACCAAAAATGGCTTTCATCTTCCTCACCTTGCTTCATGAATACTTTGCAAGTACCTCAAATTCACACAAAGCCTTGCAAAATGCTCTCAGGATCCTTGTTTCTTAAGCCCCATGGCACCCCTCCAACTAAGTGTCCTCTGTGTGATTCCAGTTGCACCAGTGCCCTAGGAATGCAATAGCCATACCACTCATAGAAGATACCATGCTTGTAATGTGTGTAATAATACAACACATACTAATGTTTAAATATTCAGCTATGCTAAAGTCATCTCAGAAGGGACTTGTCTGATTGGGAAAGGAAACACCCCAGGTAAAAAGACTATCCAATTACAGTCTGGAACAGAAGAGAGAAGAAAATATATCAGATTTCTCTAGTGAATCCCTGAGCAACTAAGGCATCCAAGGAGAGTCTTGGGTAGAAAATATCTCCAGCGGGTCCCAGAAAATGTAGACGGTGCGCAAAGATATTCCAGAAGAGCCCCTACATCTATCAAGTAGTCTTTGGCTTTGTTCTAACAGAGCCATGACAATTCTATTTCCCCTTCGATGTTCATGAGGTATTTCTGAGAACTTGGAGTGTCTCTTCACTTTTATTTTTTTTCATTTATTTATTTATCTATTTATTTTTCTTCACTAGTATTGGCTTGAACCTCCATTCTGGTTCATTCCTTCTCACTGTTAGTTGTCATTACCAATTGACTAATTAACATCAATTAGCTGACAGTGCCATTTAATTAATTAATATCAATTAGCTGCCGAGCACCATTTAACTAATTAACATCAACTAGCCTCTACAAAAGGATATTTACTTCAAAGACGCAGCAAAAACAGAATTACACCACTGATCTAATTCTTAGGAAGTACACTCTCCACTTCAACACTCTAGTCTCTAGGGGAAAATGGCCTTAGTCTTTAGTGGACTTTCTACAAGACCAAATATAGTATCACCACTAAATGAGCCTTTGTCTCAGCTGACTCCTGAAGTTTGCTAAGAAGCTCTTTAGGACTTCAAACCTAGACTGCTTAGCTAAAAACCCCAGCACAGACTCCATTCCTGGTCCCATCAGTGGCTTCTTTTCTTGACCTCTTGAAGTTCACAAAGTCATAGTTCTCTCCAACCTCCTTCACCTAATGTGAAAAAATAAACACCAAGATAAAGTCCCAAGGTTCTTATTCATGGGCCATGTTGGTACTGAGAGAGCAGCAGTTGAGGCCTCTTCCCTCACAAGATTGTCTCTCCCTTCACCAGAATACCAACAGATAAGAAGTCAAACCAAGAGAAAAAGAGAGGTCAACTAATGCCTTCTAAATACACCCCCAGCCAATTCAAGGGGCATCCTACTCTCCATGTGGTTACCAGACTACAAGCAATAGCAGAATGTCTACACATGTTACAAAGAGCACATAGGACTTTGCCAGGAACTCTGCACATAACTTTTTTTTTACATTTTTTTCACATTAATTATGTTGAAGAATCAGAACAAAAGGGAAAACCACAAGAAAGAAAAAAATTTAAAAAGTGAAAACAGTATGCTCTGATCTGCATTCAGAATCCGTATTCCTTTTTCTGGATGTGGATAGCATTTTTCATCATGAGTCTTTTAGAATTATCTTAGATCATTGTATTGCTACAAAGAGCCAATTCTATCAAAGTTGATCATCACACAATGTTGCGGTTGTGCACGATGTTCTCCTGGTTCTGCTCATTTCACTCAGCATCAGTTCATACAAGTCTTTCCAGGTTTTTCTGAAATCCACATGCTCATCATTTCTTATAGAACAACAGTATTCCATTACATTCATACACCATGACTTGTTCAGCCATTCCTCAATTGATGGGCATGCCCTCAATTTCCAATTCTTGGCCACCACAAAAAGAGTTGCTATAAATATTTTTGTACATGTGGGTCCTTTTCCCTTTTTAAAGATCTCTTTAGGATACAGATGTAGTAGTGGTATTGCTGCATCAAAGTATATGCACAGTTTTATAGCCCTTTGTTTCTTTGTTTGGAACTATAGTTCCAAATTGCTCTCTAGAATGGTTGGATCAGTTCACAACTCCACCAACAATGTTGTTGGTGTTCTAATTTTCTCACATCTTCTCCAACATTTAGCATTTCCTTATTCTGTCATATTAGCCAATCTGGTAAGCATGAAGTGGTACCTCAGAGTTGCTTTAATTTGCATTTCTCTAATCAATAGTAATTCAGAGCATTTTTATATGACTATAGATAGCTTTAATTTCTTCATCTGAAAATTGCCTGTTCATATCCTTTGATCATTTATCAATTGGGGAATGACTTGTATTCTTATAAATTTGACTCAGTTCTCTATATATTTTAGAAATGAGGCCTTTATTAGAAACACTGGCCAAAAAAATTGTTTTCCAGCTTTCTACTTCCCTTCTAATCTTGGTTGCATTGGCTTTGTTTGTAGAAACACTTTTTAATTTTATGTAATCAAAATTATCCATTTTGCATTTCATAATGTTCTATATCTCTTATTTGGTCATAAACTCCTCCCTTCTCCATAGATCTGACAGGCAAACTATTCTTTGCTCTCCTAATTTGCTGATGGTATCACCCTTTATGGTTAAATCAGGTACCCATTCTGACCTTATCTTGGTGCACTATGTAAGATGTTCATCTATGTCTAGTATTTGCCATAGTATTTTCCAGTTTTCCCTGCAGTTTTTGTTAGACAGTGAATTCTTATCCCTCTGCATATACTTGTTATGGATACTTGCCAGTTATACTTATGCCATGGCACATACTCCAGCATTAATGGTGTTTGCAAGGAAATCTATCACTCAAAGGCTAACTAACCAAGAGGAGGCTCTAATTTGAGATTTTCCTCACTGGAGTAAAGAAGCAGGAACCTTGGAACTGAGAAATATGATTATTAATAACTAATGATTTGGGGAGATCTAGAGTTTCCACACCCTTTTTGAAAGTCCTCATTTCAAGGCTTAGCTTCTGAAGGACAGAACTGATGACAGCAGATAGGATTAATATTCTCTTCAATCTAAAACCTTACAAGGAATTTAATCTAAGGTGAAACTCCTCCTGTATTCTACTCAAGCTTGGGGGGGATATAGATCCTTTGTCTAGATTTCCCAGAGGTCTGGGGGTGATTTGGAAGTAAATGACATGATCAATATCATGTTCCCTACCCCCTCATTGGAACAGGTCCACCTGTCATAATATTTATTCTCTCAATTTTTAACCAATCAGAGTTGATTGTCAGCCTCAGGAACACTTACTCTTCTAAGCATATAAACTGTGAGCCCACCGCCATGATCTGTCTTTGGTTCAAGAGAAACAGCCAAATGACCATCCCTTTTGTTAATAATATGCTAGCATTATTAATAAAATTGTTAGCTACCCATAAACTACGTCTCTTGAACTTTCTAAATGTCACAAAGCCAGTGAGCTAAAGGGAAAATTACTTTTCCTAGGACAGTCTGGGGAAAGAACTTGATAACTAAAATGAAAGCCTTGGTCCCCTGGCCCCTCCTGTAAACCTTGAGATGAGACAAAGATAAAGGGTCTATGATCAAATCCTTTCTTTCCAGAAAGCTGTTGCCTCTGGTTGTTAACTCAATTCACCAAAGAATGTGTTTTTCAATTGTGGTATGGTCAAGATAGTCGGCACACTTGGAGTCAGATGACCTGGCTTAGAGATTGTATTCAGAGAGCCTCGCACAATGCCAAGCACATGGGGAGCACCTAATAAATACTTATTAATTAATTGACATCTCTTCCATTTCCTAGCTCTGGGACCCGGAGATCCAGTCTGATGCAAGTGACTTATTCACAGAATCATTGATTTCAAGCTGAAATGAACCTTGGATCATATTCAGTTCAACCCCCACATTTGACAGAAGACTGGGACCTAGAGAGAAAAGGGGGACTTACCCAAGGTCATAGGCAGAAGAGTCAGCACTTGAACCCAGATCTTATGAGTCCAAACCCATTGTTCTTACTATTGTAACACATAGTTTCCTCATTTGTTGAAGATGAGGAGGAGGGGGAAGGGGAGGAGGGAAAGGGGGAAAGGGGAGGAAGAGGAGGTTAATAACTCCAGGGTGTCAAGGTGATCAAATGGGAGAACAGATGGGAAGACATGAGGGACAATCTCTATGACCTAAATAGAACTTCCTGATCCTTCAAGAGGTATAAATCAAAGGGAATCACTTTAAAAGTTCTGTCAAAATGACATAATGAGTTCACAAATGAGTAGTTAATGAGTAACATGGAGCTTATAGCTGCTTGATCCCTGACTCAGGGTTTCCTGTGACCTGACACCTGAAGTCCATAAAGACTGAAAGAGACACTCCAGTGGTGGCCTATGCCCAGCCAGATGCCCAGCCAAGCATCTACCCCTATCGACAGCCTTCTCCTTCTGGGAGAGGCTCAGATTTATGATGGGAGGCAGAGAACCAGTCAGCTACATTCAGCAGGAAGTCAAAGGAACCTAAATATCCAAAAATCACAGGAAAGGAATATGATTCTTGCTTTGGTACTAGCAAATGACTTCCATTTTCACAACAGTCATGCTCCCCTTTTGAATGCCTTCCCAAATCACCTTCCTTTTATGCCAGATTTCTCCAAAGAGTAGTCTTGTACTCATTGTCTCCACCATCCTCCAACCTTACTCTTTCCTTAACCCCTTTAATTTTCTCTCTGCCTCTAGAAATCAGCTAAAAGCTCCCTCTCCAAGGCTCCTAACAACCTCCTCAATGTCAAATCCTACAGCTTTGACTCAGTCCCTACTTATCTGACCACTCCCCTCACCTTCCCTTGAATTCCATGGCACTGTTCCATCCTGGCTCTCCTTGGCACTCTCTGGGTATCTTGCTGGCTCTTTTTGCTCCTCTTGTCCTCCAAATGGAGGTTTCTCGGTTCTGATCTCATTTTCTCTCCCTCCTCTCCTTGGATCAGATCAATGCCACAACTTCAGCATTCCTCTGCAGATGGATGCCTCCTCACCCTTCAGCGCTAACCTTTCCCTCCATCATCAGACCCATATTTCTTCTTTTTATTTGTTTTTTTCCTTTTGTTACAATGAATTTGGGAAAACAAACTAACAAACATGAGCATCTCCATATACAAAGAAAAGAGCAAGTATAAATGTAACCCTGATTTGTGTCGATGAGGTAGATTTATATAATAAGGCCTGAATTCACAGTGAGTATGCCCTTAATTCTAAAATGGATCCCACTTATGCCCCCAGTTAACCACAACCTGGGGGCTGAGTTCCCAGCCCTGTGTTAGGAAAGGTCCCTCTTTGATGTGTGGCTCCCATTGCACCCCCCTGCCACAGACAAAGGGACACCCAGAAACATAAGGACAGGCTTTACCACAGGAACTTATGAGAAATAATACAAAATCCAGAAAATATATTTTTTAACAGAATACATCTAAGAAAAACATAAATGAAAGTAAGACTGGTTCAGAATGCAGCCTGCCCGTTCTTCCTCTCCCAGGGGCTGTTTCTCTTTGCACACCTGCTCCAGCCAAGTGGCCCTTGGCAAGTGACTTAACCTCTGTCTGCTTCAATGACTTCATCTGTAAAATGGGGATAATATAGTACCCGCCTTAGGAGGATCAAATGAGATAATAACTGTAAAGTGTTTAGCACAGTCCTTAGCACACAGAAGAGACTTCATAAATGACTATTCCCTTTCCTTCCCTGTGCAAAGACCATCATCATTCTCCTTTATGCTTTCCTCAAGAGTACTCCAAATGCTCACCATCACCAAGTGTGAAAAAACCTCTGCCCTGTATCTCCCTTCTACCACTCCTGCCCCCATCCCAGGGCTGGACCCAAGTTAGTCTATTCTATTACCAAACTGGGAAGAACTATAAATCCCAAAGGATTTGGTGGTTAGCCAGCCCTTTGCCAAGGGTTGTTACATGTGAAATTGCAAATTGCATTATCCATAGCTTGTTTTGGGATTGAGGTTTTTAAAAACCTATCTACTCAATTCAGTATGTTTGTTTCAGTTCTGTCTTGCTTGCCTTTGTTTCATTCTGCACCTCCTTCTGTTCTATTCTGGGCATTTTTCTAAAGACTAAAATCTCCTCTCTCTCTCTCCCCAAGTCCCAAAAAACCACCTTTCCCTTGTAACAAATTTGCATCTAGGCATAGAAAACAAACCTACCTATTGCCTGTGCTATGTCTCATTTGGCCCTAGTCAGAGACAGAATGAGCCAACATCAACTCCCTTCTCAGAAGGCGGCAACGTGATTCATCATCAGCCTTTTGAAGTTGTACTTAGACATTGCATTGATCAGAATTTCAAAACTGTTTTACTTTACAGTTGTAATCACTGTTTAACTGGTACTTCCTCTCTGGCTTGCCTCTGCTCACCACAGGGAGTCTACTCAATATGCTAAGGGATTTCCTCTATTTTTCCTGACATCTCAGTGTCCGTGATGGCCAAACATCATTCAAGTTGTCCACCTGTCATCACACTTGGGCAGGCCATGGAACTAGGCCAGCTTTTTCTATCGTATTTTTCCTTGATGACAAACAACATTTATTCCTTTTATTCAAAGTTCTTTATTTGCTGTATATGGCACAACCAGCTTATATCCCCCATGTACCTCTCAGTGATGAGTCCTTAAAACATGAGGTTTCACTAAAGAATAAGCTACAAAATTAATCGAAACAATAAAGTCCATAAAGGTGCAGGATGTAAAATAAATCCGCATAAATGATCAGTAATCCTATATATTACCAACCAAACCAACAGACAAAGAAATTCCATTCAAAAGAATGCGGAAGTCCTTCTACCAAGATTCATGGGACTATATGAATGCAGCTACCAAATACCCTTTACAGAAATACAGACCTAAAAAATTGATGAAACATGAGAGAAGTGATTATTTTCAACCTTAACCAGAGGTTTGGTCTAAAGAAACAAACGGTATCAAGTTGTACACATTCTAAATATGCTATTTGTGGTCTTTAAACCAGAGAATTATGCATGCATGAGAGGTCAGACTTATTCTGAACTCAAAGAAAAGCCAACTGAAGGAGATTTTTATTCCCTTGGAGAAATTCCCCCCTCCCTTCCTGTCTCAGGGTGCGTGTCAGCCAAAATTGTAGTCTACATATGTGTTGACCATAATATGAGAAAGGAATTTCTTAATAAGATAGGTTCATAAAACAGCAAGATAAGAGAGTTACCAAAGTATCAATTGAAATTATAACTCCAGGATGTCTGTGTTTCTTCTATCATAAACATAACATAACATAACAGTGCTTGTAAACAGAGGAAAGAGGGATGCCATTATTTAAGATAGTGGCTAACAAAAGAAAGTCATAAAACTTAAGATAAGGGAAATGATCAGTGGGTCAGGTCCTTGGCAGAAGAATATTCTCAGTCAGCAAAATCCATCAGGAGAACTTGGGTTTACTCAGACAGCAAAGCAAAGCATATCTGTTATGTCAACCAGGGTGCTTTTTATGATTGGTTAGTCCAAGTTTGGGGTTTTTTCAGGTGTTGGAGGCTCAAGCTGGTTTGGGGAAGAGGGGTAAACTGCTTTACATTCTCCTCCTTTTGGTCAAAGGTACACCAAAGGCGCTTCCTGCAGACCAAAGAAGGCATAGGAAAAACCTCATTCTTCCTTAGGGAGTGAGAAGGGGAGCTTCAGCAAGCCTTTTGCAATGCTACCCAAAATGAGTTCTTACAGACCTTGTCCAGATTCTTGGGAAAGCCGTCTATGTCAGATGTCACCTCCTTCAGGCCTCTATGGAACTGGAGTGTAAGGTCTCCTGTGGCCTCAGATGTCCACTCAGAGCTGACGTCTTCAGATAATCCAGGAGTCCACACCCACAAGTTGGCAGCTGTGGGAGTAGTCAGAAGGATCTGGTAGGGGCTCTTAGAAGACATATGAGTTGACAGTTGAGAGGAAATAGCATTACACAGGCCCTTGGTTAAAGGTACAAAGAGATGATCCAGTTTCCCAGTCCAAAGAATTGTGTTATAGAGCTAGGCAAAAAGAATAAAAAAAATCATCTGAAGAAACAAAAGGTCAGGAATCTCAGGTAAAATAATGGGAAAAAAAAGTGGAAAGGGGGCCTGGCAGTACCCAATCTCAATCTCACAGTCTATAAAGCAATAATAATAAAATGATCTGGAAGTGGTCATAAACTAGAGTGACTAAATGGTGGGATGGATTTGGGGTGGAACAATGAGAAACAAGCACTGCAGCAGTGTTTGGGCAACAAGGCCCAAGATCCCAGCTAGGGGGGAAAGGACTCACAGTTGGGACAAAAACTATACTGACAGCAACTATGCAGAGACTCAACATCTCACACTGTTTGCCACAATAAATGAACACATAATTTAGAAAATAAAGATAGCTCATGGTTAGCAGTCATATGGGATTTCATATATATATATATAATATATATGTATGTATGTG
Source organism: Notamacropus eugenii (assembly GCF_028372415.1). Classification (NCBI taxonomy): domain Eukaryota; kingdom Metazoa; phylum Chordata; class Mammalia; order Diprotodontia; family Macropodidae; genus Notamacropus; species Notamacropus eugenii. The sequence continues at coordinate 10,330,899 of NC_092879.1, read as the reverse complement.
TGTATACATATGCATATATGTGTGTGTCACGTTTTTCCTCACAACACTCAAGTCAACGAGCATTTATTAAACACCTACTATGTACCAAGCACTCTGCTATATGCTGAGAATATGAAGGCAAGCAAAAAGAAAGACAATCCATACCATCAAGAGTTTACATTCTATAGGGGAAAACTAGAAATAAAAAGGAAGCTTCAAAGTGGGAGGAGGCGGAAGTGTAGGGGGAGTATCCCCCAGCAGAGAAAAAAGTCCAGAGAATGTGAGGCAGAGCCTAGAGAGGAATAAAGAAGCAAACATGGCTGGCCTAAGCAGCAATGAAAACTCTAGGAAAAACTGACCAATCTATCCAGGGGGTAGAGGTGTTATCTCCATTTTACAGATGTGGAAACTGAGCCTGAGAAAGATTAAGTGACTTGCCTAAAGTTACACAACTAGTAATTGTCTAAGGCAGAAGTTATTTGAACTCAGGTCTTCTGACCCAAAACCCAGAGCTCTATGCACTATATCATGTTACCTAATTACCTCAAAAGTTAATACCAAAATCCAATAAGCTTAGTAAGAGGGATAGTAGTTAGGGTTAGAGTTATGGAGTGACAGCTTTTAGAACTAGATATTTTAGCATATTTTAGAACGCAACTTTAATCTGAAATTAATTCCTAACTAGTGGCATCTCACAAGAGACTGGTCTGGAAAACTACATACTAGATTTTAAGCATTAGATACATGGTTCCTTTCCTAAGTTTGATAAGAGGCATGGAGAACTACTGAAGCATGTGAGAAGATACCAAAAATAGACAGAAGCTTGCTTTTGGATGCACAAGGTGCCTGGTAATATTCAGCACCATTAAAGAAACATTGCAAGGAAAATCCTCAAGGGACTATTCCATGCCTCATGCTAAAACCAACAGGAGAGTTGATAATCCCAACCATGCTAGCTCTTATTGAGAGAGAAGCGTTGCCTATGAAGAGGTTCCGTACGCCCCACCCTACCCCAATGCTAACAGATCATCCTCCATCTTCTTGCATGTCTCTTCAGGAGGACTTCTACATAGCCAGGGAGGATCAGAAGTCAAGAGCCATGGGTTGGGTATTGCCCACTGAAAAAGCAGAAAATAATCTAAATTAGTTCATTCTTGGTCCTGGCCGTGGCCAAGAGAGAATTGAAATAAACCAGAAGAGAAAGGAACTCAACACAGGACATGTCCCTCAGAAAGTAGGAAGACCTAAGAGAATTAGCCACAAATTCATTATTTGGGATATTCTTTGGACATTTGTTACTTAGGTAACAGAAACACCATCAAACAGGAAAGTCAATAATAAAATCTGAATTAGCAAAGTGTGGAGATTAAAATTGCCCAATCTATAATAAGAGACTTGAGCAAATGGCACTTTATTAAAGGGTCCATGGTCCCCTTTAATGAAGTGAACCTCAGATCATCCTCACAATATGAGATCCTTCCTTCTTCCAGGACCTTGTTTTTATAGGATTTGATACCCAAAGACACAAAACAAGCATGGTAAAATATAGAATCTCATTGGTTGATAGACCTTGCTCTTGAGGGCCAAAAATGACATATAAGTTGGGAGGTCGCAAATTGGGTAAAGCATGGGGCATCTTCACTGACTAAATGGTCATAAGGTGGTCATAAGATGGCCACCTGCTCATGGTGAACAAGAGAGGATAGTCCAGAGGTACAAAAATAAGTTGGAGAACTTTCCAAAGCATCAAAGCATCCCACCTTTTCTGAGTTTGGACACGGAACTTGATCAAAACAGGATGGAGATATCTTTGTCAGCATTCTTGTGTCAGTATTCCCTCTTCCACTGATCCACTACTCTATTTCTTAGTCCATACCAAACAGTTTTGGTCATTGCTGTTTTATAATACAATTTAAGATCTGGTATGACTAGTCCACCTTCCCTTGCATTTCTTTTCAGTAAGTCCCTTCATATTCTGGACCTTTTGTTCTTCCAGATTTATTTTGTTATTATTTTTTTTAGCTCTATAAAATAATTTTTGGTGGTTTGATTGGTATGGAACTGAATAAATAAATTAATTTTGGTAGAATTGACATTTTTATTACATTAGCTTGGCCTACCCATGACTAACTGATATTTTTCCAATTATTTAGATCTGCCTTTATTTGTGTGAAAAGTGTTTTGTAACTGTGTTCATATATTTCCTAGCTTTGTCTGGGCAGGTACACATGCAAATATTTTATATTGTCTAGTTATTTTAAATGGAATTCCTCTTTCTATCTCTTGCTGCTGGCTTTGTTAGTAATACAAAGAAATGCGAATGATTTATGTGGGTTTCTTATATAGCCTGTGATTTTGCTAAAGTTATTAACTATTACAAGTAGTATTTTTTAGCTGATTCTCTAGGATTCTCTAAGTATGTCCTCATATCATCTATATAGAGTGACAGATTTATTTCTTCATTGTTTATTCTAATTCCTTCAATTTCTTTTTCTTCTCATCACTAAAGCTAACATTTCTAGCACAATATTGAATAATAATGGTGATAATGTACATACCTATTTCACCCCTGATATTATTGAGAATGCTTCTAGCTTATTCCCATTACACATAATGCCTGCTGATGGTTTTACATAGATGCTACTTCTCATTTTAAGGAAGACACCATTTATTCCTATGCCCTGTGGTGTTCTTAACAGGAATCAGTGCTGTATTTTGTCAAAATGTCTGTATCTACTGAGATAATTATATGATTATATGATTTCTATTAATTTTGTTATTGATATGGTCAATTATGCTGATAGTTTTCCTAATATTGAACCAGCCCTGCATTCCTGCTATAAATCCCACCTGGTCATAGAGTAGTATCCTGGTGATAAATTGCTATAATCTCTTTGCTAATATTTTGTTTAAAATTCTTGCATCTATAATTATTAGGGAAATTGGTCTATAATTTTCCTTCTCTGTTTTGGCTTTTCCTGGTTTAAGTATAAGCACCGTATTTGCATCATAAAAGAATTTGGTAAGACTCCATCTTCACCTATTTTTCCTAATAGTTTACATAGTATTAGAATTAATTGTTCTTTAAATGTTTGGTAGAATTCACTTGCAAATCCATCTGGCCCTCGAGATTTTTTCTTAGGGAGTCCATTGATGGGTCGTTCAATTTCTTTATCTGAAATGGAATTATTTAAGTATTTTCTTTCCTCTGCTGATAATCTGGGCAATTTATATTTTTGTAAATATTCATCCATTTCATTTAGATCGTCAGATTTATTGGCATATAGTTGGAAAAAATAGCTCCTAATTATTGTTTTAATTTCCTCTTCACTGATGGCAAATTTACCCTTTTCATTTTTGATATTTCTTGTTTGGTTTTCTTTCTTCTTTTTAATCAAATTAACCTAAGGCTTATCTATTTTATTGTGTTTTATTTTTCATAAAACCAGCTCTTAGTTTTATTGAATATTAGTTCAATGGTTTTCTTAATTTCAATTTTATTAATCTCTCCTTTGATTTTTCAGAATTTCTAATTTGATATTTAATTGGGGATTTTTAATTTGTTCTTTTTCTAGCTTTTTTAGCTGCATGTCCAACTCATTGATCTCCTCTTGATCTATTTTATTCATATAAGCACTATATCCCATAAGTTTTGGTATTTATCTTTTGTATTTGGTATTTTGTCTCATTATTGTCATTCTCTTGGATGAAGTTATCAGTTGTTTCTATGATTTGTTGTTTGACCCACTCGTTCTTTAGGATTAGATTATTTAGTTTCCAATTAATTTTTAATCTGTCTTTCTGTGGCCCTTTATTACATGTAATTTTTATTGCATCATGATCTGGAAAAGATGCATTTAATATTTCTGCCTTTCTGCATTGGATTGTGAGGCCCTAGTACATGGTCAATTTTTGTGTAGGTGCCATGTACCATTGAGAAAAAGGCACGTTCCTTCGTTTCCCCTTTGTATCCCCAGAGGTCTACCATACCTAACTTTTCTAAAGTTCTATTCACCTCCTGAACCTCTTTCTTGTGTATTTTGTGGTTAAATTTCTGTAGTTCTGAGATGGGGAGGTTGAAGTTCCTGACTAGTATAGTTTTGTTGTCTATTTCTTCCTGTAACTCACTTAGTTTCTCCTCTAAGAATCTGGATGCTATACCACTTGGTGCATATATGTTTAGTATTGATAATACTTCTTTGTCCATGGTAGCTTTTAGTAAGAGGTAGTTTCCTTCCTTATCTCTTTTAATTAAATATATTTTTCTTTGGCTTTATCTGAGATCAGGACTGCTACCCCTGGTTTGTTTTTGTTTTTTTTTTTTACTTCAGCTAAAGCTGGTGGAGCCAACATGGCTGAGTAGAAAGACAGACCTGCTCTAGCTCTCCCACCATAGCCCATAAAATACCTGTAAAAAAATTACTCTAAGCAAATTCTAGAGCAGCAGAAGCCACATAATGTCAGAGTGAAAGAGATTTCCAGCCCAAGACATCCTGGAAGGTTACAGGAAAGGTCTATCGCACCAGGCTCAGAGCGGAGTGCAGCCCAGTCTTGGCTGCAGGGCACTGCATGGACAGGACTGGAGCAGGCTGCAGGGTGTGGAATCACAGGTAGCAGCTGCAGTTCCCAGATTTTTTTTCAACCCACAAATGCCAAAGACAGCTTCAAAGATCAGTAAGAAAACTCTTTCACCCAGGTGAGAGGGGGGCGAGGTCCACTCTGGCCTCAGGGTGACTGCAGCCACTGCAATCCTCTGCCTGAAGACCCTAGGGAACCTAGTACCCAATCTGGGTCTCACTGCTGAGTTGCAGTCCTGGGGTGAGGAAGAGTACTGGCATGATGGAGTTAGTGGTGGCAGTGGAGAGGAGTAAACTCTTCTCTGTTGATTGTGCCACCTTGGAGGAACTGAAAATTTAGAGATCCCTAGAGTATACCCTCAACTTGACAATGGAGTCAAAAGTCAAGTAACTTGCTGGGAAAGTGCCCAAAAAAGGGGTAAAAATAAGAACACAGAAGGTTGCTTTTTCATGAACAAGTATTTTCTTCCACCCTTTCAGATGAGAAAGAACGAAGCATACCATCAGAGGAAGACATCAAAGTCAAGGCTTCAACATTCAAAACCTCCAGAAAAAAAAATATGCAATGGTCTCAGGCCATGGAAGAGATCAAAAAGGATTTTTAAAATCAAGTAAGAGAGGTGGAGGAAAAATTGGGAAGAGAAATGAGAGTGATGCAAGAAAATCATGAAAAGCGAGTCTACAGCTTGCTAAAGGAGACCCAAAAAAATGCTAAAGAAAATAACACCTTTAAAAACAGACTAACCTGAGCAGGGTGGAGCCAAGATGATGGAGTAGAAAGACACACATACTCTAGCTCTTCCCCCACAGCCCATAAAACACCTGTAAAGGAAGACTCTCAAAAAATTCTAGAACAGTAGAAGCCACAGAACAACAGAGTGGAGATTTCTAGCCCAGGGTGACTTGGAAGGCTGATGGGAAAGATCGCACTAGATGCGGAGCAGAGCACAGCCCAGCCTTGGCCATATGACACCGGGAGGAGCAGGGCCAGGGCAGGCCTTGAAGGCGGAATCCTCAGCAGCAGCAGAGGTTCGCAGATCCCTCAACCCACAGGCTACAAAGACACTTCAAAGATCAGTGAGAGAGCTTTTTCACCTTCATGACAAGGGAGCAGGGTCCTCCCCTAGTCCCAGACCCAGGAGGCAACCAGGCTCCATTGTTGAAGTCTCAGCTTAAAACCCCTGGGGGAATTGAGCAGTTGGTCTGAACCTCATCCCTGAGTGGCCTTCCTGCCCCCACCTAAAGCCCCTGGGGGGATTGAGCAGCTGATCTGAATCTCAGCCATGAAGCAGGCTGAGAAATAAACTCTTCTCCCTTGACTGTGCCACCTTGGAGGAACTGAGAACTTACAGGTCCCCAGAGTATACCCTACTCTTGACAAAGCATCTAGTTGGGAAAATGCCCAAAAAAGGGAAAAAAATAAGACTACACAAGGTTACTTTCTTGGTGAATAGGTATTTTCTCCCATCCTTTCAGATGAGGAAGAACAATGTTTACCATCAGGGGAAGACATAAAAGTCAAGGCTTCTGTATCTAAAACCTCCAAAATAAATATGCAATGGTCCTAGGCCATGGAAGAGCTCAAAAAGAATTTTCAAAATCAAGTAAGAGAGGTGGAGGAAAAATTGGGAAGAGAAATGACAGATATACAAGAAAATCATGAAAAGAAAGTCAACAGATTGCTAAAGGAGATGCAAAAAAAAATAACACCTTTAAAAATAGGCTAACTCAATTGGCAAAAAGGTCCAAAAAGCCAATGAGGAGAAGAAGGCTTTAAAAATCAGAATTAGCCAAATGGAAAAGGAGGTTCAAAAGCTCACTGAAGAAAATAGTTCTTTAAAAATTAGAATGGAACAGATGGAAGCTAATGACTTTATGAGAAAACAAGAAATTACAAAACAAAACCAAAAGAATGAAAAAAAATGGAAGATGATGTGAAATATCCCATTGGAAAAACAACTGACCTGCAAAACAGATCCAGGAGAGACAATTTAATAATTATGGGACTACCTGAAAACCAAGATCAAAAAAAGAGCCTACACATCATCTTTCATGAAATTATCAAGGAAAACTGCCCTAATATTCTAGAACCAGAGGGCAAAATAAATACTGAAGGAATCCACCAATCACCTTCTGAACGAAATCCAAAAAGAGAAACTCCTAGGAATATTTTAGCCAAATTCCAGAGTTCTCATGTCAAGGAGAAAATATTGCAAGCAGCTAGCAAGAAACAATTCAAGTATTGTGGAAATACAATCAGGATAACACAAGATCTAGCAGCTTCTACATTAAGGGATCGAAGGGCTTGGAATATGATATTCCAGAAATCAAACGAACTAGGATTAAAACCAAGAATCACCTACCCAGCAAAACTGAGTATAACACTTCAGGTAGAAAATGGTCTTTCAATGAAATAGAGGACTTTCAAGCACAGGAAGGTTGAGCCATTGGAGAACACCTACTAGCCCAGGACTGCACTTTAGCACATGGAGGTCCTGCTGCTGAAGGATGCCTGCCTGCCTGTGGCTGCACCAAAACCCAGGGAAGTCTGGCAGATGTAGGATGCCTTTCCACCCTGGGCTGTGATGAAGCACATGGAGGTCCAACCTCTGGAAGACACCTGTCTGCCCAGGGCTGCACTGAAGCATGTGGTGGTTTCCCAAGCTGGGGTCCTCCAGTTCCCATGGCTGTGTTAAGGCACGTGGGGGTCCTAGTGTTGGCTTTTGCCTGCTCCACCACCTTTGGGCTCAGGATCTTCCCCTGGTTTGCTGAGGTGAGACTTGCTGCTAACTTACTGGGACAGTTCCTGTCTTGGAATGTGCTCTCCTTTTACCTTAGTGAGATGGGCCTTTTCTTTTTTTTTGCTAGTCTTCCAAGTTTCTTGAACTAAAAGATTGCTTCACCTCATCTTTTTCTCTGACTTTTCTCAAATCTGTTTTATGATTTGTTCTGGGGTGCTATTTTATGGCTGTTCCAAGGTAAATATGAGAAAGGGACAGTGATTTACTACTGCTTACTCCACCATCTTGGCTTCTAGAAGTCCCTTATGTGAATATTTTAAATAAGTATTTGGACTTATCAGTTTTAGATCCACTGATACCAAACCACATAAACATCATGCTAGCTGATGTAGGAAATCTATCCCTACAACCATTCACTCCTCCTGAAGTAGGGGTTTACCTAAGGTATTGCAATAACATAGTTCCTGGGCCAGGTGGATATTGATCCAGAGGAACAAATTTCATACATTGGCTTCTCTACCAGGATTGTCCCATGGCAAATCAATGATTAGTTCCCTCAGTATCATGGGTGGAAGCAAGGCTCGTGACAATGAAGCATCTTCTCATAGTTCTTCAAGTACAAAGGGTGCCTACTTCCCTGGTATTTTGAACCCTGTTCGGCCTTGAGGCCGAAGGGCTACCCGAGCCTTTCTTACCTGTCGTCCAGGTCTTCGGAGATCAGCCAGATAAACGTGTTGAGAGAAGAGACTTTCCAGAGTCGAACAAGGGTTAGGCTTAATTCAGGGTCTTGGTTACATGTGCAGGGTGAATTCTTCCTCAGGAGAGAGGAATCCTCCTCCTCCCAAGGGGCAAGGATCATACAGCAAGAAGATGGGAGCAGAAGGGGGGGGGACCCTCTTCCCTCCAAGGGTCCCTCAGCACAAAGAGCGCCTTCAGGCTTTCCTGTCCCTACTTAAGCTCTCCCGCCACATAGTTTGCACGTGAATACCATGCCTGCTCTCAGCCCCTAGCTAGTCAACAACAGGTGTGCTCAGACCACGGGCCAATCTCAAGGGTGGGATGCTCTCCCCAGCAAGTTTCCCACTGAGAAGAGGTGGAAATGCACGAGATAGCCCGTGTTTCACGCCTCAATTCCCAGCTGTTCCCTGGGGGGCCTCATGAGAACTCTGAGGTTTAGAAGTCCTCACCTTTACCTGCCCAAGACTGTCCACGTGAAAACTGAGCTTACACCCCTAACAGAACCCTCTACCAACCCCAACCTCAGAGCATTCGCATTACATTATGGAATTTGGCTTTCCTTCCAACAGTCCTTCTACTCGTAGATCTTACAGCTCTGAGCACTGATATTTATGCAGGGGTAAGTCAAAATTGTCCCTTAACCCCATACCTTTACATTTAATTTATGGAAGTGATAATCTACACTCTAATGAGGACAGGGAAAGGCTATGAGCTTTATGACATAAAAACTAATGACTTGGCATATTTGGAAGATCTAGCCATAGTGACTTACACCTCAGAGGGGTGAGGTTACATTTTTATGGGACAAAACATGCATCATTATTAACTGGTGGCCAAAAAGAAGAGTACTCCACTCAATTCCAGGTTCAATACCAAGAATGTCAGAGAAGAACATATATCTGTACCTCAGAATCCCTACAGAGTTCCACACTGCAAATGTGGTTAGTGATGCAATAATTAATATGACCTCTGATTTGGACTTCATAGACAGCTTGAAATCGTTACTAGAAAAACTAGAGGTAATAAATTTTTTTTGTTTTACCATGTATCCTTTTCAATCTTAAGAGTGGTCTGATTGGTCTGGTTGTTGTCCTTTGTTCTTGAAGAGGATGAAAATGACATCACTATGCTAGAGTCAAGTTTCTATGTGTCTGACTGTGGTTGATCAGACCAATACAAGTTCAGAATTCTCTACCACAGGTCGGGCACAAAGAGTCCATGTGAACGTTTGGGGTGAATACCCTAAATTTGTGCATCCTGTGTTTCCTTTGAACTGTTTCAATTCTGCTTTGCTCATAGAATATAGCACCTTCTCTGATGTGGACACACTATGCTGAGTGGTCCTGTGCCAATGTCTCCCATGTCCCACAATCAATTCCAAAGTTCTTAAGAGAGACCCTGAGAGTGCCCTTGTATCGCTTCTTCTGATCACCATGTGATGGCCTGCACTATGTGAGTTTTCCATAAAATAGTATTTTGGGCAAGCCTACATTTTGCATTTGAACAATGTGGCCAGCCCATTGGAGTTGCACTCTCTGAAGCAAAGTTTAAATGCTTGGCAGTTGAGTTCAAGTAAGGACCTCAGTGTCTGGTACCTTATCTTGCCAGGTGATCCTCAGAATCTTCCTAAGACAGTTCAAATGGAAGCGATTCAGTTTACTGGCATGGTGTTGGTATACTGTCCAGGTTTCACAGGCATACAACAATGAGGTCAGCTTAATGGCTCTATAGACCTTTAGTTTGGTAGTCAGTCTAATGCCTCTTCTCTCCCAAACTTTCCTTTGGAGTCTCCCAAACACTGAACTAGCTCTGGCAATGCGTGTGTCAACCTCATTGTCAATGTGTACATCCCTGGAAAGTACACTACCAAGGTAAGTGAACTTTTTCACAGCATTCAAAATTTCTCCATTTGTTGTAACCAATGGTTCCACATATGGATGGTGTGGTGGTGGCTGACGGAGCACCTGTGTTTTCTTGATGTTAATTATTAGGCCATAATTAGCACAAGCAGCAGAAAATTGATCCATACTTTGTTGCATCTCAGCTTCAGAGGCTGTATTGAGTGCAAATTTATCTGCAAACAGAAAATCATGCACCAGCACTCCCTCCACTTTGGTCTTGGCTTGTAGCCCTTTCAAGTTGAAGAATTTACCATCAGTGAGGTAGCTCACCTTGATGCCTTATTCATCCTCAATGAAAGCATTTGACAACATGGTCCCCAAGAGAATCTTCAGACTCTTGAATAGGACAATGAAAAAGAATAGTAAGAGACAGTTATAACTCCTTCAAAGAGCCAGAATTGAACTCCTATATCTCCCTTATAAATTAGGTGAAATAAATTTGCTGCCACTAATTTTGGCATCCAGTTTTAGATAGGGAGCTCATGGGGTGAGACTACTAGTTTCAAAAGACCTGGGTTGACTTCCTCACTGTTTTCTCACCCAACCAGAGGACCTTGTCATTTACTTGAATGGCCCTCTGAAAGAGGAGCTTGGCAATGAGGGCACAATCACATCAAACATCTAGTACCAATTGCAAGTAAATTCTCATCAGTTATCCACAAAGATCTGAACTCAGTGGAGGGCAGCCAAGGACATTTTATCCCTATGGCCTGGTGACAGTTCTTTGGCCCAGGATTTTAAAGCATTGTTCAGACAATTTTATAAGTAATGACCAATCAACAAACCAGATCAGGGTAAAGTGTTGGTTATCTGTAAGTTCCAACTTAGAACAGATCCTTCACTAGGTATGCAGCCTGGCATTTTGTCTACAGAGCCAGGTTAGAATATGTTCAATTGAATGGGACCTGGAGATCTGGCTCTAGAGACAAATACTCTCAATGGTATGGGACATCAAATGAAATGTTGTTCTATGCTCTTTGCCACCACAATCCTCACAAGTCCAAATGAGTAAAGGCCATCAGAGCACCAGAACTACAGATGTTTGGATAAATTATACTGTTCCAGGATTGAAGGAGACCCTTCAATCTGACTTAGTGATCCTTAATCATGCAAACTCTGCAGCCACTGGCTTTGATATCACTGTGCCTTTTGCATAGAGAGACTTAGCCTTTCAACCAATCAGAGCAGACAACATTGAAAAATCTCAACTAGTGAGCCAGCATCTGGTTCAGGTAGTCTCCAGAGTGCATGGGAATGCAAAGAGAATGGGGGCTAGGGGAGGCTGGAATCTGGCCAGTGACTCTGAGGTATAGATAGATTTAGGTATAGATGACAGAAAGATGGATGGAGGGAGAGAGAAAAAGAGAAAGAGAAGAAGAAGAAGGAGGAGGAAGAGAAAGAGGACAAGGAGAAGGAAAAGGAGGAGAAGGAAAAGAAGAAGGAGGAGGAGAGGGAAAAAGAGAGGGAATGAGGAAGAGATTGTTTCATTGGGATGAGAAAGTATGTAGAGTAAATATAAATTAAAGATCTTTAGTGTCATGAGGGGGGAAGGGGATTGGGGCCAGCTCTGTGTCACAGTAGATATACTGTCAGGCCTGGAGTTAGGAAGACTCATTTTCCTGAATTCAAATCTAACCTCAGACACATATTAGCTATGTGACCCTGGGTAAGTCACTTAGCCCTATTTGCCTCAGTTTCCTATAAAAGGAGCTGGAGAAGGAAATGGCAAACCTCTCCATCATCTCTGCCAAGGAAACCCCAAATGGAGTCACAAAGAGTTGGACACAACTCAACAACAACAACAGTGTCTTTTTTATCATTTCAATGGGCACAAACAATTTTATCCTCTTTTAATTCATGGATCAGATGATAGTTTTCCTTATAGTAGAGGGTTATTGTATAAGTTGTTCTGTTTGTTTTTTTTCCATAGAAATAGATATTGACAATATATGTATATGGATTTAAAATTTGTGTCATATTTTATTACTACCACCTATGTATTTATTCAGAAAGCTCAAAGGTGAATCATATGAGTGTAATACTTGTATATTTTATTTCTTTTAAATATTAATTGGTTAAAGGAAAAATATCCATTAGAATTGTTACTAGGAAAACAGAAGAATGGTTAGTGACAGCAACTGATATAATCAGCATAAAGGTTAGCAGATCCAGCTGAGCTGCATTGTCTCTCTGTTGTGGCAGCCTAGGGTGGGTTTCCTTCCAGTAGATGTAATTAGGCCGGCTGACTTTGATGACTTTAGGAAGTTTGGGACTGTTCAAAGAAGAATAAATTCTGGGTGAGCTTCAGGGACTTGGGAAGGGCTACATTGTTTGGGTTTCCTGAAGAAAATGTTCCTTAACATAGACATGTCCCTGTGCCTCTTCCCCCAGAGGCAGTACCTGGCAGAGAAGGGGCTGGGGGAGAATGTGTGGCATACATGCACCAACACCCTTACCCACACACACAGTCTCTGGTGGCCTTTGGAAACACTTTTTCTCAGTCCTGGTGGCCAAGGGGGAAGAGCATCTTCAAGATGGCAGAGAAAAACAGACCAGCTCTCTCATACAACTCTCCAGCAAGGAGGAAAAAAAGCACCAAACTGACTAATGATGAAGAAATCAAAGGCAGAACTATAGCAAATGCATTTTCCAGCCTAGGTCCACACAAGGGTGCTAAGGAAAAGGTCCAGCCTGAAAAATCTGTCTCAAGGAGCTCAGCTCAGGGAAACCTTTCAGCACACAGACTGGTGGGGAGTGGGGAATGACTCAGGAAAACTTCAGACTTCAGCCAGATAATTGAAGGTAAGTAAATAGGAACTTGGACACATGGAGCTTGCAGATGGGTCATTCTGATCTCAGACTGAAGGTCAGGAGACTATGGGAGAATGAAGCACAATCATGCTACACCCTGCATCAGACCATGCAGGCAGAGTTCATTGGCTTAAGCTACCTCTGGAATCCTTAAACAACACAATTCTCAGGATCCAGAAGAAGCAGTGACAACATCCCAGATCAATAGATCAGGACTACCAAAGGAGCCACCTTTCCTTCCAGAAATGCAGAACCTGACACAGGTCCTGACACAAAGTCCCAATTCAGGAAGTAAGGTTGGAAAATAATTTAACAAAAGAAAACACCATCTACAAAAAAAAGAAATAGTCATGGGTACTCAAGACATAAACCCAGAAAAAGAGATTGATTCCATAGGACCTCCAAGCAAAACCTGGAAGGAAAAAAAATGGCTTTTCCACAAGTACTTTAAGAATAAAAGATAGGAATCAATAGTTTTTAAATTATACAAGTAGAGGGAATACTCTAGAGGAAAGACAGAAAAGGAGAATAAACAGTTTAGTACAAGAACTACAAAACTTGATTCAAGTACCAGGTCCTCTGAAAATTAGATTGGACAAAACAGAAGTGAATGATTCCATGAGACAGCAAGAAATACTAGAACAAAACTGAATGACTGAAAAAAGAAGAAAATGTAAGGCATCTCATAAAAAAAAATTAACCAGGAAAAGAGAAATCATTTAACAATTATCAGATAAAAAAAAAAAAAAGACTAGATACCACAGTTGTGGTGGTGAATAAAAACTGAATAAAAACTGCCCAGACCTATTGGAACCAGAGGGCAAAGTGAAAATTCAAACCAGTCATCTCCTAAAAGAAACCCCAAAAGGAAAACTCCCATGGATATCACAATCAAAATCCAGAGCTTCCAAGTCAAAGAAAAATCTACTGAAAGCAGCCAGAAAGAGTTCAAGTACCAAAAAGTTACAGCCAGGATTACACAAAACCTGTCACCCACCACTAGAGGAAAGTTTGGAATTTGCTATTTCAGAAGGGAAAAGATAAAGTTTACAACCAAAAATAACCTGGAAAAACAGCATAAGCATATAGGAGAAAAATGGAACCATATAAAACCAGAGCTGAAGAGAAATTTTGAAATGTAAACACAAGGGTCAAAAGAAACTTAAAAGTAAATGTATAAAAGTGAACAAAATCAGAAGAATGTTGTACACAGTAAAAGCAATATTGTTTGATGAAGAACTGTGAATGACTTAGCTATTCTCAGCAATACCACAGTATTATTTGTCCCAAAGGATAAATAATGAAGCATACTATCCACCTCCAGACAAAGAAAGGATATTGTCTGACTAAAGACTGAAGCATTCTATTTTTCACTTTTTCTTTCTTTCTTTCTTTCTTTTCTTTCTTTCTTTCTTTCTTTCTTTCTTTCTATTATTCAAGTCTTCTTGTACAAAATAACTACTTTGGAAATGTTTTACATGATTGCATACATATGACTTAAATCAGATTGCTTACCACCTCAGGGAAGAGGAAGGGGAAGGGAGAAATAGAATTTGGAACTCAAAACTTAACAAAAAAAATGTTTAAAAATTGTTTTAGCATGTAATTGGGGGGAAATAAAATATATTTTAAAAAAATTTTAAAGACATCAACATAAAAAAGTAAATACATATAAACCGTTGGGAAAAACTGGGTTGGTCAGTTCACTAGCATTTATTAAGTGCCTATTATGCACTAGGTACTTCGATAAGCACTGGGAATACAAAAAAAAGGTAAAAACAAAAGAGAAAAACAATCCCTGCTTGTTTGTACATAGGAACAAAAAATAGTGCTTGCTCTCAAGGAGCTCACACTCTAATAGGAGAAACTATTTGTTGCTGGTGTTCATCCTTCATTCTCCAACTCTCCCAATGTTATCACAGGGTGATGTCTTGGCTTGCTTGTGATTTGGATAAGAGCGAGGCAGCGCTGCACAAAGAACAGAGAGTAAGGCTCCTCCAGAATATGGAGAGGGCTCCTAGAGCACCTGGAGTGTAATGGAATGGCTGTTCAGGATGGCAAGGATAGGCAAGATAAGCCCTGTGGGGCTGCAGTTGGCAAGGACTATACAATGTGAAACTTTTACATTCCAAGTATCCCTTCAAAATCCTAATGCCTTCAAAGGTCATAGAGAAAGTGGCAGGGGAGCAGGCAAGACACGAACCTCACGTTTATTAGAACCAGACAAAAGAGGATTGAAGACAGAGTTTGGTGTAGAGATAAATTAAAGTCAACAGGAAAAGTGGTGGAAAGAGCAGGAAGGGAAGGCATGATTCATTCAAGACATGATTAATCATAAGCAAAATAAACTCTAACTGTGCAAGATAGATCAGGAAGGGGGAAATAAAAAAGGAAGGAAAAAAGAATAAGGAGTTGTGATCAGAGGGAAAGAAAAGAGGACTAGTGTGGCAGCAGATGCAGATTTCATCAAGCATCACTAGTGCTGAGAGCACGCATCTCTCACCACCTGCTTCTCAGGGGAAACAGCAAAAAGAGGAAGAAAGAAATATGGGATGATAACACTGAGAGAAATTTAAAATGAACAGTTACAGCCATGAACCTGAATGGAATGTACTCCAGAGGATAAAACAGAGGGTAGCAGAAGGAATCAGAAAGCAGAATCTGCCAATATTTTGTTTACAAGAAACATACTTTTTTCATTTTATTTTTATATTTAGTTCCAAATTCTCTCCCTCCCTCCACCCCCTCACCCACTCATTGAGAAGGCAAGAAATATAATATGTATCATACATATGTAATCATGCAAAACACATTTTTACTTTATACTACACCCTGCATCAGATCAGTCCATGCAGGCAGACCATGCAGAATTCATTGGCTATAATTGGCTACACATAATTTGCATTATCCAGATTCGGGGGGTAGGGAAAGCAAGAAGAATATGGAGAAAAAAAATATGCTTCAATCTGCCCTCTGAGTCCATCCAATCTCTAATTCTTACGCAGTTGGTTATTGCCATGATCTTGTAGTTCTGGTTCTGCTCACCTCCTTCTCTAACACAAATATGGTCTCCATTCCTAAACTAGAGAGAGTCAGAATAGAAACTTATAAATAATTTCTTTAATGAATGCAAAAATTTGAAATAAAATGTTAGCTAGGACATTACAATATAGCACAAAAAATAATGTACTTTGATCAGACTGGATTTATATGAGGAATGCAGGGCTGGTTCAATATTAGGAAAATGATAAACATAACTAACCATATTAATAACAAAAATAACAAAAGATCATGTATTAAGAGGAAAAAACTCACAAATACAGAAAACTCAGGAGATGGGGAAAGGGGTCAATGTTCAGGAAAATCCCCACTGGGGCACTCTCCACTTCTTTTCAGGAGATTTTGAAACAATTTCCATAAACTTTGGGGCTATTCTGTAGTTATGGATTTTTAAAATTCCATTTCCTTTTTCTCCCCTCCCATTTAAGTTTCTGAGCTCAGGTCTCCAAAATGGTCTTAATTGTCTCCTTTGTTATATTCTCAGGTCCTCTTCTTAGGGCAATTTCTCTGCAAAAGATGGCTTCTTTCTCCCTGGTGATCAACACAAACCATCAAGCCCCTGGCTATATATATATGAGTGAGCCTATGAAGCAAATAGCCTCTGTCCTAGGATCAGAGCTTATAATCACAGTATCCATGCATGCCTACCTTAGTGGACCTTCTGGATTTTAGACCCTTCTTCTCTATCTAGCAGAGGAGATATACGGTAAACCAAAACTTCTTTTCAGAGTTTTCTCTATAAACGCAATGGAATACTATTATGATATCAAGAATGATGAAAGAGATAGATTTAGAGAAACCTGAGATTTGCATGAACTGATGAAGAGTGAAATGAGCAAAACCAGGAGAACAATGTATACAGTATTATAAAGACAAATAGCTTTAAAGGCTTAAGAACTCTGGTCAGTGCATGAGAATTCATGCTGCCCTGT
Organism: Notamacropus eugenii; assembly: GCF_028372415.1. Taxonomy (NCBI): domain Eukaryota; kingdom Metazoa; phylum Chordata; class Mammalia; order Diprotodontia; family Macropodidae; genus Notamacropus; species Notamacropus eugenii. The sequence goes on along the minus strand of NC_092879.1, from coordinate 10,314,160 downwards.
TCCTGACAGAAGTGATGGACTCAGGGTACAGATTAAGACATATATTTTTTGTACATGGCCAATGTAAGAATTTTTTTTGGCTTAAATATACATATTTGTTTCAAGGAGCTTTCCTCTATTCTAAAAGTGTGTGAAAAATGACTTTACTAACCACCTTGATTTGCTTGAGCTTTCTTACTGTCCAGAGGAGCCTGCACTGACCAGGGAATCAATTAATCAAGAGGCAGATTGAGCATCCCTTAAATTCGACGTATCAGCAATCCTTTGCAGCATTCATTTGCTGAACTCAGAAATCCCTCTGCTATGTTGGCAACCATGGAACTGACTTAAGCTGGTTCACAGCTCTAATGGACAGAACTAGCACAAGCATCCTAGTTCCAGGACCTTGGGAATTTTTCAGCCTGACCTCTTTCTTGTTCTCTGTAGTCATCTCATGATCTCTGGGAAATGGAAACTGAAGTCCAAAGGACTGTGGCAGTACCTGATTGGGCCATGACACAGCAAGGAAAATCAAATTTATTGTGGCAGTATCTGATTGGGTATAACATGGCCATTTCCATCCAACTTGGCAGTTTCTTTTTGTCTATAATCTGTGCAGCCTAGTCCCAAAGCAAACTCAGTTGTGACTGTAGCTCTGCATGCATGCCCACTGCTTTGAGAGAAAATAAACATGCATACAACCTAATTCTGTTTGTCTTTCTCAGAACAAACTCTGGAGGTTAACAAGTAGAAATTGCAAGCAGTAATTTCAATGTGAGTTCTTTGTTCCAAGATGCCCTTGATGGGCCCCTCACAGTTCAGATCTTCCCCTTTGATGGGCCACCATGATGGGGTCACCACCATGATGCCATCAGTTGTCTCATCATCTCACTCTACAGCAGCTTGACCTGTTAAGTCCTAGGTAGGGCTGGAGAATGCTGCCATGGCTCTGTCATTCCTGGCTCCTTTCCTTCTGTCTCTTGTAGAAACTTCACCTTCCAGCTCAGAGTCCAGATTAGCTTGGTCTTTTTTCAGGCTGGAAAAACTACAAATCTCAGGATTCTTCAACAAGAGTTCAGATTCTTACCTTGCCCACAGGTCAGCCGGTCTGAGACCTGTTACAATAATATGAGATGGAGATGCCTGTTACAGAAAAGACTAGGTATGATGGCTAGGTGTCTAGGCTTGCTAGTGTTAGTATATCAAAGGTATTCCTTCTTAGGTAAGAGGACCTTGACCACAAATCTTAAAAGATGAAGAGGCCCACTCAAAGAGCTTGAGGCAGAGGGGAACTTAAAGAAGAGATAGTTCTCTTCTGGAAAGATGACTAAGTAGTAAGAAAGCCTAGGTAGTGGGCCCCTCCCAAAACACCTCCTTATCATGATATGACCCACCTCTCAAGCCTCTTCAGTGGTTATAAGAATAACCATCAGGAAAACAATGTGTTATTATGCTAGGAAAGTGACTAAAATATCCATATCTTTTGACCCAGGGATCCTACTGTTAGGCGTATATCCCCAAGAAGGTCTGGGATTGAGAGAAAGGATATAGATACAGATACAGATAGAGATAGAGATATAGATATATGTGTGTATATGTGTATTTGTATATATGTGTGTATATGTGTACATATATCATATATGTACACATATACACACACATATATATACACACATGCACATTTATACAAACATATACGCATATACATATATGTATTATGTGCGTATACTAAATTATTCTTAGCAGCAGTTTTTGTAGCAGCAAAGAATGTAAAAAAGTTGATTTCCAGGAGGCAGAATCAAGATAGCAGAGTAAGAAGTATGAACTAGCTCCCCCATTACACCTCATCCCCAAAGATCTAGAACTCTAATCAGAAAATCCAAGAAAAAAATCACAATATGTCATTTTTTTCCAGCTCAGATAAGCTTAGGGAGACAGAGAGGTCTGTTGACACTGGGGCAGGTGTCTGGCTAGGAGTGTGCTGACTTAGCCAAAGAGAGCCAGGACTATGCACTAGGACAGAAAGCATGGGGCAGGAAGAGATCACAGGGGATCCCTGACCTCAGGGCTCCCATACGATACAGAGCAAGTACTATTTGACAGTTCTATAGCCCAGTACTCAGTTTCTAGTCAGATGGGGGCCAGGGTGAGGATCTGTATCTAGAAGTGGCAGAGAGGACCAGTCGCTAGGAAGCTCAAACTTTATTCCGAGTAAGGAACAAAGCAAACAATAGCTGTATGTTCTAATCCCAGGAGTGTAGAGGGGACTCAGTTCTAGCTTCTAGCCTATGCTGAATGAAGCCTACAGTGGAATAACCAGGGCAGGAATCCCAGACCAAAAGGGAGGCTGCTGAGGCTCCCAGAGGCCTAACAGTGGCTGAGTCTACAAGCAATCTACAGAAACTCCCAACCAGGGACAGCTTACCCTAATTTGGGTCAGCTACTTGCAGAGTTCAGATCAAGAGAGCAGTAAGCAGGTTCCCCACCCCACAGCCCACCATCATACCATGTTGGGAGCACAAAAAAAGGCAAAAGGACATAAGAGGACAGAACTCAGACCAGACAAATCTCCCCATAGGTTCCTAGAGTCTGGCCATAAGACATGAAGTCCAATCAGGAAGAATGGACCAACAAAAAAAGAATCCCACCCTAATGAAGTATTATGGTGACAGAAGTGCAAGAAACAAAACTAGAAAAAAAGATAATGATGCCAAAATATCCACAAGCAAAGGTTCAGAGGAAGTATAGTTTGGGCACAAACTCAACTAGAATTCCTGGAAGAGAAGAAACAAGAGTTTAAAAAAAAAGAGTTAAAAATATTTTTATAAATAGAATGAGAGCACTTGAGAGAGAAAAAAATAAAAAGTAATTAGAGTCATGGAAAGCAAGAACTTGGAAGGGAATTCGTAACTTGGCACAAGAGGTACAATATCTTAACCAAGAAAATAACTCTCTAAAAATAAGAATTGACCAAATAGAAGCTGGTGAGTCCATGAAACATCAAGAAATACTAAAACAGGGAGGGGGGTGAAGCCAAGATTGTGGAGTAAAGGCAGGGACTTGCCTGAGCTCTCCCCCAAACCCTTCCAAAAACCTTTAAAAATTTACTCTAAACAAATTCTAGAACAGCAGAACTCACAAAAAGATGAAGTGAAACGATTTTTCCAGCCCAAGACAACTTGGAAGGTGAGCAGGAAAGGTCTGTCATACCTGGGTGAGATTGGAATGCAGTCTAGCTCAGGCCACACCAGTACAGCCCCAACAAACCAGGAGCAGGCCTTGGGAGTGACTGAATCAGCAGTGGCAGTGGCTGCTTTCAGAGTTCTCAGCCCACAGATGGTAAAGGGATCAAACAACTGGTCAGAAGGATATTACAGGGGTCTTTTGCTAGCCCTGTTGCTTTGCCCATACTCAGATCTGGATCAATTGGTATTGAATCATTCAGTTGTGTCCAACTTTTCATGACCCCATGGAGCACAGCACACCAGGACTTTTTATCCAGTATTTGCTGGTCCTTTTATTATTTTATCTGATGTAGAACTTCCCCTTCTGTTATTAATTCTTTGATGTGCAAATCTTTACCTTCTCCTTTGCCCTCTGTAAATTTCCAACTATACTCAGCTAGCTAATGTAATTAAAGACTATCTAAGGTTTCTGAAAATGTTATTCAGGATACACTGGTTTTTTGTACCATGGGACCATGCTCTGAACATGTAATCAACTGGTTACTAAAATGCTTTGCATGTTGATAAGTATGATTAGCAGAAATTACTTATCAATGAATCCCTGAATATTTTTTGTGTCACAGTCCAGGACTCAGACCTTGAACCCAAGAGCTGTACTTCCAGTCCCATGTCTTCAGCCATCATTCTAAGAAGCAGCCCTGTGGAGGTGAAGCCTGATCCCTGCTCCTGCAGGAGCTGCAGTCACAGCTACTTAAGACTCAAAAGGAAAGTCCTTGGCCCTGGTCAATGGTTCAACACAAAAACTTATATTATTTTATCAGTAGAAATAACATTAAAGAAGAAGTATTACCATCTGCTTGGCCACTGCACCCTAAGGCTCATGGGATTTTTCCAGCTGACTTGCAACTGAAATCTTCCTATATTTTGTCTCTCCCATTAGACTGCGAGCTCCTGAAGCATTTGGGACTGGCTAACTTCTGTTTGTAATTCTTTGCACATAGTAAATGCTTAATAAATGCTCAAGGACTGGGCCATGTTATACTGTCAGGTTTATGCATGTATTCATTATAAATTAATAATTGATTCTAGTTTTGTCATTTGGTCTCTCATGAGCATGGTTGAATCTATTTCCTGGGGCTGGATCACTCCTTGATAAACTGATAAAACTGAGTTATCTAATCTTTGGAGATGCAAACCACATCTCCTGGACACCCCACCGAAGCCAACAAGTCCCTGAAGCCCAATTTAAATTCTGAGATCAGCTCTTACCTCCAGGGTCCTGTCCCTGGGTACAGGTCTTATCTCAAATGCTAGAAAGCATCTTAAGGCCTTTTCCCAGTCATCTGATGAAGGTTGCTCTCCACGCAGAACAGAGTAGCTGGGAGGCTCACCTCACCCTGTGGACAACTGCATCTTTCAGAAGCTGAAGGATGCAACAAAGGGCACATCTCTTCTGAATCTACTATCAAACTGGGGCTGTTGGTTGAAGGTGAAATGGTGGGATTGTGGGGATTCAGGGGTGAGGTGAGGGAAGGAGGAGGGGGAGAAATTTTGAGAGCACATTCAAGGGCTTTACACACATTCCCTTTGAGCCTTACAACAACTCTGGGTTGGAGGAAGCACCAGAATTTGCAAAATTTATCCCATTTTGCAGATGAGAAAACTAAGATTTTAGTTTATTTAAGAAAACTAACAAGCAACAAACATTTATTAAGTGCTGACTACGTGCCAGACACTACTGGATATGGGAGTTAGAAAGATAAAGAAACAAAGGAGCACCTCCCCATAGGGAAAACATCATGTACAGTTATGGCAGCTCGTTGGCACAGCAGATAGACTTGACTTGGAATCTAATCTCAGACACTTAGGGGCTGTGACCCTGGGCGTGTCTGCCTCAGTAAAAAGAGGATCAGGAGAGAATCTAGCTCCTCGGGGGTAGAGAGGATTAAAGGAGATCAGAGTTGTAAAAGTGCTTAACCCAGTGCCTGGTACTATGTGCACAAACGGGTGCTATACAAAGGTTTATTCCCTTGCCCATGTAAGTACCAAATAATCTACAAAGTAGGTACAAGTAAAATGGGGGGCTAGTTCCTGAGCCCAGCCCCATGAGCACGCGCAGAGTACCCACGACTGAAATTGCCGGGGAGAGCTGACGGCGCGTAATGGAAGGTGGGACCGGAAGCGCGGGAATAGTTCCAAAATGGAGGGGGCCCTGCGAGGAGGAGGTCGAAGATCCCAGGTTCACTGACTTCGAACTGGCTCTTGGGAGCCACCTTCAAAGCCCAGTCCCTCATAGGCTATTTCTGCAGGGGCGGGGCGATGGCGAGACGATGACGCAAGGGAGGGGGCGAGGTGATGATGTGAGGGGGCGAGACGGCGACGAGAGGGGCGGGGGCGGTGACGTAAGGGGCGGGGCGATGATGCGTCGGTATGAGACGGCGACGCGAAAGGCGGGACGAGGACGTAAGGGGCGGGGCGAGGCCCGCGCCCTGGGTCTCCTCGGAGCTCCCTCCAGGCACCAGTGGCCCGGTATCCTCGCGAGAGGCGAGAAGCCAACCTCACGGTCCCCGGACTGAGCAGGCGCCATGGCGGCTGCACCGCCCCCGCCACCGCCGCCGCTGGCGGCCGAGGGCGCGAGCGCGGGAGCGGGCGCGCGCTCTCAGGGTGCCTACCGGCCGTTTGAGCCGCAGGCGCTGGGGCTGAGCCCGAGCTGGCGCCTGACGGGCTTCTCAGAGCTCAAGGGCTGAGGCTGCAAGGTCCCGCAGGAGGCGCTGCTCACGCTCCTGGCGGGACTGGCACGGCCCCCCGTGGCCCCGGCGCCCGACGGCGGCGATGGTGGGGACGGCCCCGGCCCGCCTTCCCCGGCCCTTGGTGAGCGCGGGCGCGGGCCGTGTGAGAGGGCTGGGGGGAGGGACGGCAGGGGGGTGGGGGGAGGAGGCGGAAAGTGGGGGAGTGGAGAGTCGGGAGGAAGGGGGAGGGAGCGAGGGAGAGAGGAGCGGGGGGCTTCATCTCCAAAGGCTGGGGATCGAGGCACTTCCACAAGCCACCCCTCCCGGGCCTGGCGGAGAGAGGTTGTACTGGGGTAGTATACTAGGGGTAGTACTGGGAATGGTACTGGGGGGTTGAGGCAGAGCCTTCGGAAAAGGTTTCCTTGGTTTAGTTCCAAGTTTCAGAGCTCAATAGATTTACAGGTCTGAGGTCATAGAGACCAGTCAGCTTCATTTGACAGAAGGAAACTCGAGACCCTGGGAGGAGAAAAACTTTCCCTAGTTAGCCAGGGGCTAGGTGATAGAGCCTGGGATTTGAACCCAGGGCTTCCTGCACTCCCTTTCTTGTACCTTACTGACTTAAATTCTTAAGAGAATGTCTTCGATGATTGAGCTCTGGATACTAGTCTCGTGCTGACCCCCCAACTCCCAGCACCTCCATTTTGAAGAAAGGAAACTGCCCTTTAGATATGTGTGGAATGGAGGAGCTCCAACATCTCATTTGACTGATCGAGTAGACAGAGGGAACTGAGTCCCAGACAAGGGAAGTGACTTGCCTCCATAGCTAGTAAGCTGCAAAGCTAGAATTCTTATGCAAGTCAGCTTTCTGGTGTGTAGTGGAAAAGAGCAGGGGATTTGCAGTCAGGTTCAAGCTGTGGGGCCTAGTGGACCAGATCAGGCCTTGAGTTAGGAGGATCTGAGTTCAAAATTAGCCTCAGACACTCACTAACTGTGTGATGCTGGTCAAGTCAGTTAACCCACTTTACCTCCATTTCCTCATCTGTAAAATGAGCTGGAGAAGGAAATGCAAAGTACTTCAGTATCTTTGCCAGGAAAACCCCAGATGGGATCACAAAGAGTGGGACATGACTGAACAACAGCAACACTAGAGATAAATGAGGCTCTTTTTTTCTTACACATGTTACACAACAACAGTCAAGGCATGTTGCCTCGAACTGTATGACCTTGGAGCCGTCCCTTAACTGGGAGGCTCCAGTCTCCTCCACTGAAAGATAAGAGGACAAGATGATTGCTGAAATACCACCCTGCTCGAAATCCCATAATTCAAGCCCTGTGCCCTTTCAGAGCCCTTTCAAATCAAGACTACAGAAAGTCACCAGGGGCCAGGGGTGTGCTACTAACATCAAATTAATGAGTAAACCTAAGTCTTCATGACAGTAACAGTTCTGATCTGGAAGGGCTAAGAGTTGAGGTTGTGGTACCAATAGGGACTGGAAACAGTCCATGCTTGTTTGCTTATGGAGGTGGAGCAGAAAGTCAGTGATGTTTTTCCTCCTCCTCACTTTGAAGAGATGAGGGAAAGACTAAATATGAGTCTGTCACGGCTCATTGAAATGCAAAATCAAGATTTCTCATTTGAGTATTTCAGCACCTCTTGTGTACAGAAAGCTTAGGCCTTGAGGAAGAGACAACTAATCTTTAATTTTACCTTTTGTCCTTGTACTTAGGCTAGCCTTGCAATCTTATGGGATCAAGGATTGTATTTAATTGTTTGATAGAGTTGTTTTTATGGGGAAAGTAGTTAAGAAGGCTGCCCAAGTTATCCTTGCAAACTGTAAAAATCAAGCCCTCCTGCCTTCCTTTAAGTTGATTTGTCTAAGTTATAGATGTGGTACCCTCATGAAAGCAAATAGCCTAAGGAGAACAACCAACTTTGCAAGCAAAACCTTTACATCAAGGATCACTCATTGTAAAGGAACTTCTAACCTCTTTCCTAAACCCTGAAAGGGGCATTAGACTCCTCAGGATTCCAGCTGTGCTACACTCCCCCATTCTGGCACAGAGAAGTACATGACTCTTAGCTGCACAGTCCTTTCTTTATCCAGTCTGGAAATGGTGAGGGAGGCCAGCTTCATCCTGGAGATTGACCTTTTGCCCTGAATTCATGACAGCTATCACAATACCAGAGGCTTTCTTGCCATTGGGAAAGACTTATTTCTGAAAACTGTTATGGAGGAGGGAGAATGGGCCAGAGCCTGGGAAGGATCTAATATCCTACTCTTGGAAGCAAGCAGGATGTAGTTGAGAAGGGAATGCAGAAAATTTGGATTAGTCCTGGAATGGCCAGCAGCCTAGTGGGGGAGGTTTAGCTCCTGGCATTGAAATTGCTTTTCTCTCATGTAGGGATAGGAATGGATTCTTGTGTGATTCCTTTGAGACATGGTGGTCTCTCACTGGTGCAAACCACAGACTTTTTTTACCCTTTGGTTGAAGACCCTTATATGATGGTAAGTATGAAAAGGTTCTACCACATAGCCTGAAGGGGAGTGTCTCTAGCAGCCATACTGACTGGGCCACTGATCATCTTAGGCCATAACCTCAAAGCCCTGTTCAGCTACCCATTGCCCTCAGCATAGCACGGATTTCCAAATTCTCTCCTTTCCTCCTCTACCCATTGAGAAGGAAATACAATACCCATGTGAAATCATGTAAAACATATTTTCATATTAGCCATGTGGGAGGGGGCAGGCAGCAGGAAAAGCCAGAAAAATAAAAGGAAAAAAAAACTTCAGTCTATATCTAGAGTCCATCAACTCTTTCTCTCAAGGTGGATTGCATTTTTCATCATGAGTCCTTGGGAATCCTTGAGGGCCATTGTATTGATGAGAATAGCTAAGTCTTTGACAGTTACAATGATCAACTGTTACTGGGGACAGTGCTGGTTTTGTTCTCACTTTGCATCAGCTTATATAAGTCTTCCCAGGTTTTTTAGAAATCGTCCCCTTCATCATTTCTTATAGCACAATCCATCCATTCCATTGCATTCATATAACAGCTTGATTAGCCATTCCCTAATTGATGGGCATCCTCTCAGTTTCCAATTCTTAAAGAGCTGCTCTAAGTATCTTTGTACATACAAGTACTTTTCCCTTTTCATTGATCTCTTTGGGATACAGACCTAGAAGTGGCATTGCTGGGCCAAAGGGTATGCAGTTGTAGAGCTCTTTAGGGCTCTTTCCAAGTTGCTCTCCAGAATGATTGGTTGGATCAGGTTGGACTCCACCAACTGTACAGATATTTTTCAGGCCCTTGTCTATCCACAACTCGAAGCACACAAGCTGGGTGGTGGAGAGAAAAAAACAATGCAAGCCTGGGAATTGGGAGACCTGGTGCCTAGACTTGAGTAAACAGCCCACTGTCTGACCGGGGCTAAGTATCTTACTCTGTAAAACAAGGGGGTCACCTTCAGTGATTCTAAGTTTTGTTCTAACTCTTTGTGCCCATTACTGCCCCTTACAGGGTCATGAGTTTGCAACTGTAGCCTTGGGATTGAGAACATTTTGTTAAACAGGTTACTTTATGTAATGGGGGTTCATCAGCTACAGGTCACATGCCGCGACTCCTGGCCAACTGGCTGTATGCTTCCTTTTCTAGGGACGGATTGCCTGTGCCAACGTGCTCAGTGATCTCTATGCCATGGGCATTACTGACTGTGATAACATGCTGATGCTCCTTAGCATCAGCCAGAAGATGAACGAGGAGGTAAGGGGGGGAGGGGGAGAGGAAGACTCTGAAGATGTGGATGGGGCCGAGGTAATGGGTCACTGCAAAGCATCAGCCGTTCTCAGCTAAGTTTTAAGACCCACAAGGGTGCACTAGTTTGGGCCCATGTACTCACAGAGTAGTTGATTTTCTATTTTAACTGTTAGGATCATCCTGCTTTTAAGAAAAGACTCAAGAAATATTTTTTGAATGGAGAGAGAAGCCCTTTAAGTAAAACTAATTTTACACATTTTCTAAAATTTTACTATTGCCCGAGTGATAGTAGTGATTTAGGGGAGACTGTGTGATACAATGATCTTAGCTCTGGATTTGCTATCAGGGAGACCTGGCTTTGAATCCTACCTGAGAAATTTATTAGCTGGGTGACCCCAGACAAATCACTTGACATTTCTGGGTCTTGGTTTCTTTATATGTAAAATGAGGGGATTGAACTCTCTGACTCGTAAGGTCTCTTCCAGCTCTGTGCTTCTCTGATTTTTCAATTTTTCTCTACTACCTAAACTTGAATTGGTTTTCTCCACTCCTCTCCCCCATTTGATCTGTTGCACCCAAGCACTCATGCCAAAAATCTCTAGGAAGGTACCTGAGAACTCTCCCATTCCCTTATTTTGTTTTTAATGTGACATCTTAGACATTTGCTGATGTGCCAATGCAAAGGAAGCTCCCTGTAGGCATCGCTTTTCCCTTTTTCCTTTATCCCCACTACCTGTTACAGTCCATCACCTTAGATTGCTCACTATCTGTGGAAGGCCATAACGAGTTTGCCATCAGTTAATTGGTAAATGCCTTCTAAGTGGGAGGCCCCAGGCTATACCTGGGAGAGACACAATCATGCAGAAGAGAGGGGTTGCTTGCTTGTAGGCCTACCAGGGAGACGAGACAGAAACACATATAAAGTTGGCAGTGTGAGAGAGACAGAAAACAATCCAGTATACCAGGCCAGCTGTCACAAGGCTGTGAGCGGTAGTGTCCAGTGAGTGTTCTGGGGTGTACAGGAGGGAAATATCCCTGAGGCTTTGTGAAAGAGGCATTGAGGTAGAGCCAGATTTGGCTAGGAAGAGGAAAAGGAGAAGATATTCCATGTGGGAAGGTCAACTCAATGGACTTATCTTAACGTGATAGACTTTTCTTCCAGGAACGAGAAAAGATCATGCCCCTGATGGTCAAAGGTTTTCGGGATGCTGCAGAGGAAGGAGGCACCTCAGTGACAGGAGGACATACTGTGATAAACCCTTGGATTATCATTGGAGGTGTTGCTACTGTGGTCTGTCAGTCTAATGAGTTCATCATGTGAGTAGACATTGTTTATTATAGACTTGAAAGCTGAAAGGGACTTTGGCAATCATGTAGCCCCCCTCCTTTGTTTTAGTTAGAGATGAAGGCTCAGCTGGGCCCCTCTTATATTTTAGGTTCTACTGTGTGTTACTTTCCTTTCTAGATCGATAGCCACCTAAATAGAAAGAAGAAAATTCTTTACAAAAATTGATCTTCCTAGCTTTCTCACAGTCCCTTCAGGAACTCTGAGACCTATGGAGCCTTCTTCTTAGGGTCCCTTTGCTTTATTTCAGTGAGAAGATAGCATGGAGAACACTAGACTTGGCATCAAGAACATTTGGATTCAGATTCTACCTCAGGAAGTTGTTTAGCTTCTGTCAGGTTCAGTTTGTTCATCCGTAAAGTGGAGATTATTATAGTAGCAGCTGCCTCTCAGGGGTAACGTGAAGGTCCAGTGAGACCCTATCCATGAAGAGCTTCACAAACCTTCAGATTCTTGAGTGATGCTGACCTCACAGGGTTGTTAACAGGAAACCCCTTTATAAACAAAGCCCTTTGGCCTTTGGAGACATTCTTGCTCTCAATCTTCTGGGGAGCAGCTAGCAGGCACCATTGGACACAGAATTTGGGCCTACAGTCAGATACTTACTAGCTGTCTGACCCTGGGCAAACTACCTCTGTTTCTTCATCTGTAAAATGGGGATAATAACGGTTGCTACCTCTCAGGTTTGTTGTGGAGATCAAATGAGACAGAAAGCACTTAGCATGGTGCCTGGCACATGGTAGGCACTATATAAATGTTACCTATTATTTTGACATTTCCAGCCTGTGCAGCATGGGCCGGGGCAGAATAAGCTGCACACTTTGGCATGAGGGGTGCTTTTCCAAAGTCATGGTCATGGACCCTTCTTGGACTCTCTCATCGTTACTGGAATTGAATCAACCAGAGCAAGCTAGAGCATTGTGGGCCACTTTGTTGCCAGAGGCAGAAGGCAAGCAGGCAGTATTTAGTAGCCTTGCATGAAGAATCTAAGCCATCTGGGGTTCTCCTTTTCCTTTTGGTGCTCAGCTGCTTCCTTCTTTCTCTAGAGATTGCAGTAAGCTCTGAGTTATCAAGGCATAGTCAGGGACTCATGGCCCACGTTCTGTCTCCTCTGCTCCTAAGAAGCTCACCTAGTACATTTTTTGCTGGTGGAAGGGGAATCACAGGCACTCACTACCCTGGTGTCAGCACTTGCACACAGAGCTTGACCATGACTTAACCTAGGGACTCTGTAGATTGTTCACCTAGATTTGTCAATACAAGTACTACACTAGCCTAGCCACTGCAACAAAGAGAAACAAAGATGTATTCTGTAAGCAAATAGAAGTGCTTTCTTTTTCAGGCCAGACAGTGCCGTTCCTGGGGATGTGCTTGTGTTGACCAAACCATTAGGAACCCAGGTCGCTGTCAATGCCCACCAGTGGCTTGATAATGTAAGCATGCGGAACCCAAGTTGGCCTCTCTGACAACGAGCTGTTGTATTAACATGCAGGAGAACAAACGTACAAAATCAAGCGAAGAATCTATGAAGTCATGAGCCATAAGCCTTTAATACTGACATGGCTATGGGTTCAAAGCCAGACACAGGAAGCATTTGCTATGGGCCAGGCACTGGGCTAAGATCTGGGGGATACAGAGAAAAAGCAAAAACAGACTTCCTCTCAATGAGCTCACCATGTTTTAATGTAATATAACCATTCTCACCTTCTCCCTTAAGGTCAGAAAATTAGGCATGCTAAGGATTCACCAGCTCTGGAGCTGGTAACTCCACAGATGCTTGTGATCAGGCATCAGGAAGCTTCTTGTTACCCCACTAAACAGTCTCTGAACTTCTAGGAAGTGTGCTGAGTCTGGCTTTGCCTTCATGGCCATGTTATTACTAAAGGCTTATGACCCACAACTTCACGGAGAAAAGGTCAAAGGCAATGGAGATGAAGCCAGAGCCAGGGATTCAGCACCTTCTAGCTTGTCACCTTCTCCCAATTTATGGCAGTGTCACTAAGAAACCCCTCCGTTGGAAGAGGCCCAATAACTTGATGGTAAACCAAAGGATAGGTGAAAAAACTCACACTTGGACTTTGGCCCCAGATTTCTGGTTCTGTCATTGGACTGTTGAGCCTTCCTACCAATGAATTTAATCTGTTCATCCTGAGAACAGAAGCAAGGCATACTCATATAAATGATGAGCCAGAATCATAGTTTAATTGCCACTTGTAGCAGTCAGCATGGGCCTTTAGCACCCTGCTCTGCCCCCAATCTCACTTAAAATGAGGACCAACTATCATTGGTTTTTAGTCACTGGCACCAACTGGGATAAGTATAAGTATAAGATAAGTAATAGAAAACATTCTGATTTTGGAACTTTGGACCAACACACCAAAACTACTCATGGAATCAGAGTTGGCATCTGAAAAGCTTCCTGTGTAATATACTCAGGGCTTTTTGGTCCTTGGCCTTGGTGTTAGCCCAGCACCTAACTGAATGGTTACCAGCTCCTTGGATCCCAGCTACATCTGTCTGCCTTACATGATTAAGGACATTGAAAGTATAGAAAGCCATTGTGGTTTGTGACATTGGGGAAATCAAATGCTTTCAGTCTGGGGATGATACTACCTTTCTTTTGTAGCCAGAGAGATGGAATAAAATAAAGCTGGTGGTGTCCAAAGAAGACGTCGAATTAGCCTATCAAGAAGCAATGTTTAGCATGGCTATGCTAAACAGAACTGGTAAGAGCCTTTAGAATTCTATAAGAGCTCACATCTCCAAAGCACTTTAAGAGGTATAGAACACTTTCCTTCCAGCCCTGTAAGGTAGGTTGTGATCAGTAGTACTGTCCCCATTTTACAAATGAGGCAGCAGGCTCAGAGACATCTAGGAAATTGGCCAGCACACAGCTAAGGAGTTTTGGAACTGGGATCAGAATCCTTATTGAGAGCTGGAAAGCACTTCTGAAGTATAGTTCAGTCCCCACTTTAGAGCTAGGAAAACTGAGATAAGATCCACAGAAATCCCACTTGGGGGAACTGAGGCCTAGGGAAGGGAAGTGACTTGTCTGAGAGCAGTGATACAGCTTGGACTAGAAGCCCTGACATCTTTCCTTCCCCAAAGCCCAGTGAATAGCTTCTTCCAAGAGGAAGCTACATCACACTATTAATAACCGTTGCATTTGTAGGACTCTAACTCATATTTGACATATTAGCCTTTTTTTTTTTCAGTTCCAAATTTCCTTCCTCCTCCTACCCCATCCACCACCCAATGATAAGGCCAAAAAACCAAAACCTATTGTAGATATGTATAGTCATTTCAAAACAGGTGCCCACATTATCTATGATCGGGGGTGGGTTGGTAGAACGAGAAAAAGCAAGGGAAAAACAATCTGCTTCATTCTGCCCTCCAAGTCTATCAGCTGTCTTTGGAGATGAGCAGCATCTTTCATCATGAGTCCTTTGGAATTGTGGTGGTTTTTGTGTCAGAGATACTAAGTCTTATTAGCCTTTTTACTGATTCCTTTTGTTTGTATAAGTCATTTCAAACCCATTCCCCACCCCGTTAATAGCACCAGATTGACTCCTTATGAGAGAAAAACATTCAGTAGTGACTGTAAGGTTAAGGTCCCAGCAGTCCCCTGCTTCTATTGTGGAGGGAGAGGGATGTTTATTTCACTGTGTATTCTCCAAAATCTTTATGGTTTGGTCATCACTTGAGAGTTTCATTTTAGTGATTTTTTTCACTTATATTTTCTTAGGCCTGTTTATCCTACTGTATAATACCTCACATCTTTCCATGTTTCTCTGATTTATTCATATTCACTGTTCCTTACTACATTCACAAACCATAAATTTTTCAACCAATTGATGGGTACCCAACTGAGTTTCCAGGTTTTTTTCTACCACAGGAAGCGTTGGTATGAATATTGTGGTGTCTGTTATACCTGAATTTCTGTCTTTGATTTCCTTGGAATAGATGCACAATGGTGAGATTGTGGTTGTCACTGTCTTGCTTAGTTCCAAATTGATATCCAGAGCAGCCGGACCACAATGCATTAGGGGGCTTATTCCTCCCATGGCCCTTCCAGCATTAACTTCCCATCTTTTGGTATCTTTATCCATGTGACGGCTTTGGGATTTTAGTGTTTTCTTATGGTTACTTATACTTTATAATTCTTTTTGTAGGAAACAGTATCTCTTGACCATTTGCCTATTAGGGAATGGCTGAAAGTGTTAATGTATTTTTGTAAATTTCCCATATATTTTGGATATCAACGATATTTGCTGCAGATATTTTGCAAGCAGGGAAGCAGTCATTATTCTCTTACATGTTTCACTCTTTCTAGTAAAGAGTACTGTAAATTGGAGGCCTGGTTTTTGGCTGATAATGATGGCTCACACTTATCTAGGTCTTTATATACATTATAACCAAGGAAAATGTTCATTTTCCTAGGATTCTGTATCAGATGACATGTTAAATTTATATAGAGCTTTATGGTTTGTAGAATCCTTCCTTTAAAGTGCTGTCTTATTTACTTCTCACAACAACTCTGAAAGATAGGTGCTGTTCTAATCCCCATTTTACAGATGGGGAAACTGAGGCAGGTGGCGAGGTGAATTGATTTGCCCAGGGTCACACAGCTGTGTCTGAGGTGGGATTTGAACTCAGGACTTTGTGACTCCCAACTTCAGTACTCTCTCTGTTGTGCCACCTAGCTGCCCCACAGGGATTTGAGCACCAGGTTTAAGATATTTTCAGGACTTTGCTCAGACCATCTCCATTGCTGGTGGTGACTCATAGGGTATGAGAGTGGGCAAAGTGGGAGGGAGGTTCATCCACATTGACAAATAGCACATTAATATTAAACTGCAAAGCTGTTCTTTAATTAATAAATGATAAAAGGTATGAAAAGATGCAAGGAAAAAAGTAGACATGCAAGCTATGGGAAAAGATTCAAAATAAATAGAGAAATGCAAATTAAAACAGGTTATGCTTCATACATAGTCATATTCTACTTATGCCAGTGATTCTGTCCCTCACCCCGATACCCCCACCTCTCACCAAATCCCACTCCAGATCTATCCTCCTACTGTGTGTCTCACAGGCATCTTAAACCTTTTCCTTCCGTCTCTTGCAGCCCCCTGGCCATGCTTTCCAGTGCTCAGAACCCCTGATTCACTGGTCAGGGTAGGGGAGTTGGAATATTCCTTGCTTCTCATGGTGGTAAAGGGAGAGAAACTGGAAGTGACAGTGGGGAGCAGCTAGGATGCCAGTGCCAGCACCTCAGCCGTACAGGTGGTCACATCATAGGGCTTGTGATCATCCACAAGTGTTCCACGTCCATGTTCATGGACTCTGAAATTCCTTTATCTGATCATGTTTTCCCTCTTTGGTAAAAACCCCAACCCTATTCTTTAAGCCTCCACCTCAATCTTTAATCCCTTAGGTCTCTCTTCCAGGTGATCATCCCTGAACTGAGAGGAAGGAGAGGAGGAAATAGGCATTTATTAAGCACCTACTATGTGCCAAGCAGGTACTATTATTATCATCCCCATTTTACACTTGAGAAAACTGAAGCAGACAGGTTAAGTGACTTACTCACAGTGACACAGCTAGTGAGTATCTGACACAAGATTTGACCTCTCTGGTCTTCCCGACTGCAGATGCAGTGCCCTATTTGCTGCACCATCTAGCTATTCTGCCTCTCCTTCCCTCCTCTCAACTCTGAGTGAACTAGATCAACTGTACCATCCCCTTCTCAAGTCCCTTGTCCAGTTATCTCCCCCCTCCCTCATGCCCACTTATTTCTTATTTTAGTTATTTTATATCACATATATTCGTCTTTTTTTCCTTTTTTTGGTATGTAACTTTTTCTATAATTTAACTTAATTCGATTTTCAGCCTCAAATCCTCTCCCACCTCTTCCCCTCTCAACCACTGAGAAGGCAAAAAAAAAAATGCTGATTACAAATGTATATAATCATGCAAAACCAAATCTTACCTCCCCCCCACCCTGAAAAAAGGTAAAGAAAATAGGCTTCCATCTGTATCACTTCTCCTTCAGGTGGTAGATAGGATGTTTCACCTGAAGCCTTCAGAATTGTGGTAGGTTACTGTGTTGACTTTCAAAGTTCATTGTCTTTACGTTATTGTTGTATTGTTGTAACATATTATTGTTATTGTGTAAATGGTTCTCTGGACCCTGCTCACTTCACTCTGCATCACTTAAATATTCCCAGGTTTTCCTGAAACCATCCTCTTTATCATTTCTCATAGCACAACTGTATTCCATCACATGCATATACTATAAGTTGTTCAGCCATTCCCCAGTTGATGGGCATTCCCATGGTTTCCAGTTCTTTGACACCACAAAAAGAACTGCTGTAAATGTTTTTTGATAATAACTTTGATAAATTGCTTTGAAAATAGCAGTATTGCTGGGCCAACTGAGTTTAGTGGCCCTTGGGTATAGTTCCAAATTGTTTTCCGAAGTGATCAGACCAATTCACAGCTGCATTGTCATTTCCTTTTTTGTCAACTTAACCAATAACATAAGTGTAAGGCAGCACCACAGGGATAACTCATAGGGCAGGGGAGGGGTGGGGATGAGAGGGAGGTTCTTTCAAAATGACAAATATCATGTTATTAAGTGAATACAAGGTATGAAAACGTACTTCAGAGTTGTTTTAATTTGTATTGCTCTCATCATTAGTGATTTAAGCATTTTTTCCTATGAGCCATTGCTGGAATCCCGTTCCTCATGTTTTATTTAAAATTTATGCATTAATATTCATTAGGGAATCTGGTATGAAGTTTTCTTTGTTTTGAGAGGCAGCTGAATGGTACAGTGAATGAGTGGATAGAGCACTGGGACTGGAGTCAGGAAGACTTGAGTTCATATGTGGCCTCAGACACTTGCTGGCGATATGACTCTGGGCAAGTCTTTTGAGCTCTGTTTGCCTCAGTTTCCTCATCTGTAAAATAAAAGCACCTGCCTGGTAGGGTTCTGGGAATCAAATGAGATAACACTTGTAAAGTGCTTACTTAGCACAGTGCCTGGCACACACAGTATGTGCTATATAATCATCATTATTATTTTGACTGGTTTAGGTATCAAGAATACCATGTTTGTGTGATAGAAGGAATTTGGTGGCATTCTTTTGCCTACTTTTTCAAAAATTTGTATAGTATTAGATTATTGTTCTTTAAATCTTTGATAGAATTTGCTTGTAAATGCATCTAGTCCTGATGCTTTTTTCTTAGCTCACTTGTGACTTAGTTTCTATTTCTCAGATCGTTTTTTAAATACTCTTATTTCCTGTTCTGTTAATGGGTGAATTCATCCCATTCACAGATTTGATTGCTTGTTTCCCTCCATCCTATTTTCTTATACTTCACCTTTTTATCTCCCCCTCTCATTTAAAACTGAGTTTTACTCTGACTGCTGCCTTTCTTAATCTGTTCTGCCTCTTATTCGCTCCCCCCTTTACCCTTAACCCCTATCCCTCCTACTTTTTTCAATTCAGTAATCATTTATTAAGTGCCTCATATATGCCGGGCACTGTGCTAACCACTGGGGATACAAAAAGAGACAAAAGACAATCCCTGCCCTCAAGGAGCTCACAATCTAATTAGTGTATATACAAAACAGGCTATATAAAGAGCGGGGGTAATTAAAAGAGAGAAGACATTGCCTTCCTTTCCAAGGTGGGATTTGAGTTGGGGCTTAAGGAAGCCAGGAAGATTGATTGGTAGGTAGACCACAGGAGGAGAGAATGTTCAGGTGTGGGGGACAGCCAGAGCCAAGAGATAAAAGGTCTTGTTTGTGGAACAGCCAGGAGACCAGTGTCACTGGATCAAAGGCTATGTGTTAGGAAGTAAAGTAGAAGAAGACTGGAAAAGTAGGAGGGGGGTTTATTATAAAGGAAGGGCTTTGAATGCCAAACAGGATTTTGTATTTGCTTCTGGAGGTTACAGGAAGCTGAGTTAGCTGCCTGCTGGGCAGGCGGTGGGAGGGGAGCAGGGGTCAGTGACATAATTATACCTCCAATTTAGGAAAATCACAGGAATGGCTGAATGGGTTGAGTGGAGTGGAAGGCAGATCCCACCACCCCCTCTTCCAAAGCAGGCTATTACAATGATCCAGGCAGGAGGTGAGATAAGGGCCTGTACCAGGTTAGGGGCAATGTCAGAGAAGAAGCAAGATGGACAGGCCTTGGCAACAACTTGAATACAGGGGATGGGGCAGGTGAGTGATGAATCCTAGGAGGACTGAGAGGATGGTGCTACCCTTTCTAGTAACAGGAAAGGTAGGAATGGGGAAGGGTTGTGTTTTGGACACAAGTTTCAGGTATCTCGTAGACATCCAGTTCAAGATGTCTGAGAGGCAGTTGGAGATGTCAGATTGGAAATCAGCAAAGGTAATATAGATCATGAAAGGTAGATGGGAGAATCAACGGCATAAAGAGGGTCATTCAACCCTTGGGAGCTGATGAGATTCCCATGTGAAGTAGGATAGAGGGATAGGAGAAGAGGTCCCAGAACAGAAGCTGGGAGCTTGATCAGGAAGATCCAGTAGAGGAAACAGAAAGAGCAGAGAGGTAGGTAGGAGAACCAGGAGAGAGAACCATAACCCAAAATCTAGACAGAAGACTATATCAAGGAAGAGACAGTGTCAGAGGCTACGTAGAGGTCAAGGAGAATGAGGACTCCATGAAGACTTTGGCCTTTATGTTAATGCTGGGCTCTGCTCATTTCAGGGGAGGTATCTGACCTAGACTTCTGGCCTTAAACGGCCTTCTGCTGCTTTCATAACTGTTCTGTGCTCCCAAAGTGGTTTGAGGGATCCAGAGAGAGGTCTGTTCGCTACCCTCCTAGTTAGAGACCAAGGTTTAGGTCTGTTGGCTTGTGAGTGGTTGGATTTCAGAAGATCAACTGCTGGACTAAAAGGCCGAGTTACTGTTCTGCCTCTGGGCGCACAGCTACAATTATAGAACTTGTTTCTTGTTCAATACATGGCTGGCACCTATGATTGTTGTTGACTGCTCTCTCCCTGGATGTGGGACCCAGAACTGAGTGGGCAACGTAGCTGCCAGATGGCCCTTAGCACTAGTTCAGATATCCCATTCTGTTCTGGTGCCTTATCTCAGCCTACTTTCCATCCCTGGGTGCTAGATCTCCACAGCCACTACACACGTTCCTGGCCATAGACTTTTCTCCCTAAGCTGTCCTGGGCTGGAAAAATGAATTTTTCTTGGCTTTGCCCATGAGAATTTGGACTGTTGTGTTTTCTAGACCATTGTGGAGAAAGGGGATAATGGTGAGCTTGGATCAGTTGCTTCCTCTGCCATCTTGACCCTGTCTCTGTCTCACTATTCTATCAATGATCTGGTGCTGCCTTGCCCCATCTACCATCTGTTCCCTTCCATACTATTCAAATGCTGCTGAAAGAAGCTGGAGAACATCATAAGACCAATGTGTCTACTACAGACTTGTTACATAACTTCAACTACACCCTCACTGCTGCAAGGCAATCTAATTCACTCCCATTCATCACAACAGCTTTTTCAAACCTTTTCATCTCTCCTCGAACATCCCTTGGCACCCTTGTCTCTCACCTCAGCTGAGAATTTTTCCTCTTCTCCCCTCCTCCTGGTCTCCTATCACTCAGATGCTTTCTGCCACTATTACCCGTCTCATGTCAAGAGATGCTTCTCCTTGCCAAGACAAACGCTTCTATGTGTACAAGTGATTCCATTCCAGCTTGCCCCCTCTATCGTCCCTGCTTCAGCTAATTGTCAACCTCTCATCCACCAGCTGCTTCCTGCAGTCTATAAACATGCCGTGTGTCCCCCATCCTCAGAATTGTCCCATCTCTCTCCTCCCTTTCATGGTGAAACTCCTTGAGAAGTCTGTCTAAAATAGGTGCCTCAGCTTCCTTTGCTCTATCTTAAATCTCTAAAGTCTAGCTTCTAACTTCATTTAACTGAAATTACTACCTCTAAAGTTACCAGTGATCTCTTTAATTGACAAATCGAATGGCTTTTTGGTCCTCATCCATCTCGCTCTCTGACACCGTCAACCACACTTCTCCTGGATGCTCTCTCCTGACTCTCCTCCTGGAAACTGATTGCTCCTTCTAAATCCCATTTGCCCGCCATCCTGGTCACACCCACTGAGTGTGAGTCTCAAGGCTGTCCTGGGCTCTCTCCTCTCTTCTTTTCCTTGATGATCTCATCAGCTTCCATGGATTCAGCTCACATCTACTTAAACAGCTGTAACTTCTCTCCTGACCTCCACAATCTTAGATCGATCACCAACTGGAATGTCTTATAGACCCTTTAATTCAACATTATCCCAAACTCCCTTTAAGCCCTTCCCTATTACTGTTCAGAGTACCCTCAGGTGCAAAACTTAGGTGGCATCCTCCATTCCCCAACTAATTGCCAATCCTTTCCATTCTACTTATGTAACATCTCGATTATACCCTTCTTTCCCAACGTGGCCATCCCCCTGATGCAGGCCCTCATCACCTCGTACCTGGATCATGGCAGTAGCTGCTGGGGGCTCAAGTCTCTCCCCACTCTATTCAGCCACCAAAATTATCTTCTGAAAGTGGCCACCCCTTAGTTAATTTCAATGGCTCCTTAACTACCTCCATGATCAAATAGAAAACCCTGTTTGGCTTTTAAAGCCCTTTGTAATGCAGCACCTTCCTACTTTTCCAATTTTCTTACACTGTTCTGTTCTCAACAACTGAGTGACAATGGCCTCCTTTGCTTGTTCTTGAACAAAACACTACCATCTTGTGATATTTTTGCATCTTTCCTGTGTCCCCTATGCCTAGAATACTATCCTTTCTGCAAGAAAGTCTCTCTCCCCTTCCCTCTGAGAGTCCTTCCAAGTCCTCTTGTATCAGGGGTGGTAAACTACAGCAATGGGCTAGTTGGGATCCAGCCCTCAGGCCCATTATATGGTTTGTACTTTGGTTGATCTTGTTTCCCCTGTTAGACTGGGAACTCTTAGAGCTCCTTTCTATCTCAATCCTGATGTGAAGTAAGCACTTGATAAAATAAATGCTTCTTGATTTACACCCACTAAATTAGCAAAGCTGACAAGGGGAAAATGGCTACTATTGAGGGAATCCTAGATGTACAGTTGTAAGGGAACTCTGAGGCCATCTGATTCATGCCCTTCATTTTTTAGAGGATGAAAAAGCAGCCCAGGGAAGTTTGGACTTGCCCAGGGTCATACATCGGAGAAATTTAAATTTCTCATTGAGTTATGTGACAAGTATTTCCAAACAGTTTTCTCCAAATTACAATCTTTTCTATTGCAGCTGCAGGATTAATGCACACATTTAACGCCCATGCAGCCACTGATATTACTGGCTTTGGAATCCTAGGACACGCTCAGAACCTTGCAAAACAACAGAGAAGTGAAGTGTCGTTTGTCATCCATAATCTCCCCATTATTGCTAAGATGGCAGCTGTCAGTAAGGCCAGTGGGCGTTTTGGGCTTCTCCAAGGAACATCAGCAGAAACTTCAGGTGGGTGATAAAAGAAAAACTCTTTGTGTTTCATACTATCAGTGTCAAGTGACACTCCACCCTTCCCCCCCAACAGAAAGTCAATTAAAAATTTAGAACTTTCCTGTCTTGCCGTGAGCCTCTGAAGTATTTAAAAGTACAAGGCATTGAAGCCCATATTTTCAGTTCCAGTAGGACAGATGCCTTATCACTTCTGCTATCTCTGTGGCAACAAATTAAACATGAACGATAGACACCATTTGCATCTGAGGAAAGATCCCCTAGAAAGAGGGCTGGATACGGTGGCCATGGTGGGAAAGGCCTTTTCCCTTAAAGGGTTCAGACAAGAGCCACAGTGATGGCAGTTCTGAGAACAAAATGGTGCTTCAGAAGAGCTTAGGTTAGGAGTAAGGCAAAACACTGGCTTTTAAGTAGTGAGGTCCTCTATGCATCAGCAGCTTTGTGACAGGCCTCTTTTCCAGGGGGACTGTTGATCTGTCTGCCTCGGGAACAAGCAGCTCGCTTCTGTGCTGAAATCAAGTCTCCAAAATATGGAGAGGGTCATCAAGCATGGATTATTGGCATTGTGGAAAAAGGCAACCAGACCGCTAGGATCATCGACAAGCCACGAATTATTGAAGTGATGCCCCGGGGAGCAGCTCTTCATCATGACAGCTCCAATACCAGCCCAGAGCCTGCTTCATGAAATGGCCCACTTGTTTGGGCCTCGGAGACCTTTGGAAACAATCATGAATGGCTTAAGAACTACTTAATGATTTGTTTTGGGGAAGGGGAAATTTCCAAAGAAACCTGGCCAAATGGTAAAATCACTGCTAGATGAGCTACTTGTCCTAATGAGATAATTAAGGAAAGTAGTTGCTTTTACATGAGTTCAAATTAATTCATCCTATTTCACATTTTCTTCTTTATGGCTAAGTCTAGCCCACATTTCCCCTTTCTAGAAGCAAGATGCAGTTGATTGCTGAAGAATTTTTTTTCACTATTGAGTTCCTGGAGAGAGTATTTGATTGAACAGATTCACATGGAAGAAATGAGGTTATTTATTGAGGGGACACTTTGACAACCAGTCAGATCATTAGCGAATAATGCTGAAATAAGAATTCTGCCAAACCTGTAATGGGAGATGTGGTGTACTCAGGAATTATGGGATTTTTTCCCCCCTGGTTCTTCCTCGTTCTGGTCAAGAATTGAGCAACTTGTCCAGAAGCAGGGAAGTAAGCCTGTACCAGCGCAGGCCTTGGCTCTGTTTATGATGCTTCTGCCATTAAATCCCTTTGAGGGCTGGCAGAAGCTGAGCAGATTCCCAGAGCCCAGGCCTTGGCATTGCTAAATTTATGTAATCTTAGGCTATCAATTCCTGTTGACTCAATCAATTAAAAAAGGCTCATTTCTCACTATCAGTTTCAGTTCTCTTCTTTCAGCATGGCCCTAGCACCTAAAAGTACACACTTGAAACAACAATAAATAAAATGATGGAAGTTAACCATTCATTTAATGGATTTTCACAAATAACAGAAGTTTCTCAGTTATCCACAGTAGTAGTTGCTTTGGGGGAAGAAAAGCTCAATTGCAATGCAGTTCCTCTGTGTTCCAGGTGTTGCATTAAATCACTAAGTCACAGTTGTGGGGTAGAGAACCTACAGAGTAGCAAAGGCATCTCTAATGTGAGAAGGCCGGGGGGTGGAGGTAGAAAAGTGGTCTGCAGTCAGGAGTAGAGCCAGGTTAGTAGAACTAGCCAGTTTGTTGGCATAAGAACACCCAGTGTGCAAGCTTCACCCACAGAGATGCCAACCCATCTGTGGTTGAGTCTTAAGAGAGTTTCCAGAACAACTGAGAGGTTTGTGAATTGAGTGCTGGAGGCAGGACAAGAACCCAGCTGACTCCAGACCCAGCACTTTGTTCCAGACAGTCTCTCAGCTCTAGTTATTAGAGATTAGGTGAGAGAAAATAATTAGCCATCTCTTAACATATGAAAGCTCGCTCTCTACTCAATTTGACAACTGGGGCTTTTAAAGCCCAAAGCGGTAGAAGGCCTCCTGAATTTTTGGAAGGCTAGTTTAGTTTCTACAAACAGTAACCCAATAGTATCTCAGTATTGTGCTTAGACTTGGTGCTGCATTTGTACGAAAGTGCTCAGTAAAGAAGACTGCTCTGACAAACGTGGCCAACAGGCATTTGGCAGGGAAAAGATAAAAAATCCAGGCTAACACAAGTGAAGGTGAGCACTACATAACTGAACCCAGTCTCTAAACTCTACGTTGGGGAAAGAGTGGCAAGTCTATACTGCAGTAGTTACTAGTACACTTAGTGCAATCAGGACAAGAGGCACATTATGAAAGTCTGAAGGCAGCAAGAAAGAAGAAAAACCAACCCTGCAAGCTCATCTGGGCCAATGTACACAAAAGTGCTAGAATCCTAGTTCAGTACTACGGTGAACTCCACATCTAAATCTTTGGTATTGACTGCATATTTCCCAAGTGTGGACTAAAGCATAACCGACTGATCTCCACAGGGGAGGGGGTATGTGCTAGAATGCTGGACCTAAAGTCAGGAGAACCTGGGTCCAAATCTGAGGTCCTCGAGTCCCTTCACTTCTGAAGTTCAGTTTCCCTATGTGTAAAATGGGAATACGGAAGCTTCCAGAGTACTGATGGGCTCAAATGAGAGACAGCATGTTAAGCCTGGGTCAAACCTTAAAAGCACCAGAGCAATGGCACCTAGAGAGACTGGCCCCAGCTGCACCTTAATGTTTGGACTTCTCTCCCCAAGATCCAAGGACAAGGGTCCCTCCCTGCCTACAGCAAGAATAAGCAAGGAGGGGCAGGCAGTAGCATGCCCTGCCCTCCTCCAGCTGCCTCTCTGTTCCAACAAAAAGGTGGCAAAACTGGGAGGCAGTGCAGGCTGGAATCAATGGACCTGGATTTAAATGCTATCTCTGATGGCCGTGTAACTTGAGGCCATGGGCCTCAGTTCCTCCTCTGTAAAATGGTGGGAGGGGTAGACAGGATGGCTTCCAGTTCTAGATTTTCAATCCTACGATGCTCCTGCTCCAGAAAGGGCTGAACATAATGAGGTACAGCGAGCCAGCCAAGCCAGGTCAGGCAAAGAGCAAACTAAAGGAAGGAGGGCCTTTTCACCATCTCTTCTCAACGTACAATCAAATGGAAATCGCTAATGTTTTATCATCAAGGGCTGGGCAAGTAAAAGCAAGCAGGGGTATGGCAGGGTGGGTTTGGTTATGCTAGGCCACGTCCCTGTGTGGGAAAGGCATCACTCAATACATTCCATGACATGTATCTGCAGAGTGTCAATATCTGGGGCTTGATACTGACATTTTGGACAACAAAAATCTGGCTGTTCATCTGGAAGACTTCTCCTCTGGCCAGGTAGTATGGGATGAAAGGAGAGGTGATGATTGACAAGGTGAACTAAGGGAAGAAAACATCCATTAATCATTGCCACCAAGTCACATGGAAATGATGGTAAAGTATTGGTTCCCAAAGGGAACATTTACCCCAGACCACTCTTAGGACATGGGTCCCTAAACTTTCTGTGCTAAGTAGCTAGTCCCTTGACTCAAGTGGATGGCAAGATGGATAGGGGAGAAGGCCTGCCTCCCAGTGCATCATTCAAATCCCCACAGGCGCATAGCCAGAAAGTTGGGATTCCTCGCTCTATGAGAGTGGGCCCTGCAGGTGTGACCCCATTAGAACCAACAGTAAGGCAGCCCAAGTGGCTAATTTTCCTCGCTAAGCTGTGGCTTTCTGAACAGGAAACCTTCCCACCCCAAATCCTATACAATTGCAACATTTTTGGCTAAAGGACATATGCCCTTGAGACTTACCTGGCTGGGACAAAACTGGCTGAGGGTTTTCCACATGCCGTTTTCTCATATCTTCAATACTTTGAAAGCAGAAAGTTGTGTTCATAGCCCTTGGCAAACAAACTAGTAAGTTGTTGTGTCCCCCCCACCCACCCCACCCCAGGGTTGTGAAATCATTTCTCTCCTGTTTCTACTTCTTTGCCAACCATTTGCTCTGTAGCAGAAGCCAATGGGGCTGTAATCCCCCTGTAGCAAGGCCAACTTTCTTCTTGTCCAGCTGGATGTTAGCCAGCCCTGGCCTAGACCCAAACTGAAACCAATCAACTACACTTAATGAGGTATTCTGCTACCTCAAGCCCACTTTCTTTTAGATTTATCAGAGTAATAAAATGGGCATGAGAGATGAGAGGAAAGCCTTTGCCACAGCTTGGGCTTGCTCCAGCCAAGGCAGGTGACTTACCGGGTTGTTTCTTTTGAGTCGGCCTTCAGTTTGCTGTACTCCCTCTGGAGCTGCTCCAGCTGATCCTGCAGAAGTTCCTTCCGCTCTGCCAGTTTCTCCCGGGCTTGCCTCTCTGCCTGAAAGTCGGCCTTGTAGATATCAGCCTGAATGCCAAAGAATGGGGTCTTGTGAGCGGTCAGGCTGGATGGCCTCCCAAATCCACTTCAAGCCTGTCCCACTGAGGTACCTCTTGGAACTTAGACTAGTCTGGAGCCAGGCCCCGTGGCTCCAGAACCCTCAGCTCCATGGGAGCTGCCTGGCCTTGCCTTGGAAAGGGTGCCACCAGAAAACACAAACAGAGGCCTCATCGTTCAGTCCATTACTCCCCTCTGCTGATTGGCTTGTCCCACCAGACAGGAGCTTCTGACCTGTGCCTTCAGGACTGGGATGGTCTCCATCACTGTCTTGTGTTGCTCAGCCTCCTCCTTGAGCTTATCGATCAATTCTTGTTTGGCCACCAGGGCCTCTTCTGCCTGCTGCAACTGCTGGTTAAGGTCTTCTAACTGAAGATCCATTCCCTAAAGAAAAGTCAAGAGGAGCCTACTGAGGTCTCCACATTACCTGCCACATTCAGCAAATCCTCTAGTATACCAAACAGGGACGATTACATCCTCTGCAGTTTTCTCCATGTTAGTAGCAATGACATTGTCTTTGTAACAAATACACCAGAGTCTGTGTCCCAGAGTATGGGCAGCTAGGTGGCAATGCAGTGGATAGAGTGCCAGGACTGAAGTCAAGGAGACCCTAGTTCAAATTCAGCCTCAGATACTTACTAGCTGTGTGACCCTACATTAACAACAGTGATTTACTCATGGTCACAGCAAGTGGCATGATTCAAACCCAAGTTGCCAACACAATTCCCCACACAATACTGACTTGGTTAACTATGTAGCAAACTACTATGCAGTTTGGCTCGATATAAGAAAAAAAATGTCCTGATGTCTAGAGCTGCCCTCTCTCCCCAAGCCAGGCTTAGCTCTGCCATGAGGATATAAGGACCCTTGAGAACAGCGACAGACTGCTTTTGTACTTGTATCCCAGCATTTAGCACAGTGCTAGGCACACAGTAAGCACTTATAGGAAGTAGCTCATTCATTTGTTGAAGGTTGAAGGGAGACCCTCAGCTGTGTGATGCAGCTAGCCAAGAGCTCAGCAAAGTATTGTACAGGGCTTTCTCCTTGGGTGGGGATTGCCCTGTGAGGGTCCAGGATCCACTGACCCGCTCCTTCTCACATCAGTCCTCTTTTCATCCTGAAGAGACCTCCATTTTTTTTTTTTAACTTTACCCTTAGACTGGGTATCCCAGAAGTCTTAGCATGGTCTAAAGCTGCATGTTCAGCTTTAGGGACATTCTGTACATACCATCCCAGATCACATTACAGTACCTGAGAATAGGAATGTACATTTCAGTTTTTAGACACAAGCTGTGTGAAGTTCCTAAAACAGGTGCAGAGGCCTCTAGGTTCCCAAGCCATTACTAGATCATCTTAACTTGTGCTTTTAGCACTGTTCCTAGAGTTGAAATCTTCCACATTCTTCCCCAGATACAGCCCCAGCACCAAAGCAGCCTACTGTACGTGTACTCACCCTACTGCGCTCACTGCTCGCTTGGCTGTTCTTGATGTGGTTGTCATACTCCTGAAAGAGCTGGTGGTAGGCTACTTGTAACTGAGCCAGCTTCCTCCTAAAAAAACCAGAAGCCCCATTTCAGAAACGGAACTCAGCTGCCTTAACTCCACTGTTCCCTTGTTCACCATTTGAAGGAAAAAAAAGATCTTCCTAGAAAATGACCCCATTCAGTTTTCCTCTACAAGACCAACCTCAAACAGAGGGTCCTCTCCCATGTTGCTGCAGAAAATAGACAGGAGGGACAGCCAGGTGTCACAGTGAATAGAGCACCAGCCCAGGAGTCAAGTTCAAACCTGGCCTCAGACACTTGACACTTTACTAGCTGTATGACTTTGGACAAGTCACTTAACTCCTACTGTCTTGCCTTCCCCTCCTTCCAAAAAACAAAAAATAGGAGGCAGAAAATACAATGCCAAGAGCTGGTACATACCCCTTCCACTTGGGCTGCCAGCCTCGGTCATTTTAACCCTTTTAAGACATCTCTCTAAAGCTGCCCTAGGGAGGTATTTTTACTTGATTTCCCTGGGATAAAAATGTTCTGGAGAATCAAACCAGCAAAGAAGCCAAAAGATGGAAATGGCCAATGTTAGAGGGACTAGGAGAAAGCAGGCATATTAATTAACAAGCTGTCAAAGAGAACACTTCCCCAAAGTATCTGTAGCAGCATTTTTTATGTTAGCAAAAAACTGGAAAAAAAGGAGGTGCCCATCAATTAGGGAATAAGTGCAAATAGGTATGTAAATGTCCTAGAATTTTATTGCATTGTGGAATAGCAACAGAAACTAAACCACAGAATCAGAATAGGGGTCAATCTGGCCTGAACTGGGGATATGACTGGGAATAACTGGGAGAAAGCTTTTCTTTGCGCTTGCTTAATAAGGTACTTGCATATTAACTTCTCCACCCAGGGGGAGAAAAAGCACAAAATTAGGCACATGTCATAAGTTAGAGAAAGGAGGGAAACATATTAAGGAGGTATGTAATGGGTGTGTAAAGAAGGTGGTGACCTAGAGGAATGGAGCAATCTGTCCCCTGATGGGAGGATTTGTTTTGAATTAACTGCATATAGCTCATCTCGCTTCTGTACTCAGTGCTCCCTTCTCCTGAAAAGAGGGCAGGGGCCCACTTTGGCCAAAGCGTTCAATTCCTCTGAATTCTGCTGCAATAAATTTTCCTTGATACCTTATTAGTGTTAAGCATGTCTCTAATAACTTGGCACCCAATGTGGGGCTCGATTTGCAGACTTCAGATGGAATTAGGTAAGATACCATGGGAAGTGGGAAGTGGTAAGTTTAACGGTCCCAGTAGGTTGAACCTACTCCACCTGAACTCTTGACATTGGACCACAGGCAAGGAGTGCAGAGGAATTGGGGGAGGAAACTTGCCGGCTGACCAGGTGAGTTGATTAATCAAGCAAAGATAAGGCTAGCCCGGGAACTTGCACTCTGGGTCAGTCTTTTACTGACAGAGTAAGGTTTGGTACTGCAACCTCTTCGGTGGTCATATCCCAGTCTGAGCATTTACTCAGGGTTGGCCTTAAGCCAACGAGTGGACTCAGACACCAGAGAGTACCAGGAATCTGCGGATTCAAGAAATGGGGGGGGGGGGGGGGGGGGGAAGGAGTTCTAAGCCTAGGGGGGAGAAATCCCTGGGATGACTTTTGATAGCCAGGAAGGACACTCCCTACTCAGGGAGGCTGTCAGGATCAGCCATGGAATGAAGACAAGCTCGAGTATGGGAGGAAAAAAAAAATTCTAAGGTACCTAAAAAGGGGAGAAATCTCATAGGACAGCTGGGAGGACACTCCTAGGACAGAGGGGAATAAGTGAGCACTCTTAAAATAATGGTACCAGCCTGGTACCATTCCCATACCACAGAATCTGTGTGTGTGTGTTCATCCTTCGTTGCCAAGGAAGACCATGCCATCAGAGAAATGATGACATGACTTGCACTTGACTTTGTTTTGAGTGAGGGAGGGCTATGCAGGTCACCAGCCTCACTTCTCCTCCAGAGCCATCTGAATCCAGTGACCAGATATTCATCAGGATGACTGGAGATGACCCAGGATGAGGCAATTGGGGTTAAGTGACCTGCCCAAGTGAGTATCAAGTGTCTGAAGTGAGATCTGAACTCAGGTCCTCCTGACTTCTGCACTGCAACACCTAGCTGCCCCTACCATGGAATAAAAAATTCTCTGAGTATTCCTTTGGAAATGCTAGCAGATTGGGATAGTGCATCTGCCCCAGGATAAGGATTTTAAATGGCCAAAAGAACTGATTCTTGGATCTGTATTGCTCTGTCTGTATATGTTGTGCTGACATTTCTATGTGAATGAAAGTCTGTGTCTTTGTTTTATCTGACACTTTGTAAGGTTGTAAATTTAGTCAGTCAGCCAGCAAGAGCAGAAATGCTGAACTGGACTGTCCTTGAAATTCCTGTTACCTCCCTTCTTCAACCCTCCCAGATCAGTTTCAGAGGAGCGGAGGGACAGGAAGGGAGGAAAAGAGAGAGAAGAATTATTTTGCTGTTTAGTTTATATGATGGGTAAGACCAAGTAAAAGAGTATAAGAGGAATGTCAGGTCAGGAGTAGAATCTAGACATAATTTATGTGCAGTTTTAAAGGGGCTTTAATCAAAGTCCACCAGAGAGAAAGGTGAGAAAGTTTAAGTAGGTAGAAAGGACAGAAGCATGGGTACTGTGTGGTCAGAAGGCTTGAAAGAAGGAAAAACAAAAAGGAGGGAAGGAATCTCTCTTTTTCCCTCAGACCAAAGAAAAGCAGGTTTAACTATTTTAACATTTTAACTATTTCCTGCCTCACCCAAAGGAGAAGCTTTTGTGTAATGGGATAAAACTGAAAGATAATTAGTAATTCTGGTCGTATTTGGAATTGTGAAAAGGTGAAATGTGTTCCTCTTAATTTGTTTAAGATAGGTTAGAATTATTAAACTTTGGTGAAAGTAAGTGGAAAATTAGCAAGTGGGAAAAAAAAATCTTAAGCAAGCAACCTAGAAAGAAGGGCTGAAAGTTGCAAATTTAGGTTTAATTAGGTCTTGAAGCTAAAGGTGGTACTTTATGTTTAAATTAAATCAATGTATCTGATATCAGACAATTGTTTGAAGTGGCAAAAAAATTAACATTTTCTGTCTTTAAAAAGTGATCACTTTAGGATAAGGAAAAAGGGGGGTTTTTTGGTTTGTTTGGTTTTTTTGCAGAGAGGGAGGAGAAGAAAAGTGGCTTTCTTGGTATGTAAACTGTTAAGATATTTAACTTAGTTTTTAAGGTTCAGGGTAGGACAAAATTGTTAAGCATTTTATTTTTACTTGGAATATAAAGGAGAATAAAGTTAGTCTGAGTAAAGGTAAAAAAAAAAAAACAGGAATAGCGTAAAGAAATACGGGAGATGGAGGAGCAACTGGTCTACATGCTTTCAGCCACTTCATTCCCCATGTTATTTCAGAAGATCTGAGTATGTTGAAAGAGTACAGAAGAAATGAAACTTAGTAACCTGATTGGAAAACCGACAAAATTATAGAAATTTTTATTACATTAAAAATGGGTTCTAAATGCCAAAAGTAATAAGATAATTTCTGGAAATGCATTTGACATGTGTTTCTAAACTGGATTGTATTTTTATAGAAATTTGATAATTTGAAACTTATAATTTGTTATAAATAAGCAGTGACAATGCTGATGTATATTTTCCATTTGAAATCTTGGATTAAAAGATTTAATTCCTGAAGTATCTCATTCTTCCTGAGTGAGTGTAATTAGGGAACAATAAACAAGCTTGTGAAACAAGGGTGTACAAGGTTGTAAGGGTTCAAGTCAGAAACCTTTTTTTTGTTTAAGGCAGTGCAACTATGCTAGTGAAGAGTGATAATTTATGACCTATCTTGTCTTACGGTTAAAATGTAAAGGAAAGTGGGATAATCTGAGTAATGGGATTGAGAGATTTGGAAAGATGAATAAAGGTCTGACTGAAAATAAGGAAGGCAGATGAGAAGGTCTGGGAACAAATGGGGCAGGCGGGGTCACAGGGTGAGGGGACAGGACGGGACAGTATTCAAATCCCTCCTGTCTCTAGATAGTTGTTCTGAATCAGTTTCAGATGGTTTAGGTATGTTGTGAGTGTGTGAGGAAGTATTTTAAGGCTGCAATTTACCATTGTTTTAAGCTCTGATTACAGGGATAGTTATCTAGGTAATCATAAAACCAACTGACATGGACTGCAGGATGACACAAATTTCTAGCAATTTCTGTAATCAAGAAGTTATATTAAATGATTACCAGGTGATAATGTGTGTCCACATGTTAGTAAAGAGATGAATTTCTGTACATGGTGATTTGGAAATATCTAAATGTTGTTGTATTAGGAATTACATTGTTACATTAATGATGAATGGGTTAAGAAGCTGTTAAGTAAAGGGAAGTTATTATCGTTTCTGTGTAAAAGTTGCTGTGCTGTAAATTTTCTATCAAGAAAATGAGAATCCTTGAAAGAAAATAAGTGTGATTTTTAAGCCGGTTTCATCTAAGGATATATTTGTGTATGTTAATCTGGAGGTTTATGTTCTACTACATTAATTCTGCAATAATTTAGGAATAAATAGGACTTAAAATGGTTTTAATGAATTCCAATGTTTAAAGGTTTATTTTTGCTTTAAGGGAGAAGTTTTTGTCAAAATTATTTTGCTCTCATTTGTGAAATTCGTGAGATTGCTAAGTTATTTGGGGTTACTGTTTTAATGGTAAAACCTAAAACTGTTAATTGATTACTGTGTATGGAAAGGAGGGGATTGGGTGAAAACTTTATTTGGATTGATTTTGCCCATTCAGAACAGTCCTCCTGTAGGTATAGAGAGTCAGTGAACAAGGGCACTAGCATCAACCCCCCTCCCTGGGGTCTGTGCTGTTCCCCTTATTTTGTAAAACTGCCAAGGTCCTTGGAAACCATCTGTGTGGGCAAGGTCATCAGTCCCGGGAAAAGAACTTGTTGGGGTTATGTAGTTCCTAAACAAGGAGAGGATTTTTTTTAACAATTGGCTTTTACACCAGGACAAATGTAAATTTCAGAAGGAAAGATGCTACATGGAATCCTTTATGTATGTAAGTCCTGGAAAATCTTTATTGCTTACTGCAACTCCATTAGAATAAAATAACTGTATTTGGCTCTAAGCTGTGATTGGTGAAACTTGCTGTTTGAGTTCTTAGGACCATAATTAGTTTTTGTTTTGAGTTTGAATTTGGAGATAGTTGTCTGCATTAAATTAGTATCTGGGGGAATGCCACTGGCTACTGAGAGAGAGAGAATGGGAGTGCTATTCCTGAGTCTGATTATCTAGTCATATACTTGTTTTTCCTTTTTATGCCATGTTTTCTGAAATGAACACAATGCAAGCATGTGAAATTTTGCTGTTTTCAATCCAATAATTGGGTAAAATTGGTACTCTTGTATAGTCTCACAAAGAATCAATTCACTGGAATAAGAACATTCTTTCTGAATGATACAGGAACAATAAGAGAAAAGAAAGGAAACAAAGATACAAACACAATGTTGAATCGTTATCCTATAGACTAAGGCTAGGATTTAAAGTTAACGGTAATAAAGGTAAATCGGTATGGAATAAGCTTTTTACATGTTACAAAATGATGTAAGAGCAATTGGGTATTCAGTCAATTAACTGACTGAACTAACTACTGAGACTAAATCAGAGACATCTTCAGCTTGGGAAAAAGAATTTCAGTGTAAGTTTCTTAGAGGCAGGGTAACCTCTGGTAATATTTTGCATTGATGGAATAGTTAAATGTCTTGATTTGAATTCATTCCATGACCTAAACAGAGGTTGAAGTTTGTGTTTGAACTTTTCATAGGTGTAAATCATTCTTTAGACTAAGCATGGTTAGAAAAGGATAGAGAACTTTGGGAAACATATGTAAATCTATTAGAGCAATAATTTATGATTTTAATGGTAAATATGATTTTGACTGTTATTTATTCAGGAACTAGAACAAGTATGGAAAGGCATGCAAGAATTGCTTTAGATGTTTCTCAACTAATGTGAGATTATAGTCATACCTGAGACTGATTATTGGAGCTTGTTATTTTAAGATTTTATGGGACTGTTAACTGACAATTCTTCTGAGTCTAACTCCAGGTGTGGATATAAGGAAAGGTTGTCTGAGCCAATGGCCAATAATACCAGTGAACCTGTGAGATGCTGATCTCATGCAAAGTTTGGAAGAATGACCTGAGC
This sequence comes from Notamacropus eugenii, assembly GCF_028372415.1. Taxonomy (NCBI): domain Eukaryota; kingdom Metazoa; phylum Chordata; class Mammalia; order Diprotodontia; family Macropodidae; genus Notamacropus; species Notamacropus eugenii. Next base: position 10,279,424 of record NC_092879.1, on the reverse strand, counting down.
TGAGAGGATTCTCCTGACTCAATTTCCCCTCTGATACCTGGCAGACTTAAGCCAGGCTAAGTGCCAGCTGACAATCTACACAACTGCTGCCTGGAATTGATGTGAAGTAAGGAAATGTTCCCTTGCTCCAGCTCTGTCCCCACTCTTAATGGCAAATTCCTATAATCAAAAGTTTTGTAAGCATAAGATCAGATCTATTAAATAATAGATTGGTAGGAAAACATCTGAGGTTAAGATGTACATCCAAGATTAAGTTATTAGGCTTAGGATTTTAGACCAACAACAATAAGTTAGGGTCCTTTAATTCTTAGTAATAGTATGGAAATAATCAGGTTGAAGGCTTGTGAATTACCTAGGTAATATTATTCTTCTCTCGGTTAATGTTAAAAGAAAAATGGTTTGTAGTCTATCTTGTAAATGCTTTAAAGAAGTATAGCATGATCAGCAGTTGAAAGTGTTTATGACTTGATATGTACTGTGCTAAAAATTGATCACTTATTGTATTTTTGTAGGTATTGGCGTCTGTTATTAATTTCTTAATGAAGTCTCATCCTCTTGATGGGGGAATAAATAATGGAGAATTGGCCAAAGTTCCAATTTTAATTTTGTAAAAGTAATAAGGGGTATAAGGCTTAAGAATTGTAATTCATAAATTGTGTCACCATCAATTTGATGGGAGAATGGACACAGGAAAAAGGACTTCTACAAAAGATGGGAAGAAGATACTCTGACGAAGATGGCTTGAACAACATCCAGACCAGAAAGCTGCAACAGATGATGATGCCCCCCCCCCCCCCCCTTCCAACTGCTGTATGAGATGAAACTTCTAAATAGACAACTCATTGATTCACCTTTTTCTTTTGGGTCCCTGTTTCTGTACTTATGAAGGGGATTGCCCCTTTGTAGTCTGTCAATGCGTCAATCAGCTTCTCTGCCTTCCTACTTAAAGGGGAGATAGATGAAGGGAAGAATTCATATGAGAGAGTAAGGGAGCATTAAAAATATGGAAACAAAATTTTAAGGAGGGAAATGTTAAGATCTTAGTGGAAAGAAATACAGGAAACTCTTAACTCTTAAATGATGTTAAAAAGGTTTGAAGAATGTATTAGGGAGAAGGAATGGCAACATAACCCACATCAAAAGAAATAGGAGGGACTGTGAGAGATGGAAAAAAGTTAAGTTTCCACAGAAATTATTATTATTTGATGAAGTCATTGAGAATAAGTCAGATAATAAGAAGGCTAGCAGATTACAAGGGGACTCAACCAATCAGGAGACAGACAGTGGCCTTCAAAAAACCGCAGAATCAGGATAGGGGCCAATCTGGCCTGAACAGGTTCAGAAATATGACCGGGAATAACCTGGAGAAAGCTCTTCTTTGCGCTTACTTAATAAGCTACATGCGGTAGAAAGACAAAACTACTCTAGCTCTCCCCCATAGCCCATAAAATACCTGTAAAAAATGACTCTAAACAAATTCTAGAGTAGCAGAAGCCACAAAATGACAGAGTGAAAGAGATTTCCAGCCCAAGACAGCCTGGAAAGGTCTATTGCACCAGGCCTTGCCCACGCAACACTGCACAGACAGGACTGGAGCAGACTTCAGGGTGCAGAATCACAGATAGCAGCTGCAGTTCCCAGATTTCTCAACCCACAAATGCCAAAGACAGCTTCAAAGGTCAGTGAGAAAGCTCTTTCACCTGGGTGAGAAGGGAGCACAGTTCACCCCAGCCCCAGGGCAGCAGCAGCATCCACTTTTGGAGCCCACAGCCTAAAGACTCTGGGGGAATCGAGCAGCTGATCTGAGTCTCAGTTCTGAGTGGCAGTCCTGGGGTGAGGAGGAGTGCTGGCTGGTGGAATTGGTGGTGACTATGGAGAGGGAACCCTACTCGCAGATACTGGGCAGAAAAGAGTTCTTGTGGTTGCTCCCAGACCAGAGCACAGGTCAGGAGAGGAAGAAACTCCTCTCCCTTGATTGTGCCACCTTGGAGGAACTGAGAACTTACAGGTCCCTCGAGTATACCCTCCACTTGACAAAGGACTCAAAAGTCAAGAAAGGGGAAAAAAATAACACTACAGAAGGTTACTTTCTTGGTGAAAAGGTATTTTGTTCAATCATTTTGGATGAGGAAGAACAAAGCATACCATCAGAGGAAAACATCAAAGTCAAGGCTTCTATATCCAAAACCTCCAAAAAAATATGCAATGGTCTCAGGCCATGGAAGAGCTCAAAAAGGATTTTGAAAATCAAGTAAGAGAAGTAGAGGAAAAATTGGGAAGAGAAATGAGAGCAATGAAAGAAAATCATGAAAAGTGAGTCAACAGCTTGCTAAAAGATACTCAAAGAAATGCTGAAGAAAATAATACCTTTAAAAATAGACTAACTCAAATGGCAAAAGAGGTCCAAAAAGACAATGAGGAGAAGAATGCTTTAAAAATCAGAATTAGCCAAATGAAAAAGGAGGTTCAAAAGCTCACTGAAGAAAATAGTTCTTTAAAAATTAGAATGGAACAGGTGGAAGCTAATGATTTTATGAGAAACCAAGAAATTACAAAACAAAACCAAAAGAATGAAAAAATTGAATACAATGTGAAATATCTCATTGGAAAAACAACTGACCTGCAAAATAGATCCAGGAGAGGCAATTTAAAAATTATGGGACTACCTGAAAGCCATGATCAAAAAAAGAGCCTAGACATCATCTTTCATGAAATTATCAAGGAAAACTGCCCTGATATTCTAGAACCAGAGGGCAAAATAAAGACTGAAAGAATCACCTCCTGAAAGAGATCCAAAAAGAGAAACTCCTAGTCGAGTACTGTGGAAATACAATCAGGATAACACAAGATCTGGCAGCTTCTACATTAAGGGATCGAAGGGCGTGGAATATGATATTCCAGAAGTCAAAGGAACTGGGATTAAAACCAAGAATCACCTACCCAGCAAAACTGAATATAATACTTCAGGGGAAAAAAATGGTCATTCAAGGAAATAGAGGATTTTCAAGCATTCTTGATGAAAAGACCAGAGCTGAAAAGAAAATTTGACTTTCAAACACAAGAATCAAGAGAAGCATGAAAAGGTAAACAGGAAAGAGAAATCACAAGGGATATACTAAAGTTGAACTGTTTACATTCCTACATGGAAAGATAATATTTTTAACTCTTGAACCTTTTCTCAGTATCTGGGTAGTTGGAGGGATTACACACACACACACACACACACACACACACACACACACACACACACACACACACACACACACACACACACACACACACACACAGAGGGTACAGGGTAAGCTGAATATGAAGGTAGAATATCTTAAAAAAATAAAATTACTGTTGAATGGAATGTACTACAAGTAAGAAAAAAGGGAGAGGTAGAACGTAGCAAATCATCTCACATACAAGAGGCAGGAAAGAGCTTCTACAATGGAGGGGAAGAGGAGGGAGATGAAAGGAAATAATTGAGCCTTACTGTCATGGGATTTGGCTTAAGGAGGGAATAACACACACTCAATTGGATATGGACATCTATTTTACCCTGCAGCAGGAAGGCAGGGGAAAGGGGATAGGAGAGAGAAGATAATAGAAGGGACAGCAAATTGGGGAAAGGGCTAATCAGAAGCAAACACTATTGTGGGAGGACAGGTCAAGGGAGAGAATGGAATAAATAAAGGGCAGGACAGGACAGAGGGAAATGTGGTTAGTCTTTTACAACATAACTATTATGGAAGTGCTTTGCATTGTTACACATGTATGACCTATACTGAATTGCTTGTTTTCTCATTGAGGGTGGGTGGGGAGGGAGGGAGAGAATATGGAACTCAAAGCTTTAAGAATAAATGTTAAAAATTGTTTTAGCATGCAATTGGAAATTAAGCTATACAGGCAATGGAGTACAGAAATTTATTTTGCCCTACAGGAAAATGGAGGAGAAGGGGGATGGAAGAAAGGTGGGTAACAGAAGTGAGGACAGATTGGAGGAAGGGGTGCACGCTATCCTGGGGTATGGGTGAGGAGAGATGGGGAGAAAATTTTGAATTCAAATTCTTGTGGAAGTGAATGTTAAGAACTGAAAAATAAATAAATGATATATTAATAAGCTACTTGCATATTAACTTCTCCCCCTGGGGGATGGGAAGCACAAAATTAGGCACATTTCATATGTTAGAGAAAGGGGGGAAACATATTAAGGAGGTATGTAATGGGTGTGTAAAGAAGGTGGTGACCTAAAGGGGAACAGACCAATCTGTCCCCTGATGGGAGGATCTATCTTGAACTAACAGTATACAGCTCATCTCACTTCTGTACTCAGTGCTCCCTCCTCATGAAAAAAGAGTGGGGGTCCGCTTTGGCCAAAGTGTTCAATTCCTCTGAACTCTGCTGCGATAAATTTTTTTGGATACCTTATTAGTGTCGAGCATGTCTCTAATGGAAGGAAGGAAGGGAAAGAGGAAGGGAGGGAAGAAGGAAGGGAGAGAGGAAGTAAGGGGGGAGGGAGGGAGGGAGGAAAGGAAGAAAAGGAAGGGAGGGAGGGAGAGAAGGAAGGGGGGAGGGAGGGAGGAAGGAAGGAAGGAAAGAAGGGAGGGAGGGAAGGAGGGAGGGAGAAAGGGATTTCTTAAGTATTCATTGTGTGCCAGGCACTGTGCTAAACACTTTAGGCCTTCCTTGCCCTGAAGCTTCCCATCTTATACTCAATAGGTCTAAAACTGAACTTGTTCCCTTTTCCCCCTAAATCTTCCCCTCCTCCACACTTCCTTCTTTCTGTCAAAGGCACAGCCTGCTATCTTTGATGTGGCTCAGATTCATCATGTCAGCATTATCATCCCTCTCCCTCAGCCCAAGGTCAGTTGCCAGGACCTTTGTTTCTTCTTTAACATCTCTCTCATCCAACCCTCCTCCCACTCACATAGCTACACCCTTGGCTCAGGACCTCAGCACCTCTGACCCAGATTATTCCAACAACCTCCTAAATGGCCTCCCTATCTACGCTATACACTGTTGCCAAAGTTACTGTCCTTAAGCAGAGATCTGACTATCTACTAACCCAATTCTAGTGGCTTCCTGATGCCTCTAGAATCAAATAGAAATGCATCTGGTTAGCTCTTAATGCCCTTCCCAAGCTGAGGGCCTTCCATTTCCCCCACACCTGGAACACACTCCATTCCTCTATGCCTCCAAGACCTTCTCCTGCTTTAAGACACAGTTCAGATACCACCATTCTGCATGGGATCTTTCCTGATCCTCTGCATCCCACAGTGGTTAGTGCCATCCCTCCAAAATCACAATAGATTTAACACCATTTGGCATGGATGTATTTATTGCTTTTGTATTTATACTCTATGTATTTTGACACGACTTACTGTCTCCCTCTTGCAAACGTGGGGATGGTTTCCTTCTTTGTACTAGTATCTCCAGAGCTTAATTCAACCTGACATAGTAGGTATTTAATAAATAATATGGAGAAGACCTAGAAACTAGCTTACCTAACACCATGCCTTTGAAAAGGAGCCCCAAAAGGCAGCACAGCATGGGGTGCCAGGAACGTCTCATTAAGCAAGAAAACAGAACACTGGGAGTAGTTAGACTTGAAGGCCAAGCTGGCTGACATCCATGCAGACCTTTGAAGAGACTTAAAAGACAAAAGAGGCCCCAGGAATTTCCCACAAATCATCCAGGGTGATATCCAAAAACTCCTTCCATTATGTTTTGCCCAAATGGGAAAAGCCTTGCTACCCAAGCAGGAAGAGAAGCCTTTTTGATACCTGGGGTGGGAAGAAATCTCCCTTCCTTCCACACACTGACTAGAAAACATGATGGCTCTGGGAAGCAAAGAGGACCTTCCCAGGGAACTGACTCATGTGAAGTGGGAAGACTCATTGCTGCTCTGCGGCCTCCCCAAAAAAAGACAAGGTGAGGGGGCTTTGTCTAATGGTAAGATGTATCTAACAGATTTCTTTCCTCTCTCACAACACTTGCTAGGATGGTATCTAACATCCAAAGTAAGGCACCACTCAGGCTGGTGGCCTACAACTCTGATTGGTTCAATCTGGAGCTAATAACACCGCCCCCCCCCCCCCCCCAGGAAAACAGCATTCCACTTCATGTCTTTATAGCAAGCACTAGGATCCTAAATCTTAGATCTTATGAAGGAAACTCAGAGACCATCTAATTCAATCTCATTTTACAAAGGAGGAAACTGAGGCCTAGGGAGAAATAGCCTTTTTGCTAAAGGTCACAGATGTCAGAAGTAGAATTTGAACCTAGACCTAATACTCTTTCTTCTGTGACATATTGCCCCAAGATTTAACAATACATTTTTCTCACAAGAACTTAACTAGGAGCTAGGTAGTGCAAGTATCATTATCCCATTTTATTGATGAAGAAAGTAAGGCTCGAAGAAGCCCAATGTTTTGTTCAAGCTCACAAAAGGTAGTAAATGGTAGGGCCAAGGCTCCAGTGGAGTCTTTTCTGGATCCCACTCTCTACATGATGTATAGTATTGTACCCACTTCCCTTAAAGATTAGGAGGTGGTGGGAGAGACCTGGGAGGAGGCAGAAGGGAGAAAAAGAAGGACAAGGCACACGAGAATGAAGATGATAAGAAAGCACAGGAGAGCATGAAGGTGATCACAGAGCTTGGTTTGCTCCTGAGCTGGGCCCTGGTTGGCACAACTGGCAATACGCTGGTACCTGCCCTGTGAGGATTCTGCCCAAGTCCCCTCCCCCAATCTCTGCACCAGGGGCACTCAAAACAATGCCCTGCTCACTTCTCCTCAGATGCGGCCTGCCGCTCCATCCTCAAGGCAGCTTCCACGTTCTGGGTCTGCATGCGCAGCTGGTCCACCTGCACACTGTGTTGCTTGTGCAGCTGTTCATTCTCACTCTCCAGCTGCTTGACCTTCTCACTGGCTGCCCGGGCTCTTGTACAGGAAAACAAGAGAGAAAAAGTCAGTGAGGGGTCATGGGGGAAGAGAGGCTCGGGTCAAGTCCCCTAAGCCAAGCAGGATGGCAGTGAATGGGATGGGCCCCAGCCAGGTCTGTGGGCTAAGGACAGTCAGGGCTCCTGAGAAGGAAGCTGAGCCAGCTGCCACTAATTGGCCTACCCACACCTTTCCACTCACACCTTCGCTCCCACACTCACATCACCCAAGCAGAGACCTCCTCTTCAGGTCTGCCCTTGAGGAACAGAATCAAAGGATCTTACCTGGACATGAGCTGTTCTAGAGAAGAGGGAAGAGAAGCACAGAGGGCATGGCCCTGGGTCCCACACTACATAAGAGATGAACCTACCAATGGGTCTAATACCTCATACTTTTCTGCCTTAAAAAAAACTGGAAGTAGTATTTCCCAATTTGTACAGCATGGGAGTAGTGACTATGTCTTGCCCCCAACTCTATGTGGTACCCAAGAGCAACTCTGATTACAGCTCACATCTGAAGAATGCCCTAAGATTGGCAAATACCATCCCTCTATGAATCCAAGTGCCACTGTCAAAGTAAGGAACTAGAGAGCCCAGCCGCTGGTCTACAGGTGACTATCATTTGGGGCCACCTGTGACAGTACAAGGAATGCATCCTGATTCCTAACTCACTGGACCTGGGCTCTGATTCCACCTCTGGGGTCTAAGACCTTTGTAAACTCACTTTACGTCCCTGGGTTCCAAAGGCCTCCTGGAAAGGCAGACAACTGGCTTGAGAGATCATCTAATCCAATTTTATGGCTAAGAGACAAATGAATTCCTTGCTCCAGGTTTCAGGGTACTGTCTGAGGCATCCCTCAGATACCTTTTCACCCACCACAGGAAAAAAATAGATCAATTCAGAACTGAATGTCCTAAGGGAACTTGCAATTTAAATATTTTTGATGAATCTCCTGTAATTTTTTTTTATGAAGAAAATAATTATCCCCTAATTTCTCCTTGGTGGAAATCTACTTTGCTGTGAGGAATTTATTTGAAGTAAAAATGCCCCAGTCTTATCTGATAGTTCTAAATTAGCTAAAATGAAGAGGCCCTTGCGGCCCTGGAAGTATGCTAGTCACTTAGTCAATAAACATTTATGAAGCACCTACTATGTGCCAAGCCCTGGGGATATGAAATGAGATGAAAGACAGGCCCTGCCCTCAAGGGGCTCCCAGTCTATAAACAAACAGATACAAGGCAAGCTAAGTAGAGACAAAATGGAAATAATCACCAGAAGAAAGACCCCAGAACTAAGGGGAAGAGGAAAGGCTTCCTGTAGAAGGAGGGATTTTAGTTGGGCCTTGAAGGAAGCCTAGGAAGCCAGGAGGCAGAGATGAGGAGGGAGGGACAGGTAGGGAGGACAGCCAGTCAGAGAAAAGGTCCAGGGTTGAGAGATGGAGGGTCTTGTTTAAATAAAAGCAAGAAAGTTGATTATCACTGGGTCAAAGAATACATGGGAGGGCGGGCATATGGTCTAAGATAGGAACAGCTTGTGGAAGGGATTTGAATGCCAAACAGAACATTTTGTCTTTGATCCTGAAGGTACTAAGGAGCCACCAAAGTTTATCTGTGGAGGGAAGGGAGCTGTGACATGATCAGACCTGAGCTTTAGAAAAATCACCTTAGTAGCTGAATGGAGGATGGACTGCAGTAAGGCAGGAGGACCCCCAACAGCTACTGCAATAGTCTAAGTGGGAGGTGATGAGGGCTGGAGTGGGGGCCACATGAGAGGAAAAAAGGGAGCATATTTGAGAGATGCTGCAGAGGTGAAAAGGACAGGCCTCAGCAACAGATTGGCTATTGAGGGGGTTGAGGGGGTAAAAGAACAACACCTCAGTTGGGAGCCTGAGGGACTGGGAAGTATTGCTCTCAACAGCAACAGGAGGTGGGGAGGGTTTCAGCAAAAACATGAGTTCTGTTTGGGACATATTGATGTCTACTAGACACCCAGTCTGAGATGTCTGAAAGGAGATGCGAGACTGGAAGTCAGCAGAGAAGTTGGGGCAAGAAAGGGAGATGTGAGAACCACCAGCTTAGACAGGGTCATTCAATCCGTGGGAGCCAATGAGATCACCAGGTGAAGCAGGAATAATGGAAGAGAAGGAAGCCCTGGCCCAAGCCTGGTGCTCCATTCCCTACCTGTCCTCTAGGACTTGTTTGTCCTTGTTTGAAACCTCCAGGCGACTCTGGCTCTCCTGCAGCTCCCCAAGTAGTGAGGTCACCTGGGCTTTCACAGATCCTTTGTCTTCCGTCAGTTGCTGTAGAGAAAGATGGCAGCTGCATGTCAGGCCTCTCCTGTTCTTTACAAGGCCTGTGTGTTAAACCAGAGGCAGAAATCCCAGTGGATTTCCACCACACCCTTACTTCCCCAAGTTCAGAATGAAAAAATAAAAATGCAATTAGTACTCCAATAATGAAAAGATGGGGCCAGACTGCAATGGCCTTTTGATGCCAGAAGAGAGCATATGTCACCCATGAATTGATAAACAGCCCCTGGAATTTGAGGTCAGGTACAGGAGGTAGGGGCTGAAACCTGTGGCCTCAAGGCCACATGTGGCCCTCTAGGGCCTCAAGTGCAGCCCTCTAGTTGAATCCGAACTTTACAGAACAAATCCCCTTAATAGGCCGCAAGCAGCCTTGAGGCTGCAGGTTCCCCACCCCTGGGTCAGGAGCAAATGGTCAGATCTGCACTTGGAGAACTGCTTTGGCCTCAACCTCCTGGACTTCCTGGCAGCCTTTGGAGCTGGAGACTGCTCCCCTTTCTCTACTTCCTCTTTGCTCCTCTCTTGGTGGCAACAACACTGCCTTCTCCTTCTTCTAACGCTAACTCTCTGCCTGTTTCTTCTCAATTCAACAAACATTAGGGGCCAACCAACTGTGGATGGATCCATAAGGGCTGGAAGAGTTTAGATGGAGTCCTGGCCTCAGGGAGCTCAAAGCCTAGCAAAGCTTATGATGCTAACAGGAAATGATTTCCTTCTCTGGAATTCACCTCCCAAAGCTGAATCCTCCTGCTTTTGCCTCCTGGGCTTCATTGACCACCTCTATGTGGAAGACTCCCAGTTTCCAGGCCTGCACTCTCCCTAAGCCCTAGATTCATCCCAGCTCCCACCTGGCTAGCTCCCCACAGCAGGCATCCTGCCCATACCTGGAACTCAACATAGCTAGATGGGGTCTCGCCCTTTCAGCCAGGCCCAACCCCACTTCACTATTTCTCTGCATGGCAGCACCAGAAGCCTAAGAAACACTGGGGTGGGGAAAACAGACACTGCTGATGGACCCTCCCTTACCCCCCAGGGCCACCTCAAACAATCCCCTTTCCTATCAGCCCCCCTCTTGCTTGTGCTGCCATTAGAGACACAGACCTCTCTCTCTTCCTCTAGTTGGCTCCCCTCCAATTTGATTTACACACAAACACCAGACAATTATCATCATGGCTTTCTCCTTCCTTAAAAAGCTTTCAATGCCACTCCCCCTTCGCGCTACTGCTTCTCAAATTCAAGGTCCTCCACAATCAGCCTCCAACTGACTTTTCCAGCTCGAGGGCGCATCCTTACTGTGTGACCCTGGGCAAATCATTCAACCTATGCCTTTCTCAGGAAACTCATCTGTAAAATGGTGGTCATAATAGCACTGCCCTCCCAGGGTTGTCATGATAATCAAATAAGATCCTAACTGTAAAAGCATTCTACAGTATAAATGCTATTTCTCCCAGTTTCTTTTCACATATTAAAGTGTGGCATGCATGAATTCTTGTTTTGCTTTATACATGTCTCATCTTCCTGTTTAGGGTCAAAGGTACATGAGGGCAGGGATCAAGTTTTCTTGATCTTTTGGTCTCCCCTGACATGTCAAGCAGGTTAAGAAATGTCTGCTAGATGAAATCTCCCTTATCACATCCTTACCTGGTACCACGGAGCTTTTCCCCTTCAAGGTTTCATCCTTCAAGGTTCCAGCTTGAGGAGGCCCACCTGGGTACCTCCTGGAACCCTCACTGGGTCAGCCCCAAATCTATGATGCTTTATCTGCCTAGTGAGCTCTTTGGGCATATGCCTGGTTCTGTACTCCAACAATATGAGCTCCATGACAGTACAAAGTCTTTAACCTGTGAAGTCCCCAGAGCAACAGGCCCTGGACTTCCACACAGGAGGCCCTTGGGGAACATGTGGACATGGTGAAATGCTATTTTCTGCAAATAGACAAATTATGGGACTTAGGGCCAAAAGAGTCCTTCAAGATCATCAATTAACATGTCAGAAAACTGAGGCTCAGTCAGAATAGCTGGGTTCAGATCTTCACTGTGCTACTTACTTACTATGCAGATGACAGTGGGCAAGCCCCTTCCCTCTCTGGGTCTCAATGGGCTCATCTATAGTGATATTCAATCTATAATCCTGAAAAGTCACTGAGTCAAGATCACATACAGAATTCAAGCCCAGGTTCTGTGATGCTAAATCCAGCATTGCTGCTGCCATCCCACCATGCTGCCACTCTGACCAGGATGGGTGTCCCAGAACTGCTTCCTCTCCCTCCCCTCTGATGAGGCCAGGCATCCATCCCAGAACCACTGACTCTCCCTCCCCTCTGACCAGGCCAGGCATCCATCCCAGAACCACTGCTTCTCCCTCTCTCTCTTCCCTTTCTCCCTGTCCCAGGCACTGAGTGTTCCAGTGAACTGAGGCAATCCTAAGGCCCTTAGTTTAGGTGCCAATCAGAGTTCATCCTCCTCACCTCCACCTGTCTCTTCAGGGCCTGTAACTGCTGCTCGGCCCTCCTCTCCACATCTTTTTCCCTCGCTGCCAACTGGGCCACCTTGCCCTGCAGGGACGCCAGCTCCTGCTTCAGCACCGTGTTCCTAGAAAAGGCAATCCCTGGCTTTCCCCAGCTCAGCAGTGGGTCAAGGTGTCCTGAGGCTGGCCTAGAAACCTGTTGATCTGCACCATGATGGGGCAAAAAGCATCAGGGAATCCAAGACTGGGGGGAGCGGGGGGAGAGAGACAGAGAGAGAGAGAAAGGGAGAGAAGGCAGGGAAGGGGTGCCTTTCAGAGCCAGCACAGGTGACTGTCCCACTGAATGGGTGAAAACCTCTGGAGCTTTTGTACTAACAACTCACTCATTCTCAACATCCTGCATCTTCTTCTTCAGTAAGTCATTCGAATCCCCACTCCTACTACTAAAAGAAAAATACAAAAAGGAAAAGCTGTTATGAGCCCTGCACCCTTGGAATCCCTCTCAGGAAAGGTTGGGGGGAAGGGGAACAAGGATTTATTTAAATCCCTATGTGACAAGCACTGTGCTAAGCCCATATTTGATCCTCCCAACAACCCTGCGAGGGAAATGCTATTATTATTCCTATTTTACAGATAGGGAAACTGAGGCAGTCAGAGGCAAAGTGACTTGCCCAGGGTCACACAGCTAGCCAATGTCTGAGGGCACATCTGAATTCAGGTCTTCTGACTCCAGGCCCAGAGATCTGTGCACTATGGCGCCCCCTAGTGGCTCCTGAGGCAATGAAGCCTTGGCAAAAGAAGCAGAAGCTAACCCAGCCTTCTGCTGCCAGGAGCTGGGCTGGCTCGCCCACCCCTTTCAAGACAGGAGCTAGAAGGGTCCTTCCTCCAGCCCCAAGCCCCATCTAAGACCAAAGGCCTATTCAGCCAATAGCCTGAATGTAAAAGGGGTTTCAGAGGTGTCACTGGTCCACCCACCAATTCCCTAAAGCTGGCACTTCTGGACTTCATCCATGTTCCGCACCTACCTTTGCTGGAAGTTTCCATGGCTCCCATCCAATTATCAAATGAGATATCAATTGTGAAACATTTAACACAGTGCCTGGCTTGTATTCTCTCACATTTCCCTGCCAGCCTTACATGAGTTTCTAGCTTTCTACCTTCTCTTACTTCTTTGCAGAGGTAGGGGGCTGTGGATGTGGAATCCTGCCTAGAACATCCAATTTTTTCAATATGCTGATTAGTTTTGTGTAACTGGCTTTATTCTCCCTATCTCTTATTATAAGGGAGAAAGGAGAGACATCAGAAAATGCAGGGGATATAAAACCAAAAACTCATCAACAAAAACTTGTTTTAACAAAATGAAAATTACTGTTCTCTAAAGACATGGCCTTTCATGACCTCACAGAGCTACTTGGATAGGAAGAAAATGACTCCAGCATCAGCACAAGATCACTGTCCATTCACCTGAGACAAACTGAGAGCTTGCTAGAACCTGCCATGGCTCTCTCTCTCCCCTCACCTTAGCTTGCCTCATATTTACTGAACAAAATCAAGACTGTCCACTATGAACTCCCTCTTCCTCTCTCCTTTTCCTCATCTATCACTCAGGTGCCTTCTGTCCCTCTCCTCCATCACCTATCTCACATGATGAGGTGGCCTTACTCCTTACCAAGGTCAAATCACTCAAGTGATCCCATTCCATTCCATCTCCTCCAACAGACTGTCCCTTCTCAGCATCTCCACTCTCTCAACTTCAAACTCACTCATTCCCTACTGCCCACATGTATGTCTATGTCTCCTTATCCTGGAAAAAACTCTCCCTTGATTGATCCATGCACTCCTCTTATCCTGTTTCTGTTCTGCCCTTTCGGGCTAAATTTTTTGAAACAGCCATCTACAATAAGCATCTCTAACTTCTCTTCTTAACACCTTACAATTTCACTTCCAACCACATCATTCTACTGAAACTGCCCTTTCCAAAGTTACTCATGATCTTATTTGCCAAATCCAATGGTCATTCTTGACCTCTCTGTAGCCCTTGACACTACTGATCACTCTCTCCTTCTGGACACTCTCTTCTCTCTAGGTCTTGAGGACATCCCTTTCTCCTGGTTCTCCTCCTACCTCTCTGACTGCTCCTTCTCTGTCTCTTTTATTGGATCCTCCTCCAGATCACTTCCTCTAACTGTAGGTATCCCTCAAGCACTATGTCTTGAGTCCTCTTCTCTCCTCCCTCTATCCTACTTCCCTTGGGGATCTCATTAACTCCCATGGATAGATTGACCATCTTCTATACTGAGGATTCTCAGATCTACCTTTCCTGTTCCTCTGACCTCCAATCTCCAACTGTCTTTCAGACATCTCAATCTGGATGTCCAACAGACATCTGAAACTCAACATGTACAAAACAGAACTCATTATCTCCGCCTCCCCCATCCCCACACCCCCACTCCCTATTCCTGTAAAGGGCAGCACCATGCTCCCAGTCCCTCAGACTCACAACCCAGATTCATCCTGGACTCCACTCTCTCTCCTCCCTACCATATCCAAGCTCCTGCCAAGGCCTACCTCACCTCTGCAACATTTCTCAAATATACTGTCTTCCCTCCTCTGATACTGCTGCCCACCTGGTGCAGGGCCCTCATCACCTCATCTTGAGACTACTGCAGTAGCGTGTAAGTGGGTCTGCCTGCCTTAAGTCTTTCCCTCCTACAGTCCATGCTCTCACTATTCAGCCACTAAAGTGATTTTTCTGAAATTCAGTTCTAATCAAGTCACCACCTTGCCCCCCTTATTCAAGAAACTCCAATGGCTCCCTATTGCCTCCAGGAGCAAATATAAAATGCTCTGTTTGACATTCAAAGCCCTTCATAACCTAGCCCCTCCTACCTTTCCTGTCTTCTTACATGTTCCCTTATATGTATTCTCTGATCCAGTGACAACAGACTCCCAGCCATTCCACAAACAAGATACTGCATCTCTCAGCTCCGGACATTTTCTCTGGCTCTCTCAGACACTTGAAATGCAGTCCTCTTTCCTCTCTGGCTTCCTTTAAGTCCCAACTAAAATCCTACCTTATAAAAGAAGCCTTCCCCAACCCCTTCCCTCTGTTAATTCTTTCCTACTTATCTTGTACATAGTTTGTTTTGTATCTATTTGTTTGTATGTTGTCTTCCCCATTAAACTGTAAGCTCCTTGGGGGAAGGTACTATCTTTTGCCTCTTTGTATCCCCAATCTGGCATACTGTAACCACCTAATAAAAATCTATTTTAACGAAATGAATGAAGTTAATTTGTGAGTACCAACTCTGGGTAACCAGTGATGCCATCCCCCAGCCCCATTCCTATCAAGGCCCAAAGTAGATTGGGTTACAGCAACATCTGCCACTTTCAAGCAACTGAGCCCAGGAAGTATATTTTTGCCCTGAATCCCCTTGCCCTCATTGCCCCTCTCCATCCTCCTCCCTGCTGTCTTGTTTGAAACCTTAAGCTTCCCCTTAGGAGAATTATGTTTGCTATAATAAAGTCAAGTTGTTCTACTGTGAAACCCCTTCTAAGTCCCAGAAACAGACAGGGACAGGTCACTTTGGAGCTGATTCCATTCCAATCAAAAAAAAATATGAAAAGAAAGTACATGACCCTAAAATGCAGGAAGGCTAACCTGCCACTTGCTCCTTGCAGAGATTCTGTATCCAGCAGTCTTTGTGGTTGGATCCCACTGTCCTGAAACGCCAAAGAAAAAACCAGGCTTCACACAAGTAGGCACAAACGTGGTAAGCAATGTCTGAGTGATGTACAGATCTGGTGTCCCTCTCCCAGGATCAGATCTACCTCTGGTTTAAACGGACTCTATGCAGAGCAAGTACCATGGCTTTTCCTAGTGCCCCAAAGGAGGGACTCTTCCTTGGGAGAAGCACCCGAGTCAGGAGACAAACCTGATGCTGCATGGACATAAGCTAACTTTTACTTGTAGTAAGCACTCAGACAGGATCCCAATTCTACCAGGAACCCTCCCTCTCTTTCCCAGAGTAACTCAGATCACTTTTTAAGCAATGGCTTAGATAAAATCATAGACAGTGTGTACTCCTTAAATTTACAGGTGACACCCAACACACTGGCTGACGGTCAGGATACAAAGGACCTGGGCAGGCCAGGGGGCCCAGCCAATCTAATGAGTGAAATGCAACAGGGATAAATTTGTCTACTGACTTTCCAAGCAGAAGAAGGGGGAGGCACAGAGACAGCTGTTGTTAAGGGGCCAAGGGGTGTTAAGAGTGGACCATCAGTGTTAAGGGGCCAAGGGGTGTTAAGAGTGGACCATAAGTGTAGTGTTATTCAGTGGAGTATGCTCTGGGGCAAAGAGCTAAATGCATTCTGGGCCACTGAATTATTAAGAAGGGACTGAGCTTCCAGAACAGGGAGGGATAATGCCATCGTCTTTCACCCTTGTCACATCTCATCTGGAGTGCTGTGATCAGCAGCTAGAGATGAACTAGAAGAGGGCTACCAGGATAGGGGAGGGCCTTGAGTCCCTGACCTGGTCATGTTTAGTCTGGAGAAAAGGCTCAAAGGGACATAAGAGCAGGGGCCAAGTATTTGAAGGACTATCCTGTGGACAAGGGATTAGATTTGTTCTGTCTGGCCCTGAACAGAGCCAGGAACAATGTGGGGGGAGGGGGATGTGGCGGAAGGTGTGGCGGAAATGTCCAATTTAGGCTTGATGTAAGAAAAACTGCCCAACTACTGGAGTTGTCACGAAGCAGAATGGCTTGCCCCAAGAGATGCTGAGCTATCCAATCTGGAGGTCTTTGAGCACAGGCTAGATAACCACTTGGAAAGTGTGTTATAGTGGCAATTCCTTTCTGTATGGGTGGGACTAGGTGGTCACTAAGGTCCTTTCCAACTCTCCAATTCTGATTGTATTTGGAGTTGCACCACTCTAGCTAGAGTTTATCTGTCTGACAGTGAAATGAATTACTATTCTTTACAATTATGTGTTTGAGGGTCAGTAAATTAGGGCCCAAGGGCCAAATCCTCCCCCCTAATAATGGTTTGTACATTTGTAAATCAAGTTTTATTGAATTTATAACTGTAAAATGTAGCAGTGGGTTCAACAAGCCCAGCAGTGGTCTAGAGGATCACTGAATTAAATCCAGAATCACAGAGCAGGAAGGAAACTTGGAGATCACCTAATTCAACCCCATTCCTTTTCCAAGAGGAGAGGTGGAAAAACTCACCCAAGGTCGCCAGCTGGTAAGTGGCAGAGCTAAGGCTAGAACTTGCCCAAGTCAGCATTACCCCCAGAGGGAGAAGGAGTCCCATGAGCTCACAAGTTACCTTCATCCTCGGCTGGGTCTCCCCAGCTTGCCCCTCAGCTGCTTTCTTCTTCAGCTCCTGATTCTCCAAAAATAGGGCTTGTTTCTCCTTCTGCAAGTTTTCGCTGGTCTCTTGAAAATGTCGCAAACGTTCTTCAAGCTGCTCCGTCAGGGTCCTTAAAGTCTCTCTTTCTGTCTCGCCCGGGATCTGACCCTCATAAAACCAGAAACTCTGAATTAGATGGGACTTCAGGGTGACCTCTGAAAGGTCTGCTGATGCTCCTGATGCTCAAAAAAGATCCTAGTGAAATACTAGCCAGGCCCAAACCCATTTCACTGTCAAGATCTGCCAAGACCAGGCATGCTGATGGTGGCATAGACAGTTTAACCAGAACATTGCTCTGTCCATTTACTCTGGCAGGCCATGCTAGCCAGGCCGTGCTGACAGATCTGTGAACCCCAGAGAAAGCAATGATCATCACCCAGGGTTCTTTCCATATGCTTCTCATTCCTGGGCCAAAAATGGTCAATGGTTCCCACTAGTTACAACACAAGCCTGGAATTTGAAGCCCTCCACAATCTGATCCCACCTTACTTACCATTACTCAGAAATTATTACTAACTAGAATGAGTAGACTACAGGGCAAAAACACCTGGGCAGACTCCAAGCTCCAATATGCCTACACTAGTAAAACCCTGAAATTTGTATCAGACTGGACCAGACTTGACAAAGATCTAGAAAATGCATCAGTCTAAATTCTGATTGGAGAAAGCCCAGAAAAAGTCACAGTGCGTCCTTTTGCAGCCCAGGGTAGCTTAGGAAGCTAGAGTGAGAGGTCTGTGGACACTGAGGCAGGGGCTGGTCAGGAACATAGCCCAGCAGTAGTTGCAGCAAGCATTCCAGCACCCAGGGACTGACAGGCCTAAGGGCTGAGACAGGGTACCAGGGCAGAAAAAAAATCTCAGGGGAACCCTGAACTAGCACTGGGGGCAGGAACAGGGACCATATGGCACCTCTATAGCCACCATCCAATTCTAGCTGCCAGATCCAGGGCAGAGAGTGTGGGCCCACGAGTGTACTGAGCAAGGAACGTGTTACAGAAAAGTACCTGTGGCTCTGATTTCAGGGGCAGAGCAGCTACTCATTTCTAGCCTTTCACCCAGTACCATAAGCCTACAGTAGGATAACCACGGCAGGAGTCCCAGACCAAAGGGCACCCTCCCAGCATGTCAGTAGTGACTGAATCCAGCAGCTTTCCAATGAAATTCCCAACCAGGGACAAGTCAATAGACTCCAGCCTAGGTCAGGAACTTGCAGAGCCCAGACTAGGAGTGCAGTGAACAGACCTCACCCCAGATCTCACCAGAGCTGTGAAAGCAGCAGAAGGATGGAAGGGGACAGAAGACCAGGTCAGACATTCCCCAAGCTCCCACCGAAGTGCAAAGAGCTCAGCCCTAACATCAAGTCCAAAGCCAGGAAAGAGGCTAGAAGAAAGAACCTGACCATAAAGAGCTACTATAATAACAGGGAAACTCAAGACAGAAGAAGACAATGAAGTGAGAATATAGACAAGCAAAGGCTCAAAGAAAATAACGCTGGGACACCAGTCTGACAAGCATTCCTTTTGGACTTTTTTAAAAGAGCAAAAATAGTATCCCAAAAATCAAATGAGAACAGTAGAGGGGAAAATGGAAAAAGAAATGAGAGTTATGAAAAGAGAATTAACAGCTTTGTAAAAGAGGTACATAACATTACTGAAGAAAATAACTCCATAAAAATCAGAACTGGCCAAATGGTAAGAGGTACAAAAACACTACCGAAGAAAAAAATTAATGTATATTGCAAGGGATTAAGGGGTAGGAGTTAGCAGTAATGATGCAAAAAAAGAGAGCCACTGAAATATTTTTTTAATGCACAGAAGACAACAGAAGGAAGCAGACAGGTCAGAAAGTTCTGAAAATAACGTGGATTTTTTTTAACACACACACACACACAAATTTAAAAGCCATCAGTATGAAACAGAGATTCATGGTTTCACACACGATCAATCTTCTTTTTTGTGTTCTACTGAGTATATGGAAAATGCTACTTTTTTGGAGTTTAAGTTCAGAATAAAAATCTAAAACTAAAAAATAAATAACTGGAAGGGGCTTTATGGTCATCTAGTGTAATTCCTTGAGAGATAAAATGGACCCAAAGAGAGGGAACTTGCTCAAACTGATGCAAATAGTGGCAGGTAGCTAGGCCTAAAAGCCAGGAAGAACCCAGTGACATAATTAGAGCTAGCATTTCTATGGCACTTTAAGGTTTGCAATGTACTTTACAAATATTATCTCATTTGATCCTCACAACAATCCTGGGATGTAGATACTATTATCCTCATTTTACAGATGGAGCAACTGAGACAAAGAAGGGTTAAATGACTTTCACAGAGTCCCATGACAGTGTCTGAGGCCAATTTGACCTTAGGTCTTCCTTGACTCCTGGTCTGCAGGCACACTGCACAGTGTGGTGCCCCCTAGTGGCCTCTCTGTACAGCAATATTGAGCCCCCTTGCCCTTATGTTACCTAGCAGATGCTACCTTGGTACTGCTAAATCTTGTTGCATCTCCTAGGCCAGACCTAGAGCTCTTCTAAAGCAAGGTCAAGGGTCTTCTACCTCTCTGTGTCCCAGGACCAGGGCCCCTTTACCCAGAGGCACCTAATGAGAGTTTCTGGACAATGCTGTAGCCCTGGTCCTCACCCACAAGGCCTGTTCAGAAGAACAGGGATGTTTGCCTCCTCATATAAAACTGGTCCATCCTTAGAGCAGTGAACTAGAAAGGACAACAAGGAAGGTACAAAGTTCTATCTTAACATTTAAAACCATCAGAAAGGCCAATGGGCCACCATCAAAGCCTGGGTCACTGACAGGGGGTAGTCACTCTCCACACGAAGGCTCTGTGACTTTGAGCCTGTTCAACTCCCTTGGCTTCAGTTCTCCCATCTACACAATGTGGGGGAAGGGAGGTGGTGACCACAGGATTTAGAGAAGAAGGGACCTCCCCCTCCCCAATCCCACATTCTGAATGTGAGAGATTGTAAATTTCCTTCCTGGGTTGCAGAAATTACCTTAAAACAAATAGGCTATCCAAAATGTCACATTCCTGAATGGACCTAAACTTTCAATTCAGCAAATATTTTTAAGCATCTAAGTCACTGTGCTGGGCTTTGTTAATAAACAACAACAACCACGACCCAACTTTCAATTTTGTGACCTCAGCACCTTAGAGAATTCCATCAATGCAGACCTGCCACTTTTCAGTAAGTTATTGAGCGAGAGAGAGACAGACAGACAGAGAGAAAGACAGAGGGAGAGACAGAAAGAGAAAGACAGAGACAGAAAGACAGAGAGAGACAGAGAAAGAGAGAGAGAAGGACAGAGAGAGGCAGAGATAGAGAGAGATAAAGGGAGAGAGACAGACAGAGAGAGAAAGCGAAAGAGACAGAGAGAGAGAGGAGAGAGAAAGAGAGTGAGAAGGAGAGAGAGAAGGAGAGAGAAAGACATAAAGAGAGAGAGAGAGAGAGAAGAGACAGAGAAAGAGACAGAGGGGGAGAGACAGAGAAAGAGAGAGACAGAAAGAGAGACAGTGAGAGAAAGAGAGACAGTGAGAAAGAGATAGAGACAGAGAGAGACACAGAGAGAGACACAGAGAGAGAGAGAGAGAGAGAGAGAGAGAGAGAGAGAGAGAGAGAGAGAGAGAGAACGCTGCATAGGGCACTAAGAGGCACAAACGGAAGATCCAGGGCTAGAACCCAAGTAGCCTCTAGGCGCAGGTGACTCCTTACCAAGTACATCTAGAAGCCATTCCAGGTCAACACTAACTAAATGGAGCACTATCTGAAGGCCGGAGTTTACCAACTTGAAAAGATCAGACAGGACTAATCAGAGATATCAGTGATTTCTACCCCCCACCCCTGTTAAAACATCCCACACTCCCCTTTGGCATTTAATTCCCTAAGTACAAATTAACTTTTCAGCAAAAACAAAACCCAAACTTCACTGCTTGATTAACAAGAACCAATGAGAAAGTTTAAGAAAACTCATGCATTCACAGTTCCAACTTCATGCCCCAAATCACCATCTCTGCTCCAAAGCCTTCCAGAGAGCCCTGGACCCCGCTCCTCAACTAGGCCTAGTCCCTCCCAGCATCCCTGCCACCTAAGGAAATTAACCAAGAGCCAAGAAGAGAAAAAAGTCCAGGACCTAATGAAGAATGGGGGACTAGGCTCAAACAAGCTGAGTCACTAGATGTTGCCCACTGCTTAGAAACTATTCCCATTGAGAAAAGGAAAAGAAGCCCTTAGCCTCAATCAACAGGGTTGGATATAGGAAAATGTGTGAACAAAAGGATAAAGCAGTAAAAGAGAAGATTGCCTGTGAAAAGGAATTAGCTGAATTACAAAGGAAACTATCCAATGCCACAATGTCAAAATTTTATTTTGGGAGATCAAGTAAGAAATTATCAGGGAGTGGCAGAAAAAGGCAGCCATAAGGGTTGCCCAATACAAATACTATAAACAGAAAAAGAAAATTAACAAGAGAAAAGTTTGTGCAGTAACTGCAACTACAACAGCAGGATGGGACCCTGATAAATGGGATGGTGACATCTGAGGATGAAGAGACCTTAAATGAGAAGGTATGGGATGAGCATGAGGCTGAATACCCAGATGTAGGTACTGAGGTCAGACGCATCACCGGTAGAAAAGAGGAGGATCAGCGAGGAAACAAGGTGTTTAAAAGCATTACTGAAGATTTTACACAGCAGGAAGTGACAGATATTTTGAGGAGATTTACCCAAAAGCCAGCTGAGCCTGATTTCCTGGATGGTTAGAACGAATGATGCAGGAGCTGGAGGGATATGGGTGGACAATACAGACTGCATGAGGTTTGTAGGGATTAGCACTAATTCTTTGGTACAGCAAGCTATACAGGATCATGGCTTGGTAGAAGATGCTGCAGGCCCATATACTAACTTACTGGCCTTGGCAGCAGAGGGTTGTAACAAACAGTACCCTGCAGACTTGATGTGGCCATGATCAGACAGAGCTTGGTATGCCCTAAGGGATGGGATACAGAAATTGAAAGAGGAAGTTATGAAAACAGCTATCATGGTGGGGGACAAAGACCATTACCATCTAACCCCTGTAGGAGTCCCTCACAGGAATATACAATACCCCCCCCTTACAAATAGATCATGACTCTATTGTTAAGTGAAGCTCAGAAGCCTTTAAATGAAGTACTGGAAAAAAAATTCACAACTAGGGGAATGGGAGGACAACAGAAAGAATGAGGGAATGAGAAAGGGGAAAGAAGGACTGAGAATAGGATTCCCCAAAAGGACTTGTTTGCTGCCCTGATAAGAGCAGGAGTAGACAAAACAAAATTGATGGAGCCTCCACAAATGAGTTATACCATATGTACAAAGAGAACTGGTTGGGAGGAAATGCAGTTAGAGAGATACAAACTGAACCATCAGCCCCTCCCTTGGTGGTGTCTATCTTTTATCTGAAGGGAGATTAGGGAGAAGGTCAAACACTGGTAGAAATCCACACAGTAAGAAGAAGAGACTATAGACCACATATTCTTATTATATATTGGAAATATGGGTCTAGGGCAATGACTAAAACTCTGTTGGACACCAGGGCAGAGACCTCATTAATGTATGGGAACCCAGCTAAGTTTGCGCATGGACGTCCAATAAACATCACCAGGTTAGGAGGAAGAGAAATAGTAGCTAAGCAAATTACTTTATTTATGAAAACTGGACAACTTCCTCATAGAAAATATTCAGTGGTAATAGCTCCCATTCCTGAATACATAATTGGAATTGATATTCTCAGAGGTATGACATTGCAATTGCCAGAAGGCAGATATCAATTTGCAGTATGGTGCTTCTCAATTAGGATGGTGCTTGTAGGAAAATTAAACATGTCCCCCGTATCTTTGCCCTTCCCTACTAAGGTTATTACCTTAAAGCAGTATCACATACTGGGAGGACAGGAGGAAATAACCAATGCTATATAAGAACATGTAGAGGTGGGGGTTCTAGTACCTGTAACCACGGAATGGAATAATCTAATGTGGCCCATCCACAAATCGGATGGTTCAAGAAGAATGCGAGTATATTACAGACAATTAAATAAAGTTACTCCACCTTTATATGATGCTGTACCTGATACCATAACCCTGATACAGCCGGTGCAGATATACTTAGGACACTGGTGTGCAGTGATAGATTTGGCTAAAGCTTTCTTCAGCATTCCAATAGACCCTGCTCAAAGCCAGCAATTTGCATTTACATGGCAAGGAAGGCAATACACTTTCACCTGCCTCCCACAAGGATACTCCATAGCCCAACTATATGCCATAGGATAGTAGCAGAACATCTAGATGATTTTAAACACTCAGATTACTCATTATATAGATGACATCATGATAGAGGGGGAGGAGGAAGCTCCAGTAGAATAAGTATTACATGACTTGGTGGAATATTTAAAGCAGAAGGGGTGGGAGATCAATCCTGCAAAGGTACAGGGCCCTTCTCAAATTGTTATATTTTTAGGATTTCATTAGGGCATAGAGAAATACTTCCCAAAGCTAGACAGAAAATGTTAGATTTTCTTCCTCCCACAGGTAAGAAGGAGGCTCAGAAATGTATAGGTTTATTTAGGTACTACAGAACACATATACCGCATTTGGGACAAATACTACGCCCCTTATATAAAGTGATCCAAAAGAAGTATGAATTTTCTTGTGGTTCAGATGAGGAAAAAGCCTTTGAGGAGGCTAATGCAGCCATTAATACTGCATTAGATTTATGGCCTATGCAGGAAGGGCCTGTAGAATTACAAGTGTCCACACAGGAAAACTATGCTGACAGCAGCCTGTGGCAAAAACAACAGGGAAAAATGGTTCCTTTAGGATTTTGGTCCCAAAAACTATCTGCTGCAGGAATAAATTATTCCCCCTTTGAGCAACAATTATTGGTAGCTTACTGGGCTCCTGTGGAAACAAAACAGCTCACAGTAGGGCATGATGTGGTACTGTGACCCAAAATTCCTATAACGCAAAGGATTAAGAGTACTCCAGCCTCCCATAAAATAGGCCATGCCACAGGAAGCTACAATTATTCAACAGAAATGGTATATTCAAAATAGAGCTAAAACAGGAAAAACAGGAACATCACAATTACATGAAAAGGTGTCTGAACTTAGTTCAGAGAGGACTGATATCAATCCTTCTACCCCAGTACAGGCCTCTCTAGTTAAATGGAGACAAGGATATAGTACTTTAAGCCCAGAAAGTAAGAAACATGCTTGGTTTACAGACGGGTCTGCTAAATATGTAAGACAAGTGAGATACTGGAAAGCAGTGCCTTATAACCCGAGCACAAGAGTGACACTTGAGTTCAGGGCAAGGAGGAAGCAGCCAGCTTGCAGAGCTGGTAGCAGTTCATATGGCTATAAAAACAGAGAAAGGAAAGGAATGTCACATATTCACTGACTCTTAGGCTGTTGCTAATGGCCTTTCAACCTGGATGCCAATATGGCACGGAAATCACTGGTAAATTCAGGGCAAAGACGTAAGGGGAAAAGAACTGTGGAAAGATATTTGGGAATGGTCATGTCAAACAAATCTCTCAGTTTTTCATGTAGATGCCCATGCTTCAGTGGACACTCTGGAATGTGAGTATAACACCTATGCTGATCATTTAGCTAAGATACCCAGCCTTCAAAACAAACAAGACACTTAAGAGGACGATTCTCTAGCACCGTGGGTGCACCAACACGCAGGACATTTAGGACCACAAGCATCCCACAGGTGGGCAATGGATAGGGGAATGTCTCTCTGTCTCTGTCTCTCTCTCTTAAAGTAACTTCAATCAGAATGTACTATATGTCAAACTGAAAAGGAGAGGTCCATTCCCAGCACTGTTAAAGGTGAAATAGCCCATGGTCAAATACCTGCTCAGACTTGGCAAATTGATTTTATTGGTCCCCTGCCAATAGATAGAGAGTGCAGCTACATCTGTACCTGCGTGGACATGTTTTCTGCGGTCCTAGTGGCCTACCCATACAAAAATGCAACTCATAAAAATACAATTGTAACTTTAGATATTATTGAGTTATATTATGGCACCCCTACTCAAATTCAAAGTGATAATGGTGAGGGGGTACAAGGCCAAGACCTTTTCCTTTTGTATCAGAAGGGCTTTTGTCACATTTGTCTAGAAAGTCTGGCCTTGGGGGGGGAGGGGGGTAATCCTAGGATTCCCCTTCCTTTTCTCCCAGCCTGGATACTTCCCATCTGATCACCATTTACCATTCTCTTCCTTTGATCCTAGCATCCTTTTGATATTCCCGACTACTTAGCATTCTCTTGAAGTCCAAGTTGCCCAGCCTGGTTTGTGGATTATCTGGACTACCAGCCACTCCCATCAGGATCCTCCCTGGGGTTGATCTATGAAGACCATCCCTGGGACCCCAGACTACCTGGCGACACCTGGATTGTTCCCTGAGTTCTCTTCTGTGTTCAAGTTCCATCTCACCTCCATGAAGGAGCTCAGATTCAATCCAGCTCAAAAACTTAGGCTCCTTAAGAGTCAACCTGCTGGGGTGAATCTTTAATAAACTTTGTTTTTCTTTGGCTTTAAGAAGGCTTGTGTCAAATTCATTCAAGCAGGACCCGGCATGTCAGTATTTTGGGGTCCCCAGCATCCCTAAACCTCATCAATGGGACTCATTTTAAAGGAAGAGAAATAAATTCATACTGTGCCTATCATAGTGTTGAATGGATATATCATATTCCCAACTATCCTCAAGCTGCAGGTTTAACAGAACTAATGAAAGGGCTATTAAAGGAAAAACTTCAGTATTTGAGGAATACCTATCAACACTGGAAAGATAATTTGCTTGAAGCTTTAAAGCAATTGAACAATAGACCCTTAAAGGATGGGCTCCCTCCTTTAAGTAGGATGACCCCTAATTTATAAATCAGGGCCAAGAGGCTAACAATGTTACTTTGAAGAGGTGGGTTGTGAATCCACAAGCCCACTCTCAGTTTAGGGGAACAGTGGGCTCCCCTGGGTATGATTTTATATACCCCTCACACCTTTGGAACTGCCCCCAGGGAAAGTAGTTACAGCCTCAAGGGAAACTGGTGTGCAAATTCCCCCTGGATACTGGGGCCATATATTATCATTCTAGTTTGGCTCCGATAAGAATACACATACTGGGAGGGGTTGTTGATTCAGATTACATTGGGGAAATTAAAGTTACAATGCAAAATTTAGGACCTGAGCCTATGGTGTGCTTTATGAATTCAAAAACTACCCAAACAGTTGTGACTAAAGGTCTGGTGAGAGATGCAGAACAAATGTCTGAACCATCCGCCATTGTCACAAAGCATAGTGGCTTTGGACACTAATCTTGGTGTGGGTGAAACAACATCCTACCGACATTCCCAAGGCAGCAGAGACTATTGCTGAGGGAGATAATAATACTGTGATAGTGGCCTTCCCTGGGGATGATAAAATGTATCACTATCCATTAACCCAGCTGTTTTTTGCGTGAATAATATTTTATAGGGATCCGGTCATTCCTTGGTCTAATGATCTCTGGTCGGTGGCAGCGAAATTCCCTAGTGTGACTGGGACAAGCAGTGGCAGATCCTGGACCACGGGATTGCTATGTTTGTCAGATTCATCCTCAGGTGCAACAAGGACCCCCACAGTGCAGAGGATTACAAGATCAGTCCAACATGCCCCTGCCATATCCTTCTACCAAATATGCAACACCTTTGTTTCAAGTACAACCCAGAAAAGAGACTTTCAAGGAAGTAGCTTGCTTTAATGCTGGACAAAAATTTTATAATCACTTACAATGAAAGTCAACATTATGGACCTGTATTGATTACTACAGAAGGGAAAGCTCAAGTAGGCCCTTTCACATATACTCATGTGAGTGGTAATATAACTGCATTCACTTCTCCAAACTTTACTCATATGATGTGTGACTGTACTAAGATCCCAACTGCTTTTTAAAAGAACTAAGGTTCTCATGTATGTACCTACTAATTGTAGTTACTGGTTCCCTAATTCTACTAATTCTAATTTAAGACTTGCTACACTAATTCATTGCTGGTGGAGCTGTGACCTGATCCAACCATTCTGGAGAGCAATTTGGAACTATCCTCAAAGAGCTAAAAAAATGTGCATACCCTTTGACCCAGCAATATAGCTTCTAGGACTGTATCCCAAAGAGACCATAAAAATGGGAAAGGGTCCCACATGTACAAAAATATTTATAGCAGCTCTCTTTGTGGTGGCCAAGAACTGGAAATCAAGGGGATGCACATCAATTGGGGAATGGCTGAACAAGTTGTGGTATATGAATGTAATGGAATACTATTGTGCTATAAGAAATGACGAACAGGAAGACTTCAGAGAGACCTGGAAGGACTTATATGAACTGATGCTGAGTGAAAGGAGCAGAACCAGAACTTTGTATACAGCAAGAACCACAGTGTATGAGGAATTTTTCTCGTAGACTTAGTCCTTCACAGCAATGCAAGGACCTAAAAAATTCCCAATGCACTCTGGAGGCAAAACACCTTCCACATCCAGAAAAAAAACTATGGAGTTGGATCGCAGAATGAAGCAGACCATTTTCTGCTGTGTTATGTTTTGTTTTGTTTTATGATTTCTCTCATTCATTTTAATTCTATGCGACATGACTAAGGTGAAAATGTATTTAATAGGAATGTATTGTAGAACCTATATAACATGGCATGCCATCTGGGGGGGAGGGGAAAAAAATCTAAGATATATGGAAGTGATTGTAGAAAACTAAAAACAAATAAAATAATTTTAAAAAAAGACTAGGCAACAGTTATAGGAATGCTACTAAATTAAAACCTCCACATAACAAGCCCCCTTCTTGGCAGATATATAAGTAATTGGACAAAACTGACTTAAGTCCTTTTTTTCTTCCATCCTGTAATGATACCTCTCCATGGGGACAATCTATTGAATTATTGTTAAATACTACTATTTTAATACCGTGTGTGCCCCCAATGGAATATATTTGTATGTGAAAATCTAATATGCCTTTAGTGGCATTTAGTATCAAATTGAACTTATTGGAATATGATTACTACACTGAATGCTTTTCAAAGTCTAAGTCCATATAAAAACTGGACAATGTACTTTAGGAGTAGTAAATCCTGGAATGCAACTGTATAATTACACTACATCAACTGTTCAAGGGAGAGTAAAAAGAAGCCCTTGAGACAATTACTTGTGGTAGATATGCAAAACCACCACCTTTTTAATCCCTTGGGTGGGATAGATTGACCATGAATTGATACTATGGAAATCATAGCTAATGAAACAGCTGAAGGTTTGCAAAATCTACAAGAATCCTTGGATTCCTAGCCCATGAAGTAACAGACAACTGTACAGCCTTAGACTATCTTTTAGCAGCAGAGGGAGGTGTGTGCATGGTAGTAAATACTTCTTGTTGTATGTATATAAACAATTCACAAGGAGTACTCACAAACATGCATCACCTTTATTTTGCAGCTGTTTGGATGAAAGATACTACACAACAATTATTCCCTTCTCTTTCCTTACGGGATTGATGGAAATCATTTTTCTATTCTTTTTACCTATGCTATTGTTAGTACTGCTGGTTTTAATCTTTGGGTCTTGCATTTTCAATTGTATAACTTCTTTTATTTCTGCACAATTACAGTCATTTTCCTTTTACAAGTGAGCTTTTGTTCTCCTCTAATTTGGGAGATGACATATGATTCCCAGCCAGGGTCTGGGTCAAATCTAGGGGCTGACTGTGGGGAAACTGAGGAAGATTCTCCCCAGCCCCTTGCATGACCACCACATGACCTAACATAAGGAATGCAACTTAAAGTTGATATGCTTAACTGGGAGTGCCAGAGGAAGCAGCAGAATTGATGAAGCATGCAGCCAGGGCAAAGGGACCCTTATCTTAAGAGTCATAAAATTCCTTAAGGGAAGAGGTGTCTGTGTTCAAGGGCACATACATCAAAGTCAACAGCTGACACTTTGGGCCAGAGTTCCTTCTTTGTTCTAATGTCCTCTTTTCCCTGAAGTTACATGTATAAAGGGACTGAGGGAGAGAAGGATCTTTGGAGGTCTTTTACTGCAAAAGTGGGGATGCCCGTTTCTGCTCTCCCAGCCAGGACCTTGGCCGACTGCTCCCCACTTTCAGCCTTCCCAGCTGTGCCAAATGCTGGAGCTCAGACTTGGCTGGTGACGTATGCTTTTTCTTTGTCTATTCTATCTTAACAATTAATTATCTACTGTTTATGTGTATACACTTGCTAACTTGCACTATTTGCAGTAATAAAACTTAATTGCTTATTAAGCTTGTTGTAGTGCATGTCATTGTACCTTAAGATCCAAACCTAAAGTAAAAGTAATCCCTTTCAATTACAGGGCACCTCAGATTTTCTTTTAAGAGCCCAGATGTCCCCCTCCCAGCACCTCTTTACCTGCTCACTTTCCTGCAGCGCCTTCTCCTTCTGTCTCTTCAGTTCCAGCTTCTCCATGTTCAGCTTCTCCACCAGTTTCCTTGCCTCCTGAAATTTTCTCATGAGAAACTCCTTCTCCTCCTTCTGGTTGGCTTGGAAGTTCAGGAACTCTTGATAACGCTGCCGGAGCATGTGGTTGCTCTGTCGTAAGGCATCTGACAACACCACAGGCAGATCACAAAATCAAAAAAATCACAAAGATTATAACTGAAAGGAAGGCTGTGGGTTATTAGGGAGAGGGTGAGGAATTTGGAACCAAGAAGACCTAGGTTCAAATTCTGACTCTGCTACTTACTTCATTACCATGGACAAATCACTTGGACTATCTGAACTTCAGTTTCCACCTCCATCAAATGATTTTGATGACCTCTAAGGTACTTCCAGTTCTAGAGCTAAGATCTTAGGAGTGATGGCCTCTCCAGCCCTGCCTCATATTACTCTCCTCCCTAAATGCTAGACTATGCTCCAGACAAACTGGAACTACCTGTCTTCACTTACTGAATTACAATTCATCTTTTAAAGTCCAGCTCAATTGTCAACTCTTCCAAAAAGCCTTCCCTGATTCCCCATATCTGCAAAATGATCAAGCTTCTAACTCGGCAGTTAAGATTCTGTGGTACAGAATCTGGCAATGAGCTTCCCCTCAGACCCCGGCATAGCACTTTATTTTGTAACTTTCTGATGAACTTAATGGACAGGGCACTGTCAACAGAGGCCAAGAATTAGACGCAGAGTCAAGAAGACTTACGTTCAAATCCTACCTCTAACACTTCCTAGTTGTGTGATTACAGACACGTGACTTTCTTTCCTCAGTTGCCTATTCTGTAAAATGAAGACAAAACCGCCAATAACTCCCAAATGAGATAACATATATAAAGCAAAGCATCATATATGTTAGTTGTTACTGTTATTATTGATTTATTTCCCCATTAGCTCACAAGTTCCATAAAGACAGAGATCATGTCTTATTCAAATTTTGTACCTCTTTCAGGGGACAGTGACCCTCGAATCAAATTCTCTTTGGAAATTACCAAGTGGTGCCAGAGTGCACAGAGCACTGGGCCTGGAGTCAGGAAGATCTAAATTCAAATATTTACTAGTTGTGTGACCCCAGGAAGTCACTTAATCTGTTTGCTTCCTTCCCTCACCTGTAAAATGGGTCTGAAAACAGTATCTACTCCCAGGGCTGCTGGAAGGTTCAAATGAGAGATCCTTGTAAAGCGCTTAGCATAGTACTGAGCATATAGTGCTAAAGCACTATATAAAGGTTAGCTATCATTATACTAATTGTTGCTATCATGTCTTCAGCTGCTTTCACAACTCAGGTTGGGGGCCTGCAGGTTTTCAGTGCTCCCACAGTGGAGTGATATCAGACAAGGTCTGTTCACTGCCCTCCTAGTCTGGGCTCCGCAAGTTCCTGACCCAGACCTGAGTCTATTGACTTGTCCCTGGTTGGGAATTTCATCGGAAAGCTGCTGGACTCAGTCACTACTGACATGCTAGGTGGGTCCCCTTTGGTCAAGGTCTCCTGCTTGGTTATCCCGCTGCAGGTTTATGGTACTGAGTGAAAGGTTAGAAATGAATTGCTGCTCTGCCCCTGGGATCAGAGCCACACAGGTATGTTTCTGCAACATGTTCCTCAGTACCTCAGTTCCTTCCTCAGCTCGTGCCCACACTCATGGGCCCACACCACTCTCTGCCCTGGATCTGTCAGCTGGAATGGGTAGTGGCTATAGAGGTACCAGATGGTCCCTGTTCCTGCCCCCAGTGCTAGTTCAGGGATCTGCCCTGATGCCCTGGTGCCCTGTCTCAGCCCTCAGGCCTGTCAATCCCTGGGTGCTGAAATGCTTGCTGCAACTGCTGCTGGGCTGTGCTCCTGACCAGTCCCTGCCCCAGTGTCCACAGACTTCTCACTCTAGCTTCCTAAGCTGCCCTGGGATGGTCACTGCAACTTTTTCTGAGCTTTCTCCAATCAGAATTCAGACTGATATATTTTCAAGATCTTTATCAAGGTAGAGCTGGGTGAACTGGACTTAAATGCTTCCTCTCACTCAACCACCTTGACTTCACCTCCAGAAGCAAGGTTTCACTCACTGCCTGACACAACTCCTTTGTTTTACAGATTTAGTTCCAGATCTGAGAAGGAATTTGTCCAAGGTCTCACCATTGGACAATGGCAGCAGCATCTGTATTAGTGCCCAAGTCTCCTGATTCCCAGTCCCAGGGTCTTGCCTCCAGAATACTCTTTCCCAGTTTCCACAAACTTCAGGAGGATCCCTCCCTGCAATTTCAATATTCCAGAACTGGGGAAAGAAGCCCATAGTTCTTTTACCCTTTGCATTCCTCTCATAAAAACCTGTCTTTATAAACTCATATCATCTCTCAGTCTTCATTATCCCAGGAGAAAGTTTGTCTTTTTAAACTGTCTTTCAAAGAAATTCCAGACAAAGAGCCATTACCCAAGAGAAGGAACAGTTTTCAAAAGAAGAAATGCAAACTATCTAATGAATCTGAAGATGCTCTTAATCATCAATAAGAGAAATGCACGTGAAAATAACCCTTAAGTTTCACCTCCCACTCATCAAATTGACAAGCATGATTTAAAAAAAAAAAAAAAACAGGAAAAGTTAATGTGGTTGAGTTCATGGGAAAACAGGTACAATAATGCACTGTTAATGGAACCATGACCTGGTTGAACCATTCCAGAAAGCAATATGGAATTATGACAGCAAAGTCACTCAATGGCTCACCCTCTGTGACATCCCAAGGAGGTCAAAGACAGAAAGGAAATTTCTATATAGACTAAAATGTCGGTAATGCAACAACTGAAAACAAAGTGGACTACAGAATGACCAAAAAACTGGAGAACAGGGATATAAAATAGTGGCATCTCAGAAGGGGAGGGGAGGGGATGGATTCCAAGATGGAACAGTCAAGCTTGTCAAAACTATCCTAGAGAATCCCTTAAATTGTCCACAGGTACAATGTAGTTTCTTCAAACAACTGTAGTTGAAAAGGGCCCACAGTCTCTTTAAATTGCGAAGTTTAAAAGCAGGCACTACAAATCAAGAAAGCAAATTCATCTAAGATTGTTGCTGTCGCAACAAGTGAAAGAAAACATGACTGTTGTCCCTATGTCCAACTAAACTGAAAGAAGTTGGAACCAAAACTTCCTTTCAAATGGAAAATCCAAACAGGTCAAGACATAGTAGCTGGCAGGAAAACTAATGAGGGGAAACAATCCTTTTGGAAGGGTTTCAGAAGGACATGTGCATAAGGATTGGCCAAGAATGAAATCCCTAGCCCCCAAAGTCACTATTTCCTCTTCCTGCTTTACCAAAGGGCCAAGAGACAACACTAGGTCAATGGAACTTAGCAGGAGACTTCTAGCTGAGCACGATGAAGGCCATTCCTCTCTTTAACCCTACCAACCTAACCCCCCCCCCCCCCAAATGATTTTCCTAAAGCACAACTATGACTACACCACATACCCAACTCAAAACCCAGCTGGCTCCCTAGAGCTCTTTCAAGATCAAACAGCAGCTCCACTTTTTAGTATTTCAAGCTCCAGCCTACCTTTCTAGCCTTATTACACAATGCTCTGCAATCTAGCCCAAGCGGCCTTCTTCCTGCTCCTCACACGATACTCCATCTCCCCTCTGTAGCACCTGGGATGCACTCCTCCAACTTAGACATGGAGAAGCCCTTGTTTCTTTCAGTGCTCAGCTCAAGTTACCCTTTCTGCATCAGGCCTTTCCCAGACCCCTTAGCCAGTACTGTCTTCCTCTTCCCACATCCCCGGTATCTCCCCCAACTCTTATCATATGGTCTTTTGTATGCTGTATACACACGTTTATAGATAGACATACATACATATGCACACATGTCTATGAATATGAATGCCATTTCCACTCCTGGAATACTGGTTCCTGCCCCCCCCAACACAACTGACCATTGTATCCCCAGTGACTCACACGATGCCTAGGCACACAGCAGGTGGTTAGTTAGTGCTCAGTGACTAACTGAAGAGATTGGCTATGGCTATGATG
Organism: Notamacropus eugenii; assembly: GCF_028372415.1. NCBI lineage: Eukaryota > Metazoa > Chordata > Mammalia > Diprotodontia > Macropodidae > Notamacropus > Notamacropus eugenii. The sequence goes on along the minus strand of NC_092879.1, from coordinate 10,245,746 downwards.
GAGAGGAGGTTCTAGAATCAGTCACTGGGGAAAAAAGTTGTAAAAGACTCATGAGGCCTGAGCTCCAACTGTGAGAAAAAGATTCAGTCTCCCATCTCCAGCTCATTCTAGAGTATACACTCAACAGGTTCAATGAGAGACCTTCCACCTACTTCATGTCACCTGTAATTTTCTTTTTTTTTTTTTTTGCCTGGCATGTAAAGTTGAATTCAGATCAATTAAATGTGAATATGATTGATTCCACTGTAACAGAATACTACTAAACCATAAGAAACTCCAAATGTGAGGAACTGAAAAACAACAGACGTCACGACTACAATCAAGTGAATAAAAATAACCCAAAGAGGCAGATGAACTCGCAGCTGAAATAGAATGAAAGAGAAGGTGAAACATGCCTCCTTCTTTTCCGTAGTGAGATGGAGCACTAGAGGGGCAAAATCAGGTTTGCAATAAGGGAACATTCACTGGGGATATTTGGGACAATAGAAGGGACATGTAAATCAAGAAATGACTGGTATAAAACCAATAGGCATCAATTGCCAATAATGCTTTCTGAAGAAGGGAATTCCATCCACTAAATCAGAGGTCCCCAACTATATTTCAATGTGATTGGCCACAGAAGCTCTAGCTAGAAAGGGAGTCTTACCCTTCTTTTCTATCACAGGCTCTGTTAGCAGTCTGGTGAAGCCTACAGACCCTCGAAAAATAAATGCATAAAATAAAATGCAAAGGATTATAAAACAAACCACCTGCATCAAAACCCATTTATCAAAAAAAATTTTTTTAAAGTTTACAGACCACAGTCCTAATCCCTACTAGAAAGGGGAGGGAGAAATAGCTAGGCTCCATCCGGGACTTTCCTCTGGCATCCCCACCTCAGTCTCATAGCTCCCAAGTCTTCACAAGCATAGACTAGCTCCTCAATGTAAAAACATTGAGGCCCAGGAGGTGCGTCGAGGCCCAGGAACCCTGCTGCAGAAGAAGCTCCCAAGGCTGTGGCCCTTTCCCTCTGACCCCAGAGCCCCATCGCTCCCGCTGTTGTGCACCCATGTCTGGGGAGAGAAAGCTGACCCACATTCACAGCCAAGATGTCCAAGAGGGAGATCAACTCTGCAGAAGGGGAAGTAAGGGAGGAACCCAAGAGGAGGTCAGCCAGATTGCCACCTAAACTAGTCCTTGCAAAGGCTGAACCTAAGCCCAAAAAGACAGCTGGAAAGGATAAATCTGAGGACAAAAAAAGTTCGCACAAAAGGAAAAAAAAGGAGCAAAAGAAAAACAAGCAGAAGCTACTAACCAGAATAAAGATAACTTGCCTGTAGAAAATAGAGAAACTAAAAATGAAGAGGTTCCAGTCTCTGATTCAGCAGGGGAGAAAGAAACCAAATCTGAATAACATCTCATACCAAGTGTTATTGTCCCTGTCACCTCCTTTCTTGTACAGTTTGGAGAAATAGTTTTATCAACTATTTTGTAAATGCCAGCTTTCCAGTGGCTCTAGAAACACATTTTTAAGAAGGAGGCAATCCCACCTCATCACATTAATTTTTAAAAACATTTAGAGAAATGAAAGTCAATCTAAGGTGGCTTTATTTAGATTCCTGTTTAAAGAGGTGAAATCGTGCTGGTTGTCGGTTTGGTTTGTTGTTTGTTTTAAATCAACCAGAAATTAACAGAATGTTGACTAGGAAGGTGTCATATGTCTTGTTCATAGGCTTAACATTCCATAGGCAGTTCTGACACCATATTAAATAAAGCATAGATAGCTATTTGGAGTTGTGACCATGAACTTCAAAGCTCTCATTTTAATCTGTATCCATCTTGCCTTTTGGTACAATTGTTTCCTAAATAAAACTGCTCCCTGGTGCTGGATCTCCCTTTCAAAATTGTGTGCTATCTGTATGTTATCATTTTTGGTAGTGATGGTATAATTTTTTTCTAGTAATTTTGTTAATGTGCTGTAAAAGACTAGAAAATCTGTATAATGAGTGTAGTTTTATCAAATACAGAATTAGTGGAATTTTGCTTTGTAAAAGACCTAATACCTTATCCATATTCAGGATACTGGTATTTGATAACCTCTTTTTAGGGAGAGTTGCCCCCTATTTAAAGTAAGAAAGTCACTGGAATAATAGTTCAGAAAAGGATTACAACTACATAATTTTTAGATTTTTCTAGCATTTTTTAAATGTATAATTTATTCATAGCATCTGGGTGTCTATGTACTGATTACCAAATGAACCAATAAAATCTTGATTATAAAAGAAAAAAAAACACTGAGGACCTCAACCCTAGGCCATCGGGTTCCGTTGATCACTCCCTTCTACTTGCTCAGCTAGTAGAGGGGCACTCACCTCTGAGCTCTTGGTTCTCCTCCAAGAAGCGCTGGAGGGTCTCCGGAGAGACTTGGTTGGAAGGGAGATGCAGCATGGCTGATTTCCCCAGGGAAGACCCTTCACCAAGGGTCTCGTAATCTCCTGATGGACCCCCGTTGGGCTGTACCATCTCACAAGGCTGACTCTTGCAATGATGCCCGTTCATTCAATTAGTTCAGTGCCTGGAAGAAAAAACCCAGGGCATAAGATCTATATCACAATTCATGGGAAACTTGACAGGTACTATCTTACGTGTCTGAAAAAGCATTTTCTTACTGTATCTAATCCCAGGTTCATTTTAAAAGGAATAAGAACAAACATGTCTCAAGACATATTCCTGCAAACTCCATGAGGAGGTACTGTTTTTCATTTTGTCTTTATATCCCCAGTGCCTTGCATAGTGCCCAGTATACCAAAGGTGCTCAATTAATGCTTACTGGATTGGGCTGGATGAGAGGAGGAAGATTAATGATGATGATTAATAATAATAATAACATTTAGATTTAGATTATTACATGCTAGGTACTAAGTGCTTTACAAATATGATCTCATTTGACCCTCACAACAACCCTGGGAGAGAGATACTATTATTATTCCCACTTCACAGATGAGGAAACTGAGACAAACCAGGGCCACACAGCCAGTAAGTATCTGAAGCCATATTTGAACACATCTTCTTTATTCTACGTCCACTGATCTATCCAATCATGAGGAGTAAAAAAAAAAAAAAAAAACAAACCCCTGTTATATAAAAAGAAGTGAGGAGAGGCCTAGATAAAAAGAGACCTGGAAATATTATGTTACATGGGATGGCTCTCTGGGAGGGAGAGGGATACTGGGGGAAAGTAGGGTGATGATAACAACAAAAGACACGGATTAAAACTTATTAAAAAATAGAAAGAAAAGACTTAGGAGGACAGTCATCTGAAGGATACTTGTTTTGTGTTGCTTGAGGTGGCAGAACTTGGTCCATCAGATAGGACTTAGAGGGGGAGGTCACAGGCTCTTCATGGTTTTTTACATGGTACTTTACAAGGCATCAGACTCTGAACACCTCCTCCAATATTCCACTCATATGAGACAAAAACTTTCTAATTAGAGCTGTTCAATAGTGAGCCAGGCTATTACCTAACACAGTGAGCTCTCAAGTCACCTGTCTAGGCTATCCTGCACATGCATTTTTGAAAGGCACTATAACCTACTGAAAAGGGTAAGCCTGAAGTCAAAAGTCTGGTTTTGAATCCCACTATAAACTGTGTGACACCCCTAGGCACGATGCTAACTCTAGAGTCTTAGTTTCCTTATCTGTAAATAAGGATAATGATCACTAGAATACCTGCACCATAGGATCGTTGTGAAAAAACCCTTTGCAAATCTTAAAGCCCTATATAAATGGGAGCTATTTCAAGATGGGAGGCTGAATCAGATCACTTCTAAGGTTCTTTCCAACACAGAAATCCTGTAACTATAATTCTATGTATACCTGATATTCTATAAGACAGGTTCCTGAAGACTTACATGAGCTGATGCTGAGTGAAGTGAGCAAAACCAGAAGATTATACCCTGTATAATATACAGCAATACCGTACGATGATCAACTTTGACAGACCTATCTCTTCTTAGCAATGCAAGGATCTAAGACACCTCAAAATGACTTTATTTCTCTATGTGTATTTTCTCTGAAGTTCAGGGTGCTTTTTCCCCTGCACTAAGTGAATGTTATATGTGCTTGATTAAAGTGATTCCTGACCCCTCAAAAGTTGCTTTCCTTTCAGAAAAGCAGATCTAAGAACCTGTACAGCAGGCCTTCCTGTGTATATCAGGGTCCTTGCTGTTACACTAATGTGAAAACATATTTAATATGAATGTATATGTAGAGTCTGTATCAGACTGCATGCCATCTGCGGGGGAGGGGAGAGATGGGGAGAAATTAGGAACTCAAAATCTTATGGGAGTGAATCGTGAAAACTAAAGATAAATAAATAAAGACACATGGGGGGGGGCCTCGGAGCTGGGCACAAATCAAATGGGAAATGCACTTAAGGAGCTAATGATTAAAAAGAACCCAGTGGAAAATCCTTTTCTAAAGGACGCAATCCTCTGGTAATGAATCATCATCCCCATATTTTATGTGTTTCATAAGAATATGTATTTGTTTATTAAATTCTCTGCAAATGATTAAGCCAGAGCTCAAAAAGACTGTGGGGACTATGAGATAGTACAAAAACTGAATCCTGTAACCCCAGAGGGTCAAGGCATCCTTCATCTGGAGCTGGAAGTGACCTCAGAAGCCATCAAGTCTAAGTCCCTCTCATTTTGGACAAGAGGCCCAGAAAAGTCAAATGACTGGCTTCAGGTTGCACAGCTAGTGGTGTTCAGAGAGGCCATAGTTAACCCGGCACTGACTACAGAGCCAGGAGGCTGCCTTGTGGGCATGCAGTCCAGAGTCCTACCTCTATGACACCCTTTCCTGTCTCTGCTTGAGCGATGTCCAAACTATGCCTCTGCTTCCACTTCTCAATCCTTTGCCATCTGCTTGTGACATCAACTCAATTGAAACTGCTCTTTCCAAAAATCCAATAATCTCTCAATGGCCAAATCTCATAGTCAGGTTGATCAGGAAAACAAGGGGTGACAAAAAGGCCTTTTTAGCTCTATCAGAGGAAACTCAAGACCCATGCTTGGAGTGAAGACCAGAGGCATCAAACCCAGTAGGTCCTGCAACACTCCCACTCCCAGCAGGAAAACAGATTTACATGTAATTGGGACGTGTTTAACAAAATAAATAAAAATACAATGAAACATAGATAATGTAAATGTGTGGTTTTTTCCCCCCTCTGAGCCGCTGCTGCTGCCCTACCCTGCCTCTGCAAAGAAGAGGAGAAGGCAGAGCTGCCAGATTCTTTGCTCCTGTTCTCTCGGAAAATAATGGTGACAAAATGAGTTACTAGGAAGTCAAAGGGAGCGTACCTAGTTACCCCCAATGAAGTCATCACCTGGTCCACATCAATCATAAAAACAGGCAGATGTGGACAAACAAAAGAGCAGAGAAAAGAGGAGAAGCACTGTATAGTTGAAATAAGGCAAATGCCTCAATTTTCCAAAAAGGTAAGAGAACAAAACATGCAAAAACACATACCAGTGAACTTGACTCCCATCCTCAGGGAAATTCTCCCACATCGCTAAAGAGAGGCTTAGTGAACATCTACATGTTGCATGGGGAAGGGGGGCTACCAAAAGTCAGCATCAAGGCTTTTTTTTGACAGTTATGAGACTGATTGGGAGGATACTACATAGTTTACCTAGGTTTTAATAAAGAGTTTTAAGACGTATCTCCTGCTATTCTTGTGGAAAAGACAGAGCTACATGAATTAAATGACAATACAAGAAGAAAGATTTAGAACTGGTTCAACAGCTAGACTCAGTTCAGTGAATCTGATGCCAACTTGGCAGGCTATCAGCAGTAGAGTGGGCCAGAACCATGTTTGGTCTATGCTGTTAAACAGAATTTTAGGCCTCTAGGTGGCGCAGGGCATAAAGACCTGGATCTGGAGCAAAGAAAGACCTGAGTTGGAATTCTATGAGGATTCCTTAGCTGGGTGATCCCAGGCATGTCACTTTTCCAACCTCTCAGTTTTCTCAATAGTAAAATAGAAATAACAGCACCTGCCTCCAAGGATCGTAGTGTGGATCAAATCAGATAATATGTATTAAAGTGCTTTGCAAACTTTAAAAATGTTAGCTGCGATTATTATTACCAATGACTTAGATACAAGACAGCATGTGCATGAAAAGTACAAATCACTACAAGGAGTATTGCATTTGGCGTACCTATTTAAGGACAGCATTGTTAAGAAGGAAAGCAACCAGGATGGCAAAAGGCCTAGAGTTTCCCCATCATATCATATCATCACAGGCTGAAAGAACTAGGAATGCTTAGCCCAAGGAAAAAAGCCTGAGGGGCAAGGAAGATAGCTGAGCTCAGGAAGAGAAATTCTATGGGGGCTATTTGGTCCCAGAGTGCAGAAGCAAGCTCAGTGTCAGGAAAAATTTCCTAATGGCTGGAGCTACCCCAGGAAGTTAACAAGTATTTCTTTATGAAATGCCTATGTGCTTGGTCCTGTGTTAAGTGTCCCAAATGGTGGGTTTCCCCTTACTGGAGATCTTCAAGCTGAGGTTGGATGACCAGCTATATTAGACAGGATTTCTACTGGACAGGGGCAGAACTAGGTGGCTCCTGAGGCTCCTTCCAACTGTGAAATTCTGTGAGCAAACTTAGGCAGATTGAGTCCAAAGCATCCCTAAATTATACTACAAATTATATCATTTTCAATCAATTAATCAATAAACATTTATTAATCACCTACTATGGGCCAAGCTATACAGAGTATGTGGAAGTAGCTAGGTGGCTCAGTGCATAGAGCGCTAGGTCTGGAGCCAAGAAGCTGTTGTTGTTCAGTAGTTTTTCAGTCATGTCCCACTCTCCATGATCCTACTTGGGGTTTTCTTGGCAAAGATACTGGAGTGGTTGCTATTTCCTTTTCCAGCTCATTTTACAGAAGAGGAAACAGAGGCAAGTCACTTTTGTCTTAATCCACTGGAGAAGGAAATGGCAAACCATTCCGGTATCCTGGCCAAAAAGAACAGAACATAAATGAATACCAATGAGCCAGGAACCATGCTAACCTGAGGATACAAAGAGGCAAAAGACAGTCTTCTGCCTTCAAGGACCTTATGATCTAGTGGGCAAGGTCCTTTCCAGCTCTAACCCTGCATTGGTCTGAAAAGATGAAGTGGAAAGTTAGCAGCTAACTAAAATTGACATAGTGCTTACTATGTGTCAGTCACCTTTACAATTATTATCCCGTTTGATCTTCACAACAACTCCAGGAGATAAGTGCTATTATTCTCATTTGACAGATGAAGAAACTACGGCAAACGGAGGTTAAGTGACTTGCCTGAGTCACACACTAGCCAGTGTCTAAGGCGATACTTGAACTCGGGTTTTCCAGACCCTCCAAGTCCAATGGCATGGCAGTGCCACTTCGATGACTCCAGAGAAGGGTGCCCCCTTAGTGCCACAGCCTTATCCCGTTATTATCACCATTAATGAGCTCACAATTACATAGTTTTCCACAAGTTGTGGCATCTGATCCCCAAAACAAACTTAGGAGGTAGCGTCCATTATTGTCATACCCATTTTACAGATGAAACATCAGAGGTTCAGGAACTTGCCCGGACTCACACCGTTAAGTGGGAATCCCATCAGAAGTCTAGAAAGATGGTGGCAAAAAAAAACCTGCTCTTTTCCTTCACATTCTCCCCTCTCCCAGAATTACGAAGAATGACTGGGCGGGGGCGGCGGCGACGGGGGGAAGGGGAGAGAAATTGGGCCAATGGGGAGTCAGTTACCCTGAGGCCAACCCCAAAACCTCGGACGGCAGCGGTGGCCCAGATGAGGCAGGAGAGGCTGAACATGGCAGAGCAGAGTGAAGGGACAGGCGGCGGGAAGGGGCTAAGGGGCGGGGCCGCCATGGGCGGGGGCGGGGCCCAAGGGGCGGGGCCTGGGCGTCCGACTCACCCCGGAGGCCGGAGACTCGGGCCTTCAGGCTTCAGCTTCGGCCCCACCGGGGCCCGGGGAGCCGCCAGGCCCGGCCGGGCCGAGCCTGAGTCCACACGCCACGGACGCAGCCGCGAAAACTACACCGAAGGTAGCGACGGAGGCCCCCCCCAAGAATCCGCCAGCTCGGGTCCCAGCCGACGGCTCCGAAGCCCGGACTCCTCAGCGACTCCTCCCCACCCAACACCCACTTCCGGATTGTGCCGGAGGGCTGCGGCAACCCGGAAGTGCAAAAGTGAAAGCTTCGGAGTCCCTCAGACTGTCTCCGCCCCTTCCTCTGGCTGTCTCCGACCTCCAGGGAGCGAGGACTGAACCAATAACGCCTTTGGCGGGGGTGGGGGGAAATTTACCCTGTGTTTCCCGTGCCAGGGCCCACTTAGGTCTAGAAAGAAATCCTAGGCACTAAGCTATCTTCTAGAGCATCTGCTTCCTCCTCCTAGTTTCGGAACGATCTCTTCTGTCACCTTAAGTGCCCCTGACTATGCACTTTATCAGTTCCCCTCCCCACTCCAGGCCGGTATCAGAAAACTAGGAGGAGTGAGAGGAACGAGGGGCGGAGTTCTTGAGGGGGGGGGGGGGGGGGGGAAAATAAGCAAAGGGGCGGGGCTTCCGGCTAGAGATGGGAGACCTCGGCTTGGCGAGAAGAACAGGGAGCGTGATCTGAGAAGGGCGGGCCCATGGCCGGCTCGGGGGGCGTGGCCACGTCGCAGGCGGAAGCGGCGAGCCGGGCGAGGCCACGTGGGGGTGGGAGAGAGAGATGTCGCTGAGGAGGCGGGCTCTCCTGCGCCTGAAGCGCGAGGTGCGGAATCCCAGGTCTGGATCGGAGCCAAAGCCGGGGGAGCAGGGAGGGCCGGGGCGGAGTCAGGGGCCAACGGGGCTGGGCCAGGGGGAGGAGATGGGGAGTCGGGCGAGTGTAGCCGAACTGCACTCGGGCAGACGAGGCATTAACCCGAGCGCAGCAGCGGGCCCGGTCGTCTCCCTTCCTCTGCCGGATCAGCAAGTGACCCAGGATCCGGAGGCGAAGACTGGTGAGGAGGCCCCCGGCCTGCCCAACCCCAACCTCCTCCATCCTCAGCCCCGCCCTGCATCCTGGCCTCTGTCCTGAGCTCTCCATCCTAATAGCCTTTCTCTTAAGCCTCTGCAGTTCCCTCCTTCGACTTAGTCTCCAGGCTCTTTGATCCTCTTTACCCAAGCATCCTCCCTCATCTCCTTCCTCCGAACCCTGGTCAGAAGGCTGTTTCTGCATTGATTGATGACCTTCCTGTTCAGATAAGATACTGTACTCTTTCCCATCTCAGCCCTGGCCTGGCTTTCTTGCCCCTTGTAGATTGTCTCTGGGGGCCTAGATCTAAAGGAAAGTTTCCTCTATATCCCCTAAGGGGTTTTAGCTTAGGCATGTGATCAAACTGACTACTGGAAATACTCTGCTTCTCCTACCTACCTATCAGGGAGAACCTCTAACCCTTCGGAACCATCCGCTGAGGGAGATCAGATCCCACTGAGGTCCTAGGGAAGTTGAAACAAGCCCCAACAGGTAGCAACAATCGAACCTGTGGCAGGGGTCTGGCTGAACTGCAGTTAGCTGGATTTGGACCCTGGTGGTAGTGGCATAACCCCTTGCGGAGAAGGTTGTCTTTTTGCTCTAGGTTCTCCCTTGAGACTTCTTTTTAAAAACAAAACAACCACGCACCTGCAACAGTCTTCTTCCACAGTCCAGTGCCTTGCTGATGCAGATGCCAGATAATGTTGCATCCTGAGGATTTTCCAAAGTAGTGACTGTGAGGACTGGGACAGGCCAGTTTTAGAAATAGGAGAGACATCAGAAAAGGCCAAGAAGAAATAATATTTTGTGCTTGGTTATACTGGTCATATGGCAAAAAATATACAAGCTGGATGGAAATGTACAGATCAGTCAGTCTAGCTCCCTTAAAAGGGAAGCAACTTTGGACTCCAAGAGAAATAAACTTGTCCAGGGTCACAGACAGTGACTGAGTCAGAACTAGGCCCCTCCCCCACCCCGCCCCCTACTCCCTACCACCCCCACCCCCACCCCCACCCCTATCATCTTCAAAGCAAGAGGATAAAGGAGCTAATTAGCATTCTGCCTGAGACTGGGACCCATTATCTTCAAAGCAGAAGGAAGATCAGTGAATTAATAATGTTCCTGCTTAGGTCCTGATTTTCTAGTCGACATTAACCCCCACCTGTGATCCTGCCCCTCAAGCTATGAACACCTTGAACTAGAATCCCAGATGAGAGGCTCCAGCTTGAACTCATCCTCCAGACATCCACTTTGGAAAGAAGGGGGGGGGGGGGAACACCACTTTGATCCCCAGACTTAGCCATTGAGTATCCTGACCAAACGTAGGATATTTAAAATGGGCTTAACAGGTACAAAATGTGACTGCTGGAAGCCTCCTCAGATACCCTCAAGGCATCAGAAACCTAACGTTTTTTATCCCTTCTCCTAAACTCTGAACTGGTAATTGCTTCTTGGAGATACCACTTGAAATCTGGGCTGCCTGGGGAGTTCACTTGTCCCTCTTAGGGGGAGGGGCAATGACCTTCCAACTCTCTCTTTGCCAGAGCTCCCTCACAATCCTTTCATTCCTCTAGAAAACAACATGGCAGAGCAGGTGGCACTGAGCCGGACCCAAGTGTGTGGAATTCTCCGGGAAGAATTGTACCAGGGTGATGCCTTCCACCAGTCAGACACACACATATTCATCATCATGGGAGCCTCGGTGAGTCACTCTGGGCCTCAACTTTCCTCGTTTGTAGTATGAAGGAGCTGGGACTCACCCCACTTCTGGCTCCAGATTCTCTGTTCCTACCTGCGCACTCACCTCACAGCTTCTGCTCAGCATAAGTCCTCGGTCTCCCAGTATCTCCAAAGGCCCAGTTCCTTCTGTTCTGTTCTTTGGGCCCTCTGTTGAAGATTATTTTCATACTATCTTGTTTCTCCTGATTTCTTGTCCTGGCGTCAGGGCAGTGATTATCACCCTCATTTTATAGATGAGGAAAATAAAACCCAAATTACTAACGTGATTTTTTTACCCCCTGATGTCAAGAGCAAGTTAGTGTTAGGCAGGTTTCCAGCTTCCCAGGCTAGAGCTTTTTGTTTTTCCCCTCAAAATCAGGGTGTAGAGGACAACTTGTGGAGAGGCTGGTAATAGGGGAAGGAGGGAAGGCTACTCCCTAAGGCTGGTGAGACTTTCTTGAGGGCAAATGGTGTCGGAAAGGTCGTGGGTCATTCTTGCTTATCAACTGAGTGGTTATCTTGCTTATCTTTGTAATTTCTTCATCTAACCTGGCTCAGTCTTCTCCAGGCCTGGTTTGAATAGACTGATAAGGGGCTTTTTTGGGGCCCCTTAAGGGTTACTAAATACCCCACTATTTCCCTCTGACTGAGCCCTGTGACCCCAGGGGTGTTTGAAGTCCTTCAAAGGAATGTCATCATGGTTTGGGTTGGTTGTTGGTTTGTTTCTGGGGTGCTGAAAGGAATACTCTTCTAAATTAACTGATTGGAGACTTGGAAGGAAAGCCCCACCCCTGTACCAGGGGTTAGAAGCCCCTGTTCCCCAGTGTCCTCTTCACCAAGTTTCATTTAGAATTCAGGGTTTGGGCTTAAACTTGCACTTATCACCCCAGACCTGCTCTAGGATCATTTGTTCTTCAAGTTTGGTAATGCTCGTTGGCATTTCCAGAGTGCTACAAGGTTTGCCAAACACTTTTCTACCTTTCTCAGTGCTTCTATGGGCCTCCTAACCATGCTGGCATTTCTGATTGAGAGCTCTGATCCCCAAGGTAAAGGCCTGAGGTGGAATTCAAACTCAGCCCTTTCCAACCCTAATCCTTCCTCACCAATGCTGGGTCCCTCCAGCCGGGCCAGGGCATTGGGGATTTTGCACTCTGAAATGACAAAGTGGTGCTTCCTGAGGGCCATTAGTAGCTTATGGAGTGTGCAGAGAGTGGAATGAGTTGGCAGAAGAGGGCAAGAGTAAAGAGAAGCCTTTCCTTCTCTTTCCCTGGCTTTCACCATGCCCTTCTTGGTTTCAAGTACCTCTGTTCCTGTAAGTCACTGTTTCCCAACCTTTGTCAGTCCAAGGTCTTGCTATCTATTGACCCATTTCATATAAGTAAAATAATATTATTTCAATGGGAACCTCTGTGGTCCCAAAGGAATCCATTGAAAGTACTCCGTGTAGCCCCCAAAATCTCTCCAAGTCCATGCCCACAACTTTCCACTCCCAGGAGTGCTTCAGTCCTCCAAGCAGTTATTAAGAGTCTATAGGATGTCAGACATATAGGGGATATAAGGGCAAGAGAGAACCAGTCCCTGCTTCCAGGGAATTTAGGTCCGAGAAGACTCTGTGTGTGTGTGTGTGTGTGTGTGTGTGTGTGTGTGTGTGTGTGTGTGTGTGTGTACACCAAATGAATATAAGAAAGTATAGAGATGAAGGGGGGATCCTAACAGTTGTAGGGACCAGGAAAGTCTCCATGGAGAAGATGGTGTTTAGGCTGAGGCTTCAAGGAAGTAGAGAGATTCTAAGAGGCAGAGAAGGCTTGGGGAATCCAAAGGCATGGATGGAAAGATGCAGAGTGGAGCAGGAAGACAGCCACTTTGACTCAACTAGAGTTAAGGAGAAAAATGTCTAATGAGGCTGGCAAGTGTTAGGCAGGTTTCTAGCTTCCCAGGCTAGAGCCTTTTGTTTTTCCCCTCAAAATCAGGGTAGAGAGGGCAACCTGGGCTGATAAGGGGCTTCTTGGGGATTGGGAAGGGCTTTTTCAATGTCAAGCATCATTCACTAAGCACTAGGATAAAGAGCCCCCAAAAGATAGTTCTCACTTTACAGTAAAACCAGTTACACCAGTTCAACTCCTGGGCTGGCAGCAGTGGCAGGACCCACAGAGCCATGGGTGGTCTGTAGATCAGTCTACTTACCTTAATCGAGAACTGGCTGGAAAGTCCTTGTATTCCAGAAGGTCAGATTCTGTGTGAGCAGAGGGAACACCACGGAGATAAAGAATTCAACAGAAAATATCTACAAGGAGTTCATTATTGAGAAGGTGTGCCTAGGGCTAATATGATTGAAGGAGGGCTCCGGGGGACACTATGGAAGGGGAGGAAAAAGGAGACTAGAGACAGACATAGGAAGGATGGAACTCAAATGGATGATAGGAAGGAGCTGAGAGTGCCCTGATCAGCCTCAGGCTCAGAATCCCAGAATCCCTCTCTGTGGCTGCCTTGTCCCTCCTTTTTGTTCCAGCATCTCTGGTTATCAATCCCTAAGCAAAAACTAGAAAGTAAGGTAGCAGTCCCTGGTTCTGCAGGGTAGCTGAGGCAGGGATTGGTGACATCCTTACTAAATCTTGTTTTAAAAACACTTTGATTAATAAGCTGGGTGATCTGCTTTCCCAGTCGACATCAGTGATTAGACCCAGAAAATTACAAGTGAGGATAAAGGCTGCTAGAGAGAGGGAGAAAACAGAAAGTGGATATACTTCAGTAAAGCAGAGCTCCATGGGGCTCAGTAGCTGGGGGTAGGGGCCTGCATTCTAGGCCAGAAAGGTCATGGACATTCAGCCGCCATTATTGTCAACTTTAAGACGTTAACTTAGATTTGTCATCCTCTGAAGAAGTCTATGTGGGCAGTTAGGTGACACAGTGGTGTATCAGCAAGCACCCCAACATACACAGGGGGGCCTGCTATCACAGGTTCTTAGATCTGCATTCATAAAAGGAAAGGCAACTTTTGAGGGGTTAGCAATCACTTTAATCAAACACATGTATCATTCCTTTAACCAAGCACATATATCATTCACCTAGTTCAGGGAAATCAGCACTCTGAACTTCCAAGAAAATACAGAGAAATCAAAAGATCAACAGACATGGCTTCCTCTGCCTGAATTCAACAAACAATTGGACCCCAACCATCCAGCCATAGTTACCAGAGAGGGAAACATGACTTCTTGATCTTGGCTGGTGGAGGGGTGGGGGAGGAAGGAGGGGGCTCACTTAGCAGCCTCAAACAAACACTTATAGTCAGTAAACCCCAAGGTAAAACCCACACCTCAGAGTATTTAGTACACTTTTTAGAGCCAGAGGACATCACATCCCTTGAGAATCAGTGCCTCATTAACAAAAGGTGTGGACCTTCTTACAAATCTTCCAGATCTTACTGTGGATAGGAGAGATCCTCCTCAGTCACATTCAAATAGAGGTATTACACTTCTTGATTACACTAAAACGAAAACAGCAAAAGATCCTTGCCATTGTACTTGCCATTACAGGTAGATACAGTGCCAGACCTGGCATCAGGAAGACCTGAGTTCAAATCTGTCCTCAGATACTTACTAGCTGTGTGACCTTGGGCACATCACTTGACCCTGTTTGCCACAGTTTCCTATCTGGGAAATGAACTAGAGAAGGAAATGGCAGACTGATCCACTATCTCTGCCAAGAAAACTGTAAATGGGGTTGTTATGGTTTGGGATGCCCAGAGCTCTGAAATGCAAGGGTTGGGGAGGGCGGTCTGCCACGAAAAATTCGACCCCTCAAGCCTTCCAGTCAAAGTAGAGAGTTTATTGTGATGCCAGCAGAAGCAATTTAATGGGGGTAAAATTGGTACTTTTATACAGAAGACTGAGAAGATCTAGATGGGATTAAGGAGTGGCAGGTAGCCTGGGGTGGGCCAGGTGCAGTCTATGGAGGGAGGTAAATGGTCTGGGCCACAATGAAAGGACAATTAAAAGGATTATTGAGTATCTAGGTAGAAATGTATGGGAAAGTTTGGGGGCAAAGACATGGTCTTTTCCTTTTAGGAGTCCACATTCCATCCCCCATCAGGGTCACAAAGAGTCAGGCATAACTGAACAAAGTGTAAGAAGTCAGGGTGCTGGATTCATTACAGAGCGATTTCCATCCAAAGGAAGCAATAAGGTTTTGTGTTTGCCTTGGTCCAGACTCTAGGCCCCCAGAAGCTCTGGATTCGGGTCTTTGGGCACTAAGACCTGAGTTGGGTGGTAAACAGTCAGGAAACAAGGTCCAGCAGGGGGCCTGGGGCTCAATTGAAGCTCTAATGGGGAGCCCTCCCTTCTGGCCTAAGGTCAGGATCCAGGAATGCCCCTCCAAAGGAATACCTCTAACCAAATTGGCAGTGAGCATAGAAATACCTGAAACTTGTCGGGAGAAGGGGGTAGGTGGGCAACCCAATGACCAGGGAAAGTTCTCACCCTCACTAGCTGTGGGGCTGAGGCAAATCCCTCCCTTTCCCTCTCTGGCCTTTAGTTTCTTCCCCCATGGAGTACCTTCTTTGGGCTAGGTGATCCCCTAGGTTCCCCCAAGGCCTACTTGCAGTCCCGTAGTGGGGTAACCGCACTTTGGAGCAATCAGCAGGTTGGGGTACCCTCCAGATTTCTGCAACTAAGCCCATTCCGGAAGTTCCTGTTAGGGTGGGGCAGCTCTTTAAAGCACTGGCCAAAACCCAAGCTGAGTGGGGGCTGGGTAGAAGAGGATGGCTTCCTCTTCTCTCCTCACCAGGCTTATAGATTTTTTACTTCTCTGCCTCCCACCTCATTACCTCCCCACTTGGGGAGATCTGCTGGCTCACGTGCCCACCCTGGAAGCTCCATGGCAGAAAACCTGTCCTTGACCTCCTAGAAGTCACATTTACAGGCTTCCCAAGAGGAAGTTTGACCACCCTACGAATCTGCTAACATCCCTGTGCCCGTTGTATGTGAGGCATTGAGACAATGGTGATTTGAATGAAACAATTCTGATAGGGGAGAGAATTTACACAAGCAAACTCTATAGCTTAAAAGAGATAAATATATAGTTGTCAAATACCAGGAAGTGGGGGTGGGGAGCTGGAGGACAGACACAGGAATTTGGGGAGCATCCAGAAAAGTTTCATGCACAAAGGGGATCCAAGGACAGAGGTGAGGTGGTGTGGGGGTCACCATGAAGGGATGTGCCCAGGCCAGACATTTGGCTGTATCACTGGGCAGCAATGTAGAGAATGAGCTAGAGTGGCAGAAAGAGGCAGAGGCAGGCAGGCCAGCTTGGGAGACCAACTTAGTAGTAGCTTGTTGGAATATATGAGCAGAGAGAAGCAGTGGGAGGAAAGAGATGTTCTGGAGATAGCAGAGGCAAAATTGGCAATTGCTTGGCTACATGGGGGTCAAGGAGACAAGGATGACCCTGATATTGTGAACCTGAGACACCAAAGGGAGGAAAGGAAGGGAAATAAGCATTTCTATAGCACTTACTGTGTGCCAGGGTCTGTGCTAAGCGTTTTTTCATATGGACGATCTCATTGAATGAGATCAGAAGGATGATGGTGCTGTGAAAAGAACTAGGGAAATGCAGAAGAGGGGAGGACACAAGAGGATAGGTGAGAAGTTCTCTTTTGGACAGGGTACACTGCCAAGAAGACTGCCTTTGATCGCATGTTTATTTTTGACTTTCAATGATGTTTATGCTGTATGTTTGCCCTAGTGCCCCACATCTCATTGATCTCCACAGCTCTCTGAGGGAGGTGCAATTCAGACGTGTGTGTGGGCAGTATTATCCCATTAGACAGAGAAGGATTAAGTGGCTTGGCCACAAGTCTTTGGCAGACCCTGACAGAAATCAGACTCCTTTAGACCTGGACCCCCTGACCCCAAGTGTACCTCTCCTTCTCCTGTATCAGTACTCTTAGTAAGTAAGGTAAACTGATGGTGCCATGGGCTTTGCTAACAGGCAGGCAGTCATTTCCAGGACTGAAGGGGGTGGGGGGTGGGGGAATCTTGCTTTCTGATCCTTGGTGGAGCAGGTCTGTTGGGTTGCTGATGGGCCAACCCCAGGGTGTGTGTGGGGGGGTGTAGTATCTGAGCCCCAGAGGAGCCAGACCAGAGCTTTCCCCCACTTTCCCTACCCCCTCCCTCCTTTGACCTGTCTCCTTCCCCAAGAAGCTGTCTCAGGCTAACTCCACCTAGTCTCAGTTCATCTGGCTGCATCTCTGCTTGATACAGATAAGCCTCATCCTTCCTCCAAGGGCCCCCTAAGAATATGGGCAACAGTGGTGGGGAGGCCTGCTGTCTAGGAGGTTACCTCTGTATTCCTCTTCCCCCCTTACTTGCTTGAGCAATCCGACTGCTCTGGCCCTTGGGCAGTCAGCAGTACTTTTTGCTTGCCCAAGGTTCCCAGTCAGTGCTCTAGCCTTGGTCAAGAGTCAGAAAGGGACATTTTTTTTATTTTTTTACCTCACAGATTGATGGTTCAGAGGGACATTAGAGGGTGAGTCCAGCGCCTTCATTTTGTTAGCTGAGGGAACTGAGGTAGCAATGAGAGCTAGGACTCAAACCCAGGGCCTTTCCAAAGCTGGCACTCTATTCATTGTGCTGCTCTTTCACCATCTTTTAAGGGAGACTCTAAGTATGAGAGGCAGGGAAAGAAAGAGAGACAGAAAGTGAGACAGATAAGGCCTGAGCATGTATGCAGACTTCCCAGACCAGAAGGGAGAAGACCTCTCTTGGCTATGTGACTGGACAAGCTACTTCCTCTCTGGGCCAGCTTCTCCTGGAGGATCCTTCCAGCTCTCAGTCTCAGCTCAGAACTCTTACCCCATCACTTCCCCCCCTGCACCCCTGGCCCCTTTGCTGAAGTCATTTCTGCTGTGTCATGGTGACACTGAGGTAACTCCCGACTTGCAGTGACTCACCTTTCCTCAATCCTAAATCTTCAGCTCTGAGCTTTCTGAGGGAGGTACCTCTCTTATTCTTTTAGCAAACTCCACCCTCTCCCCCGTCCCCAGCATTCAGAACTGGCCTGCTCAGGAGTGAGGCCAGCTGAACCTGGGCCAAGTCTGCTCTGTGCAAACAATTCAGCAGAATCCCCACCCACCCGATAGCTAAGCAGCTCCTACTGGGCCCCATGAAGGTTGGCTGAGGTCACCTCATTGTAAGAGGCCTGTCATCCCCTCACCTCAAGGTTGGATCCCCCAGACAGAGTTAGCTGTCATATCAAGGATATGGTCTCCTATAGAGAACAGAAGTCTGAAGCTGACCTCTCCCAGGCTCCTGAACCCCAACAGGCTGGGGCCCCTGCCCAGCAGTTTATCATGCAAAAAGTGCAAATCTAACTTAGAGAGAAGTTGTGGCAAGCTCAGTTACTACTGAGTGAGTGGGAAAGCAAGAATAAGAACTGGGCCCCACAATCCTCATCTGGAAGGGACCTTTTGAGATCAAGCACCTGGTCCAACTTGCTTTCAATGGGAGATTCAGAAGGGTGTTGAGGAGGCATCTTGGATTCCCTTAGTGAGTATAGTCACAAACAGTAAATGGGAGGACGAAGTGGAACACAAAGATCAACCTGGCCCTGCCCCTTCCATGTCATAGCATGAAGAATGAAGACCATGGACAGGAGAAGACTGCCTGAAATACTCTGAAGTCTGTGGACTGAACCATTCCCAGAGAACTGCATTGTGGGGTCCAGTTGAGTGGAAGAGGGGGAAGAGAAAATGCCCAGGTTTGGGACATTCATAGGACAATTGACACTCAGACAGCCCATCACCCTCCCCTGGCGCCTCCATCATCCCTGAAGGAAGCCTCATTCTCTAGCAGAATGAGGGCTGAATGCTTGGCAGCAATGAGCCCTCTGGGTTCCTGGGGACCTTTAGACATCATTCCCAGGAAAGGGAATAGAGAGAGCTCTGAGTAGAGAAACCTGGGTTCTCAGCTTACCCCCATTTCCAACTCCTGGCCTCACCAGACCCTGCCATGCAACTTTCGCTCTTGGGCTTTCAGCTCCCCCTTCTGTAAAATAGGGCACTGGTCTAAAATGAACCCTGAAGTCCCTGAAGTTTCCTGCCTCCAAGATGCTGGTCTTCCTCCCCCTGCAGCCAGGTGCTGCTCCCTGTGTTTGCACATAGTGGTTTCTGTTGCTCAAGGTTGTCCGTGACAATGTTCACTCAGTGTTCACCTGACTTTTTTTTTTTTGGTGAGGATACCCATTCTGCAATTTCCTTATTCTAAAGAGCTCTGAGCAAGAACCTTCTGCTCCCAGTGCATATCAGCCCTTGCTCTGCATCCTCTGGCCTGTGGTGGCTTGACCAGGGTCACACAGCCTAGACATGTCTGAGCAGGCCTTAAATGGAGGTGCCTAGCTTCTGCCCTGTGCTGTCTATCACCAGTGGACAGGCTGTAACATACCATAATTTCCCAAAAGCACAGAGTTCTGTCAAGTCCATCCAGAAGTGGCCAAGAGCCTCCTCCCTCTAGAACATCTTCACCAAGTGGCTTTCTAGCCTCTGCTCGGAGCCCTCCAAGAAAAGGGAGCCCACCACCCCTGCTGTTGTTAAACAGCTTGAGTGACCAGAATCTTTTCCTTTCATGGAGCTCCATCGACCTCTCAACAACTGCACCCCTGCTGTGTCCTCTGGGCCTTTGCAGAACAAATCCGATCACCCAGACCTTGTTACCCTGAGCTACCACCCACCCATCTGCCATGAAAGTCTGGGCCCTAATCCATCACAGAGCCTGGTAAAGGGGTTCCCATCTATGAGGTTTTAGGACCCCTTTACACTCCCCATTCCCACTACTACTGGGTACCAGGCTCAGGCTGCCTTTCTTAGAAGAGAAGGCAAGTGTGTACACCACTTAGGGCCTACCAGATATGGCAGTAGACCCTTGAGTTCCTGACTTTTAGGGATCCTCCCCAGGGCAAAACCCCACCACCACCCCTTCCCCAGCACAGTGCTTGGCACACCTGAAAGATTCTCAAGAGAAACTTGATTGCCCTAAACATCATTTTATGATACTGTGTTCTGGAATAGCTGGCTCTGGGGCCAGAGGCCTGTAACAGCAAACATCCTAGCACACCCAGGATGGCCTGCTAGCACAGGTTCTTTGGTCTGCTTTATAAAGGAAAGCTTAAAAGGGGTTAACAATCCTTCTTTAATTAAACACACATAAGTCATTCACCGGTTCAGGGGAAAGATTAACACCCTGAACATGGAGAAAATACCAGTAGAGAAAATACAGAGAAATTAGTACAAAGATTCAATAGACAAGGCTCTTACTGTCTAAACAAATTTATACAACCACCTACGTGCACCACCGGATGGGAAAGCACAAATCTCTGAGTAGTCGAGGGGACTCTTAAGTCCCATCCAAGGAATCAAAAGGTTCTTCTCATAAGTGAACCCCCAAAGTAAAATACCAGCCTCCCAGTATATATAGTTTTCAGCTAGTAGGATCAGAGCCAGAAGGCATCACAACCCATGTGATTCAGCACAGTTATGAACTACCGAGGTTCAAAGGAGGTCGAGTCTTCAGATGTTTTCAATGTGCCTGGAAAACTGAACTCCAGAAAGAAAACAACAAAAATCCCACTTTGCTTGCTCTTACAAGACCCTGCATTCAAATCCTGGCAGCTACCATTTATATGATTTGTGAGAAGTTCCTTCACCTCATTCCCCTGGGCCTTAGCTTCCTCATCTATAACATGAAGGGACAATTAGCCCATGGTTTCTCCTAGGTCTCTGCCAGCTCCATTTCCTCAAGATTCCCCCTTAAGGCAAGGCAGGTCCCCCAATGGATAGTATAAACAGAGGGAGGTCCCAGGCATGACCAACAGCCTCAGCTAACAGAGAAAACAAGGCCTGGACACTGGATCATAGGGAATGAACAACTGAGTCAGCAGCTGCTCAGCAGCACTTAGAAAAGCGGGAAGAACTTCCATTTTGCTGTAGCCCTCTCTGACCAGTCTCATCTGCTCTTTTCTTCAGGGTGACTTAGCAAAGAAGAAAATCTACCCTACAATCTGGTAAGTTTTCTCTGTGCCAACTCCCTCCACTTCAGGCAGAGGACAGTGAGACTGGGCAGGTGGGGGCGGGCCAGGCCAACCTAGCCCTGCCAATCCCCAGCCTGAGCCCCTTCTTCTAGGTGGCTGTTCCGTGATGGGCTTCTCCCCGAAGACACCTTCATTGTGGGCTATGCTCGCTCAAACCTCACTGTGGATGACATCCGAAAGCAAAGCGAGCCCTATTTTAAGGTGGGAACCCTAGACCTGGGAGTCACTGTCCACCCGTGTGACCTTGGGCAAGCCATTTCCTCTTCTTAGGCCTCAGTTTCCTTCTTTGGAAAATGAGGAACTTAGATTCATGAAGTCCCTTCTAGTTCCGTCAATGATCTTCTAATCTGGAATTGGGCCCCCTGTTACTTCTCCTCTTCCAGCCCACTGTCCTCATTCCAGCCGGGTTTTGGGTGAGTTCCTTCTAGAGGGGTGTGATTTTACAATAGTAAGATGGTAGAACATGGTGGAAAGAGCTCCTCCTTTGAATCCTCAGCTCCATCCTTACCCTCCTGGGCTGAGCTTGATGCGCTGAGTCTCTCTGACAAAGATGAGTACTGTGATTTCCTGTCTTTGTGTTGCCCAGGCCACCCCGGAAGAGAACCTGAAGCTGGAGGAGTTCTTCTCTCGAAATTCCTACGTGGCAGGCCAATACGATGAGCCAGCTTCCTTTCA